>NC_044036.1:317902223-318202223 GCF_901765095.1 Microcaecilia unicolor
CAAAATCTGCATCTTTGTCCACAAAATTATCTACGGCGTAGTCCCAGGCTACATGACAGACCTCATAGATCTACCAACCAGAAACAGAATGTGATCATCACGATCATACCTAAACTTACATTACCCAAATTGCAAAGGACTTAAATACAAATCAACTTACGCATCCAGCTTCTCCTACATAAGTGCAAAACTATGGAATGGACTCCCAAAAGCTGTAAGAGTAATCCATGACCATCTAAACTTCATAAAATCACTAAAAACCAACCTCTTCAAAAAGGCTTACCCCACTGATCAAACGTAAATCCCCATATTCAGCAACACAGCACAACCAATGATCGTACTGGCCAATATACAATCCTCATTCCCTTAGACCTTCACGGTGCCCGACACACACCTACCTCATTTGACCACAATGCAACCTTGTATTTGTTATCAACCGATTGGCGAACGCCTTTACGGGAATATGTAAGCCACATTGAGCCTGCAAATAGGTGGGAAAATGTGGGGTATAAATAAAAGAACCAGCTGGACTGCTAGATGAGAGGGGTAAAAGGGGCACTCAGGGAAGACAAGGCCATAGTAGAGAGATTAAATTAAATTTTTTGCTTCGGTCTTCAACAAGGAAGACGTAGGAAAGACACCAGTGCCAGAAATGGTATTCAGTGCTGATGAGTCAGAGAAACTGAAACCAATTTCTTAAACCTGGAAGATGTATGGGACAATCTGACAAACTGAAGAGTAGCAAATCACCTGGGCCAGATGGTGTACATCTCAGAGTAGAGATAGAACTGAAAAATTAACTTACAGAGCTATTGTTAGTAATATGTAATTTATATTTAAAATCAAGCATGGTGTTATATTGGTCACCCTCCAAAGTCCAAAACGATACAGACTATTATAAAGGACAAAATTACAGAGCATAAACATAAGCATGGATTAATGAGACAAAGGCAACATGGATTTAGTCAAGGAAAAATCTTGCCTCACCAATCTACTACATTTCTTTGAAGAAGTGAATAAACATTTGGATAAAAGGTGAGCGCTGGTCGATATTATTGTGCATCTGGATTTTCAAAAGGCATTTGACAAAGTACTTCATGAGAGATTCCTGAGGAAATCAGAAAGTCATGGGAAAGGAGATAATGCCTTGTTATCAATTAAGAACTGGTTAAAAGATAGAAAACAGAGTAGGGTTAAATGGTCGGTATTATCAATGGAGAAGGTAGGTTCCCCAGGGGTCTATGCTGGGACTGCTGCTAGAGATGGGAATAACGAGTGAGGTAATTAAATTTGCTGATGACACAAAGTTATTCAAAAGTTGTTAAATCGCAAGAGGATTGTGAAAATTTGCAAGAGGACCTTACAAGACTGGGAATTCAAATGGCAGATGACATTTAATATGAGCAAGTGCAAAGTGATGCTTGTGGGAAAGAGGAACCCAAACTATAGCTAAGTGATGCAAGGTTCCACATTAGGAGTCACTGCCAACAAGGATCTAGGATCATTGATGATACGTTGAAACCCTCTGCTCAGTGTGTAGCGGTGGTTAAGAAAGCAAACAGAATGTTAGGAATTATTAGGAATGGAATAGAAAACAAAAATGAGAATGTTATAATGCCTATGTATCGCTCCATAGTGCAACTGCACCCTGAATACTGTGTGCAATTCCGGTCACTGAATCTCAAAAATATATAGCAGAATTAGAAAATGTACAGAGAAGGGCGACGAAAATGATAAAGGGGATGGGATGACTTCCCTATGAGGAAAGGCTAAAGCGGCTGAGAGGAGATATGACAGAGGTCTAGAACGGGTAGACATGAATTGCTTGTTTACTCTTTCCAAAAATACTAGGACTAGGGAGCACACAATGAAGCTACTAAATAGTAAATTTAAAATAAACTGGAGAAAATATTTCTTCATTCAACGTGTAATTAAACTCTGGAATTCATTGCCAGAGAATGTGGTAAAAGGAGTTAGCGTAGTAGGGTTTAAAAAAGGTTTGGATAATTTCCTAAAAGAAAAGTCCAAAAGCCATTATTAAGATGGACTTGAGAAAATCCACTAGGATAAGCAGCATAAAATTTGTTTTACTCTTTTGGGATCTTGCCAGGTGCTTGTGATCTGAATTGGCCACTCACTGCTGGAAACAGGATACGGGGCTTGATGGGCCTTGAGTCTGTCCCAGTATGGCAATGATTGTGTCAGGGACACACCCCCATCTCCCACTGTATTTCTCCCCACCCTCCCCCTCATGGCACACCCTCAAGCTTAGCCTGATCCTCACTCAGCTTGCTCTGCCCCCCCCCCCCCCAACCTCCACCACCATGGCACAAAGCTTTCTCTGCTGCCCCCTCCCCCCCCCAATCTCCATGGCACATTCACACTGCTCTGCCTCCCCCCCCCCCACCACCACCAAATCTCCATGGCACACACTCTGCCACCATAATCAGTTATACTCGTCATACCTTGCAAAGATTATGTGGCAAGGGGAGAACAAGTGAACAGTTGCACATCGGACTGCATCCTCCTCTTTTGCCGTCCTAGGCCCAACTGTTTATGTAAACCCTGCAGACCTCTGTACAGACCCGCAATTCAAATGAACAGTTTAGTCTAGACCATCAGAGGAGGAGGAAGTGGTCTGCCTACTTCATGTGCTATGAAATCTCTGCGGGGAAGGGAGACAGAAATTCAGGAGAGCAGCTGATGCCGGTGGCTAAGCAGAATTTTGCGAAGGTGGGGAATTGTACACTAATTCTGTGTTGTGCAGTTGCATAGAGGTGGAACAGACTTGCCTGTGCATAGACGTGAAGTTCTGCTGGTTTCACCATGGGATGAGTGTACAACAATCGTGACACTAAGAAATGGTACCATGTCGTCAGAAGTTCTTTCTGCTTCAGCAAAGTAGCTTCATCTCCTAAAAGGATCTACACAAGGAGAAAGTACATATTTAGTACTGATGTGCAAGAATCCTCCATGGCTTTTAAGTTTTATCATCAGGTTGCATCTTAATTTGACAAGCGACCAGACACAGAAAGTTGCATCAAGTACATTAAAGTCTTCCCAAGAGGATCTTGGTGACTCCAGCTATGTTGGTAGCCAGGCCTTTACATACGTGAAATACTGCTTTTAGTATTTAAGTACCTATGCTGTGGAACTCCACTGGCACAGCTGCAGAGGGAGACTGAATTTCTTTTATTGTGGAGAAATTTAAAGATCTGGCTTTTTATCTCAAGCATTTGCTTGATAAATGGGAGTTAGAGAGCTGATACACAGGATGTTGATCATTTCTAATGGAAGGTACGATGGATCATGGTTGGATGAAAGGGTGACTTGTGGTGTTAATTTGTTTCTTTTTTTTTTTAATGTATAATTTATATGAGGGAGGAATTATGCAGATTTTTCTTCTGTAATATTTTATATTTTGTCTGTAAATATGGTCTACAATCAGCAACTACTGGAGCTAGATACTTCTCTACAGCACAACAAAGCTGGCCACACTCTTGCAAATTATTTAAAAGGCAAAAGACTAAAAGCTGGAATTACTTCCATCAAAAATATAAATGACTTACTTATTACAAAAGTCAGATATTTAGAAGAATTCCAAAAATTCTACAAAATTGCTGTACTCCTCTGAAACTACTGCTTCTACACTAGATATTGAGAACTTTCATCCAAATCTTAAAAGATGCACAAGCTAAACAACTAGAAATTCCCATCTCCCTCAAAGAAATTCAAATAGCCATTAAATCCATACTCTTAAACAAAGCACCGGGACCTGATGGTTTTATAGATGAATAATATATATTTTTTTCTTCCGATTTTGCCCCCACACTACAAACTATCTAAAGCCACTTCATCCAAAATCAAACAGTTGATGGTACCTTCATAGAAGCCCAAATTATTGCTTTGCCCAAAAACAGGTTCAGACCCATCTCTAGTTTCAAAATTACAGGCCCATTTCTCTAATTTAGATAGTAAAATCTATGATAAGATCACCACAAATAGACTAACCAAGGTTCTCCCTTCCATTATACATCCCAATCAAAATGGTTTTATAGCTGAAAGATCCACATCTGATAATGCAAGACTTTTTTTTGTAACCTTCTCACCCAGATACTTTAAATTGCCCTTTTTCTGGAAGCGGAGAAGGCCTTTCATATAGTTGAATGGAATCATGTATTTAGTGCTCTTAAATGGTTTGGCTTTAGTCCTCAATTTGTTAAAAATGATCCAAATTTTAAATCTAAATCCAAAGGCTAACATCTTTGTAAACTCGTCAGGGCCCTTCTCTGTATCCAAGAGAACCAGACAAGGTTGCCCTTTATCCTCCTCTTATTTAATATCCACTTGCACACTCTCTACACCTGTCATGTGAGCTACTGAAATATCTAGAAGACCCATCGCTTCTGCTGCCATCTGACAGATCTTCGTGTCTCCTTAGCAATTAACATAGGCCACTGCCATTCTGTGGTCCTGAGGGACCTTCAGGGCAGCTCCTTCTTCTACTAGGAAAGTAGTCTTTTTGGTAACTGCTGCGACAACCAACACTTCCATATGTTGTTGTTACATTTGTACCCCACGCTTTCCCACTCATGGCAGGCTCAATGCGGCTTACATATACAGGTACTTATTTGTACCTGGGGCAATGGAGGGTTAAGTGACTTGCCCAGAGTCACAAAGAGCTGCCTGTGCCGGGAATCAAACTCAGTTCCTCAGGACCAAAGTCCACCACCCTAACCACTAGGCCACTCCTCCACTGTTGCTACTATTTGAGATTCTACATGGAATGTTGCTATTCTACTAGCAACATTCCATGTAGAAGTCGGCCCTTGCAGATCACCAATGTGGCCGCGCAGGCTTCTACATGGAATGTTGCTAGTGGAATAGCAACATTCCACGTAGAATCTCCAATAGTAGTAACATTCCATGTAGAATCTCCAATAGTATCTATTTTATTTTGTTACATTTGTACCCTGTGCTTTCCCACTCATGGCAGGCTCAATGCGGCTTACATGGGGCAATGGAGGGTTAAGTGACTTGCCCAGAGTCACAAGGAGCTGCCTGTGCCTGAAGTGGGAATTGAACTCAGTTCCTCAGGACCAAAGTCCACCACCCTAACCACTAGGCCACTATCCTCAAAAGGGATAGTATACAGCTTAATCATTGCCCAGGCAACTTTACACAAAGTGCCAGATGAAGCCTACTCTTCGTGCACAACACCCCCTTAGGTCCTGGTTCATGGGAAAGGACTTTGGTGGCTTCCTAATACCCTTCACCAACAGGTCCACTTTCCTAGTCCTTCCCTCCTTGGGATCCTCCCCCTCAAATTTAAGAACAGTGGATGCCTGAGCAATGAGTTCCATCAGCTCATCTCTGTGGAAAATGTGCTCTATTGAAGGGAACAGAAATCTTCCTGATAGCTCAAGCTTCCTTCCAAGATTCTGGAACTCATCATATTCATCAGTCCATTCCAATCTGGGCATCTTTACAGACATTTGAGACTGGTCCGGCATCTCCATGCCCACATCAGAGTGTCCCCCAGCCTTCTAAGCTCTGAACACAGTCCAAATAAAATCAAAAGGGAAACACATTCCCACTGGAGGATTCCCTTGTCATTAGTACAGGAGGAATAACCTGGAAGCAGACTGTTACCAGGCACTGCAGTTAGTCTGATGTGCGGGCCATGCTCAAAATGGCGACGGTTCTCGCCAAAACTGACCACTGCTGCACTAGTTCACTCGCTGCCACCAACACAGCCCCTGCTAACGTCCCACGTTTCTTACGATGCGGCCATAACCATTGCCTTATATTCCCCCAAGAGGCTGCATCCAGTCCCGGGCACCTCCAGCCCCCCTGTGCCCACAGGCACAGCAAAGGCACAAATGGTCTGAACTCATGGTATGGCTGCCATACACGAACTATGACAGCACAAATCACAGACTTCCTGCTCCTGGCTGTAATAACCTCACACCCTGGAGAAAGAGGAGGACCCCAAGTACAAAAGGAGAGACGAAGCCTCTCCTCAGAAGGCTCCGGTTTAAAGAAACATGAGCTGAGGCACAATGCGGTCCCTCTCAACAGGAAGAGGGACTTAAGTGATCCGGATGTGGCATATGCGGGATAAAGATGGCCCCCATGGACCAACACCCCAGAAGCCCAAAGGCTCAGAAAGAGGGAAAAAGACAAAAGTTGTTTTTTTTTTTAAATATATTCACAAATCATAGTAAAATTAGAATAAACGAATGGTTCCAAGGATCCCGGGGCCTCTTCTCCAGGGCCTACCAGACCAGCACAGACTTGCACATCCACTATATGCAGGAAGACTGAGAAATACTGACTGGCTGAGAACTACACAGCGTACTTGTATGTTCTCAAGTCAGGTGTTTTCAGGCTGCATCTGCTGGTAGGCATGTATAATCCAAGGGTCTGGACTGGTCTGGAGGGCTGCTAAGGAATAGAAAGTTGATTTTTGGTAAAGAGTGACTGACATGGGAACATTTTTGAAGCTCCAATCAGTAGTCCTTTATTTGTAGGAAGTGGTCACCAGCTCCATTATAAGCAGCAGCTTCAATTGCACTATGCTAGCCATACTCTGAGTGTAAATAAAGCAGTCAATATTTGGCACAAATTTAACTGTGTAGGAAGGCTCCTGCCTGATTAAAATGGGGAAAAATCCACTGCTTATTTCTTTGGATATCCTGAAAACTTGACTGGCAAAGGGCACTCCAGGACTGGACTTGGGAAACACTGCTATATAAGATCTCAGCAAAAGGTATGGAGTGAGGCAGAACATCTCAAGTTACTGGTACACCAGTGACCAGCCTCTCTGAGTGCTGGCTATTTTCCCTCATTGTATTTTCACACCCCTGCTTTATTTTGCTACGAAAAACTAGGGTTACCATACGTCCGGTTTTACCTGGACATGTCCTCTTTTTGAGGACACTGCAGGGCGCCAGGGCGGGTTTTGCCAACCTGCCTGTTTGTCTGAGTTTGCGGACGGACGGGCAGGCTGGCAGGCCTCAAGGTGTCCTATCCTCCCCTCCTGTACCTTATTGCCGTGCCCTGGTGGTCTAGTGGCCTCTGAGGCAGGAAAGAGCCCCCTCCTTTACTGTCTGGCGCGGTCACGGACCTCTCGCTCCCGTCCCGGCGCTGCTTCAAAATGGCTGCAGAGAGTTTTAAGTGGCAGTCTCGCGAGACTTTCGCAGAACTGCCTGAACTCTTGGCAGTCATTTTGAAGTGGCGCCGGGAGGGAGAAGTCTGCGGCAGCACTGGGCAGGAAAGATGGAGCTCTTTACTGTCCTGAAGAGACCACTAGACCACCAGGAGACAATAAGGTACAGGAGGGGAGGGGATGTAAATGGAGTCATGTGGGTGGAAGGAGCTATAAAAAAAAGGGTGGGTGGCTGGAAAAAAGACTGGGGAGGGGACACACATGGGGGAAGAAAGAGGGAATCTGGCTTTCTTTGGGGGTGGGGGGTGAAGGTGAGACTGTGGTGCAGGGGTGTGGTGTGGGTGTGACAGGGGCGGGTTGTGTCCTCTTTTTTTTGTCACAGCAAATATGGTAACTCTACAAAAAACTAACGTCTTATTCTTCCTAATTTTGTAAGAATAAAACTTTACTAATATCAAAAGATTCTCTTGTTTGTACTTTTCTTTTGTAACTAGGTTGTTAGTGTTCATCCCAAGATACGATTGGGGTAAGTGTGGCTGGGGAAAACTGGGGTGGTTCTAATCCTTGATCCGGTACAACTGCCAGCGCCCGAATAACTATCTGAGCAAGCTGGGCCAGATGAAGGGCTGTCCTAACCTTCCTGGATAGTCGTTCAGGAATGAAACACTGAACCTTAGCCAGATCTGAATAACTTCCAGCAGCCACCGATGTACCAGATATTCAGTACTGGATCTGGCTTTGGCCCAGCGCAGAATATCTGGTCCAAAATCTGCCTGCGGTGGCCAATGTTTTTAAAAAATGGCTGAGTGTCGCAGGCTAAATATTGACTACCAAGATTTTAGTAGACTTGCTAACTTGTTTGTTGCACTTTATCCTTACATTTAAAAACTAAGCAAATTCCAGAGATACGCACAGATAAAATAGGAACTGATTTAACATGCAGTTAATGTGAATGACATCAGTAATCTTGAGATGCAGCTCCTAGCCAAATGAACTGACCTTGCAGATGGACTCCAGGTGGCTACTGGATGCAAATGTCCCATCCTGCACATACCGCTCACACTCTTCATGCCAGTGCTGCCACTTCAATTCAAACTCAGTTAGAGTCTGTGTACCTCCAGGCTGTGAACAACCCAAAGAACACAAGCTCAGCAAAATCAGAAACAGATCCCTGCCAACAGCTGCATCTGAATGGCATGTTCAGGTACAGTATAAGCAAAAGTACGGACTCTCCCAACCTTCATAATCACTCCCACCTCACAGCACCTGGCAAGCCACCTATATGCCAACAGTAGTTTGTCAATGCCTGTAGTCTGAAAGGACTAGGCTCACAGCTACCATAACCATGCATTTGTGGGCAGTCAAAAGCAAGGTTGCAAGGATTCTACTACTAGGAGAAATTTTGATGGGCCTGGGATTTCCCACTGTCTAGTCCCTCCACCCACCCAAAAGGCTATGTAAGAGCCAAGGTACACAACTGAAGTGCAATTCATATCCTCCACAGCAAAGTGAATAAGAAACAGAACTGACGTGATGGCCAGGGACATATTTACAAGTCTCTAGTTATGAAGATACCTTTCACACTTGTGAAGTATTAACTTTACAACTCAATGCCTAAAGTTACACATCAGCATTTCTAGATTACAATGACTTGACGAAGGTGGGAGAAGCAAAGGCTATAATTACGATGTCTCTTCTAGAAAAGCTATGAATGAGAATTCTGTGAGACAAAGCAAGTCACAAAACGAGCTTCAAATTCGTTATTACTTAAAATGAAGTCGTTTATTTTTGGTATAATGTGCTGTTTTTGCACTGACTTATACACTTAATTTGGAACCCAGTTCTTAAAGCAGCGTCAAACTTCTGGATGTCCAAATAAGCCTCTATTCTGCAACTTGATCTTTCAGATTTGACACAGATTAAACATAACAAGGAAAGAGGACATTGAAAAGGTGGAGAGGATCCTTTCCCCTGCTCCCCCCAGGCTACAAAAACAGCTCCACCCCACCCCCCTTTCAAACCACTCCCTCACAATCCCAGCTTTGCGTACACTGAAGACAGGCATCTTCTTCATCAGTCCATCCAGAATCCTGCACATGCCCCGTGAAGCGGCTGTTGCATTGGCCTCTTTGGCAAGCATTTGTCGTGCTTCATCCATCCGGCCCTGCAGTACATAGCTGGTAATCTGGAAAACAGCACCACAGAGGGGGGAAGAACTAAAGAAAGAGCTGGCAACACATGGGGAAAAGCAGAGTGCAAACCTGAGAACATATCAGATCTCCTCTTTACAGTTTAATGTATCCTCAACAAAACCAGTTAATCATTCTTCCCAAGCTTTTCTTTATTTCTTTCTTGTCCAGTTCTTGCTATGGTTAAATGTGCTTACGGACACCAAAATGCTGTTTTATTCTCTCTTCTCCCCTTCCCAGTGTGACCTGCCTCCCTCTGCCCATCCTATATAATAAAACGCACCTCCAACATTCTGAAGCTGACTGCATGGCTGAGGCATTCCTGTTCTCTGTATCCATCTCCTGAATTGACATCACGTACTTCCGGGTTCGTCACAAGCAGAAGTGACCAACCACACGAGGTTTCTCAGCTTCAGAATGTTGGAAGTGCATTCTATTAAATAGGATTGGTCAGTTCCATGAAGCACAGCCAGAGCTCAGCGTCCTGCACAGTAAAGCTCAGACACCAGAGAGAGGGGGGGGGGCCTGACACCAGAGAGGGGGGGAGGTATCTCTGTCACACACACACACTCTCTCTCTCACAGTCAATGTCTTTCTCTCTCTCACACACTGTCTCTCACACACTCTGTCTCACACTGTATCACATTCACTCTCTGTGTCACACACTCTATTGGTCTCATACACTCAGTCTCACAGAGAGTCTGTGTCTCACACACACTCTCTCGTACACACTGTATCTGTATGAAACACACTCTCTCTCTCACACACTGTCTCACATACGCACTTGCACACACTCGCACCCAGACTCTCTCTCTCACACATTCACTCTCTCTCTCACACACAGTCACTCTCACATACACTCTCTCAAACATACACACTCTGAGGAAAACCTTGCTCGCGCCCATTTCATTTGTGTCAGAAACGGGCCTTTTTTACTAGTCTTCTTATAAAAGTAAAATGTTGTAGAATGTAACACAGACGAAAGGTGCTGTTCAAAACTAAAAACGTTTTTTTGCCTAAATAAATGCAAATTGTAATGTACAGGGGGAGCAGGGGCAGGGCATGATTTATCCTTCAAATAGGCAAGCAATCACATCTAGATATGTCAAAGAAATCGTAAACGGCAAGGACCCAAAACAGATTTTTTTTAAAGTTATTCCTTACAACATTCCAGTATTTATCATGCTTTGTCAGATTTTCGCTGTTCAGGACTTCCTGGGCCATGCTGTCCACTTCACACACGTGCAGCTGGACCCAGTCAAGGAGGTGAAGCAGAAGTGAACCAGCTGTAAGCATAAGACCACGTAATCAGAATCCATCCGTCACATCACACAAGTTATTAAGCAGCCATAAAATTCTTCTTGGTGCAAGCAGGAAAGGCAAGGCAGAAGGCACTTCACCATATACAACCTGAAGCCCTTCCCAACAACAATTCCTGGGACCATTTTGGACTCTCTTACCCTTTCCCTATTTCTTCTTCCCTGTTTCTTCTATTCTTTCGTATCTAACAACTGTAATTGTTTCACCACTGGTCTGGTGAAAGCCTAATCGGTACAATGTAAGCCACTTTGAGCCTGCTCACATGTGGGGGAAAATGTGGGATATAAATGTGCTAAAATAAATTAACTTGCTACAAAAAACTCACCTGTGGCTACCTCAATGAAAAGGATTTCACAGAGATTCCAGATCAGTTCCATGGCAGACAAAACAGAGACCTGGGGAATAAAGCAGAGGCTCTGGAATGGGGTGGGCTGCACAACAGAAACATTAAAAAAAAAAAAAAAAAAAAAAACACTGCCAAGTTTCCATATAAGGCAGGGATAACATTTTTCCATAGAAAAAGGAAATTTGAAGACAAAGAATGAAGGTGCAGGGAGAAAGATTCAGAGAAAATATAAGAAAAACTTCTTTACAGAGATACCCTACCAGCAGAAGCGGTATCAAATAAACAGAGAATATAAACGTGCTCAGGACACACAACACATGGTGATAAGGGCAGGTGAGGGATAACAGACAGAACAGAGAGGCAGCTTGAATTTTATTCCATGGTATGAAACAGGTCAAGGAGGGGCAAATAGAACCTATGTGCAGAGAGCAGCAGTACAGCTGCATCAGGTCTACAAGGTGGACAGTACACTGACGGTTACACCCCTAATATCAGTGAGCACACGGCAGGCAGCCGTTTAGGCAACAGCTTCACTAGGTATTATGGATATTTGGACTAATACTGGTGTCTTTCACCTTAGAGACAAAGGTGCTCATTTTCAAAGCACAGACTTACAAAGTTATGTGGAGGGGCATTTTTAATAGTGGGTCTACCGTCGGACTTTGGACGTTTTGATTAAATGTACGAAATCCAAATACAAAATATACCAACTTAAAAAAAAAAAAGAAAAACGTCTTACTTTTTTTTTTTTTTTCCCAAAATACAGTGTTCATTGAGAAACTTTCCAAGCTATCCCTTGGAAGGTACAGGAATACTATCAGACTTCCCCTCCCCCCCCCCAAAAAAAAAAAGAACCTGAGAAGCAAAGGGATGATGGCTGCCAATTTAAATCTATATCACAAAAAACGTTCTTCCTTTAAAATATTTAATTTCTTTTATTACAATACATATATCTTATAAAACAACTTATGTTATGCAAGTTCCGGAACTCGCCCAGTCACACCCTTCACTTCACCACCCATTCACATAAACCTTGTGTGGGCACATTTCTATATATCCACAATCTGTGTACATGCTCCCCAATTGTTGTTTCCTCAATTTCAAATCTTCCACTTGTGTCTTAGATATTGTCCTTAAAGGTTCAAATTATAGTCCTTGTAAATCATAAAAATCTTCTAAATCACATCAAACAGGAGCACAATGTTCACAACAAAGTCTCTCCAGCACTCTTCTTGGAGTAGTGTTAGTTCAGCAGAGTGAATCAGTGCAGTGTGTCAAGGGCTTCCTGGAATTTACATACTGTTTCCAGACTTTAAGCACCTTCTAACTCTTCACACCTTCTCTCTTTTGTTCCAATTTAAATCAACACCAATTGCCAAAGGGGAGGAACTTAAGCTGACAATTATGTAGCTGGGTGCTCCTTCCACATTTCCCAGAAGTGGCTGTATTCTTTGAACCCAGAAGTAACTCCATACTCACATCTATTATGTTAACAATGGGCTACCCAGGGCCGGTCTTAGCAAGTGCGGGGGCCCTGTGCAGACCAATTTGGTGGGGGCCCATCCTAGCCCCGCCCCCACCCTAGCTCCACCCCATTGATAAGATTATTCCATTTTTAGAAATTTTTTTTATTTATGAAATTTCAAATAAAGACAAATAAAGCTAAACTTGTACAAAAAAACTGATTGAAATAATAAGCACAATGCTATCATCATGAAACCTCCCCTCCCCAGAAATTATTCAGTTCAAGTCCACTACAATTAGTAGTTCCAATTCGCATAACAAAGGAGAAAATAAGGAAAAATATTAAGAAAAGATCCAGTACAGTGCTACAGTGTACAATGTATGCCAGGAATGCTTTATCTGCCTATGGCTGAAGAGAGGTTGAGTGACTCGATGCGGTCCCGGTCCGGGTCACAGCGGAGGCACGAGGCAGAGTTGAGGCACGCTGAGCGGGGCCCCCTTAGGCGCGGGGCCCTATGCGGCCGCCTTGGTCGCCTCTGCCTAAGACTGGCCCTGGGGCTACCATTCCCACCCCCTTTGCTTACTAAATATAAGTATCTATTTTATTCATAAAACCACAGCATTAGCATATCCTCCTTGGCACTCCCTTATTTCTCTTGGTCTTCCTTCTATATGTTATCATCCTCTTTGTTATTCTCCTGCTACAATTAATTTAGCAATGTGTATGCTCTTGTCTAAATGGCATTATGACACAGAGTTCTCCTACCTGACTGGTGTATTGGGCAGTCAACGCGGCATCCCGGGTGGAAACTGGCAGAAAATAAAAGGAGAAATTAGGTCTTACCTGCTAATTTTCTTTCCTTTAGTCCCACCACTACTACTACTACTATATATCATTTCTATAGCGCTACCAGTTGTACGCAGCAGAACCTGTGTGTTATATGTCAATCAGTGGATGAAGACAGAGAAATTAAGTAGTTCTGTGTGATCTGCCCCTCAAGGGCACTGTGCAACCTTAGAACGACCGAGCAATGAACCTTGAGCTTTTTTTTTTTTTGCCGGGGGTGGGGGGGGAGCGGTTAGCAAATCTCATATGAATAATCCTCATTTTACCTGTCATTGATAATGAAATTGGAAAAATTAACTGGCAGAAGATAATGAAAATGTTGACTATGCAGACAACCTGTTCATAACTGGAATAAAAAGGTTAGGACTACTGGTAAAGTATAACGGTTTGAAAAATTAAACTATACCAGGACAGATTAATCCCAGGAAGAGCACATCACCAAGGATTTAACCAGCCAGGCCCTGGCTATGGTTCAGGGCCACAGCAGTCAGGCCTACCAAGAAAAACAACAAAGAACTGCACCAGTCCAACAACCATTGTTATGGAATTTTCTGGACCTTTCGGACCATAATTAACTTCTTTCTCCGACTGCAGTTTCTTTGTTCCCATGCAGTTTACACACACTGACTGGTCCCAACTACCTCTGGGTGAGTCTCCTGCTCTCAAATTATCCTCAGTGATTTCTAGGTTACTAGGACCACACTCCCAGTGGTCCCACAGTTCCTAGAAAGCACCCACAGACCCAACACACAAACCACAAGGATTCTTAAGTCAGTCCAGAGGCAATAAACTGAGAATGTTTGTTGTTATTAAAAATATTAAACAGTGAACCATAAACCAGATAGAACAAAAACAGCACACAATAACAGGCAACTGAATATGGATCAATTATAAAACTACCTAAATAGTATCTGGGGAGATCAGGACATATAGCTGCTCACAGGTCATCAAATATAACTGTTCACAGGATCTCAGCAAAGAGACCCTTCTCTCTTTTCTCCCTGGCTAGGGCTGGAGAAAAAATCAATACATCCTAGCTGAAGTTTGAGCTCCTGTGCCAATCAGAGCCCAGAACAACAAATTTTAAAAATAGCTGGCCACATCACTGAAGGTTACCTCTTATCTGTGATAACTAAAGAAGGTATACTCAGTTCTCTGTAACAGCTTTAAACATAAACATGCACCACCTGCTGGCCAAACTACAGAAATACACTTCAAGTAATAATTCAGTTTTACAGGCTTAAAACCCACTGTCACACTATGCATGAGATAAGTTTGCTTACAGTGGGAACAGTGGACAGCCTGAATATTCCCAGTGGTTGGGTGTGTCCTGAGGACTAATTTGAAAACCACTAGCCTAGCCATAAAAGATCAAATATTTATAGCACAGATTATAACCTACATCTACTATGACCATCCTTTATTTTTGCCCAGGGGAAGCCAAGCACTGTAATAACAAAGTAGTAGAGATGAAATGAGGTGTTAAAAAAAGGATCAGTGTGACATGCCCTCCAAAAGCTGAGAGCCAAAGCCTGAACAGCAGTCAGACCTTTCATGTTTAAAGAGAATTGTTAAAGTCTTAAAACTGAGCATAGGCCATAAAACAAACAACTTTTAAATAATGTTAAGTGTTTCAATCCATTTAAGATATTCCCACAGAATTCAAGTTTAAAATTTATTTTTTTCACATTTTCAAATATATGCTATTTAAAAATGTTTAGATGCAGCATGGACTTTTTATCCCTACTTTCAAACTTTTGATGTTTTTTAGTAAAAGTAAATTATATGAATCATAGCTAAAGTATTTCAAAGTTTATGAAATATGATGTAGAAACATTTTTTTTACATGAAAGACTGAGGGTTCCCTCTAATTATGGTTTTACATAAGGATGAACCCCTAGGTGACCCAACACCTTGTTCTTCTCTTTACTACGAAGAGAATATAAAACCTTTTGGCCACATAAGGATAGAATCAGGTATCACAGCCTGAAGAGATCCTATCTTCAGCTATCAGATTTTGTCAGGAAGCACTTGGCAGGATAGAAGGGGCAACACTATGACCACCCAGGAATACAGCAGTTCCCTACAGATTAACATTTTGTTAAAGAAAAGGCTTACACACAAGTTTTTCGCTCAATATCGCCGTTGCGTATTTTGACAGGCGAGTTTGGTTGTAAAGACCCTCTCCGTTTACTTTCGGAGACATTGGACACATATATAATTTTAAAAAGATTACATCCAGACCCTGACCCCTGAGGCAGGCGTTAACGCCGAAACACGGCCCGTGTCGGGTCACTTGTCAATAAAATACTCCTGTTGTCTCAGTCTTGAAGGCCCAGTGTTGCTTTTTTTGTTTGTCATCTAAGATCTACCCCAGAGATCAAGCCTTACAAAATACGGGTCACCAGCTTCCCACACCCAAACAATCTCCCCATTGAGGCACTATCCCCTTTCTGATGAGGCAATCTCCCTGCGTCTGCTGAACTGTCTCTCTCCTCCTCCTCTTGTATCTCAAACATTGCCAAAGTCAACCTGGGGTTCTTTTGATGCAGGGACACAGAGCTCAATGAGGACCCTGAAGGTGCTGTGAAGCAGGTCACCCATGAGCAAATGAAACGGGCGCTAGCAAGGTTTTCGTCGCCAACACCCCCCCTCCCTGGCCAACCCCTTCGTTGTTCTGCCATTGCTCCGCCCCCAACATCATGACGTTGGAGGCGAGGGCGGGGCCCGGAGCAATTTCCCACCTCCCTCCCTGACAACCCCTTCGTTGTTCTGCCATAGCTCCGCCCTCGAGGGCGGGGCCCGGAGCGATTTTGGTGGCTTCACCACCACGAACCTTCGAACCTTTTTGAAGGAAGTCAGGGCTTGGCTTCACTGACATCAGTGTCCTCAGAACGTTGAGGGTGAGTTTTATTATAGTAGATTATTCTTAGGCTGAAGACCATTTTTATGCATCACAAGCCTAATCTGACCTTAAAGGTACTCTGGAAGGCTTCGATTGTGTAGAAGAGCAGAAGAGAGAGCTAGCTCTGCAGGCTGTTCCCACTACTACTCTCCTAGCTGGGAGGAAGTGGAGAAAAGAGAGGAACTCCACTTGCTGAAATATTAAGTCCATAGAGAACTGGAGCTGTGCAGGCTCTGCCATGCCCGAGAATAGACATGGAACTTTCATGAACGTCCACATTTCTCTAGCAGAGAGAAAAAGAGGGAGAGAAGGGTCCAACATGCTTTACTTATGTATTTTTGGTAAAAAGTAGAGCCAAATAAATACTAAGGAGCTGAAGGGCACCACCAGTCCCCTTCAAGGGGAGCGAAGGCAGCTCTAAGACACTTCTCTCTGGCTTCATCTGCTGGTAGGAGAACATAACCCACTTGTCTGGTATGGAAGATAAGGAATCTGAGGAAAGGGGGAGTAGTGTATATATTAAAACTGACAAAATGGAGTCACAAATATAAAATGGACTCCAGAAGTGCAGCTGGAATAGCTGACACTGAAAATCTGACATTATAATAACCTTTATCAAGAATGTACTGAGAGTCCTGAGAAAGAAGGGGGTAGAGGAACAGGATGTCTACAGCATGACCATGAGTTGAAAGTAAGAACAAAGGTTGGCAAGACATGTGAAACATGTGTCTGATAGTACTGCAGAAGGGAAAAAAAGGGGAGAGAAAGTTAGACGCCAGATGGCTTGAGATAAATTAGTAAAGAGCTAAATAACATGTAAGGGATGTGTGATGATGCCAGAAATATGTGTATATAAGTTAGATGAGAACTGTCTTAGTAAGCAACTTCATCTCTGTACTGAATGAGATTGTTCCTATATTCTTGCTTCCTATGTAGATGTTCTCTACATAGCTCTGTCATGGCATTGGCAGTTGAATAAAAAGAAAAAATTCTACAATTTTTGTTTCTCTAATTCTTGTTTTTCTGTATATACATTTATTGGGACTTATAACTTTATTGGGATTTGTTGAAAGAATTCAACAGTAGGAGGAGTAGGCTCTTGAGCAACACCAGTAGGCAACGTAGATAGGAACAATCTCTTTATTTAAATATACACTCGACTCAACACAGCCGTGTTTCGGCGCTACAGACGCCTTCTTCAGGAGTCTTGTGATATATAGATATATGAATATTAAGCTCAAAGAGAATGAAAGCAATTGAATACGCTGAGCTTTTTTCCTGCATCGGCAGTGGATTACAATTGTAGCAGAAGCCTTGCTTTCATTCTCTTTGAGTTTAATATTCGTATATCTATATATCACAAGACTCCTGAAGAAGGCGTCTGTAGCGCCGAAACACGGCTGTGTTGAGTCGAGTGTATATTTAAATAAAGAGATTGTTCCTATCTACGTCGCCTACTGGTGTTGCTCAAGAGCCTACTCCTCCTACTCCCCCTTTCCTCAAATTCTACTTTTCGTAGGAATTTGTGTACCTCCACCCTTGTGGTGGTTTGGCTTGCATGGAAGATAAGGAAGCCAGGATATACACATGCAATATGTTATTTTAGAAGCCCTATTCATGAGATGGGGAGATGACGATGCTTCAGTTTGCTTCATTTGTAGCAGGCCTCTGCCTCCTTTGACTTTATATATATTTATATATTATATATATATGGATATATAGATCAAGAGCTAAGTTGTCAAAATGGGGAAAATATAGGATAACAAAGCTGAGTCCTACATGTTTTAATGTTCAGTATCAAAGTCTGGACAGCTCCTCTGACCATGTTAAAAAAAAAAAAAAAAAAAGTTCCTGCCTTCCAGATTTGAAGAAATGTAATTTGGCTTGTTTGCTTAGGCATCTGAGAAATTGTTCCTTAAGACTTATGCCACGGACTATAAGCTAACTCATGGTCCGAGGGGTATATTTCTTCTCCTTTGCACAGTTCATTGCAATCCTTAAATTTGCATAGGGGTGTTCAGTTCGTTGCAATCCTTTATCTTACATTTGCATAGGGGTGTTTTACTATGCTCTTTGCAGGATACCTGGCAGGATTTTGTCTTGCTATTGGGGGGGCAATCCTCGAGTATCTGATCAGTTACTTCTTTCCGAAAATTTGCAATTCCTCCCTGGATATGATAATGCTAGTTTTCATCATCGGGTGGCACAGGGTGTACTATATCTGTGGCATGTTTTGGACACCGATGGTACGATCCTTTGTTGGGAGGAGCACCTCGCTAGCGAAGTGGTGGAACCCAGAGATTTCTTTGCTCATGGGCTACACCACTATGTTCATACTCTGGATTTGGTGGGGTTGGCTTTTCCTTTACAGGCTAAAAATTGCTGGGAGTTTATTTTAACCATTTCAGGATGGTGGTTTGTCAGTATCTTCTCTTCATCGGGCCTTGCAAATGCTTTCTTCAGTCAACAGCTTCAGACTCTGTGGTGCTGGGATTTGGGTCTGTCTCTGGGTAGGTTGGTTAGACGGATTCCAGAGATTTCTACCAGTGTTGAACTCTGGGAACACCAGTTCCATCGCACATATTTCACACAATGGGTGTTTAAGATGGGAAGGCTAGACACCCCTATTTGTCAGAAATGCCATCAAAGGGTTAATTCTTTTTTTTTTTTTTTTTTTTTTTTTTTAATGCACTTTGGAATTGTTTGAAAGTCCAGCTTTTCTAGGAGAACCCTTTTGCGTTACATGGAGACTTTGTTCGGACACTATCTTTCCTTTGCTCCAATGGGGTTACTTCTGGATAAGTACAAAAGTTTTTCCATCTTATCAATCGTTCTCAAACTCTTTTGCTCTGGAAGGCAGGAGTGCTGGGTAAGCGATTTATCTACAGAGTGCAGATCAATGATGAAACCCCTTCTTTCTGGCTCTGGAGGAATCGCTTTCATGCTCCTTGAATGGCAGCGTGCACAATATTCTCTTAAATGGAAAAAGATGTTTTTGGCTACCTTGGAGGTTTATCTTCAATCTCTGTCTCAGAGTTCGGAGTTTGATTCTTAATTCCTTTTAATATTTTTGCCTGTGACTTGCTTTCAGACTGGTATTTTTTTTTGTGTGTGTCTCCTGGAGGGGGGGGCACGCCGTGGTTTCACCCTTTTTTTTTTTCCTTCAAGGCTGGGGATGAACTTCTGCGACCTGATCTTGTTTAAAGATTTTCTGGGATGCCATAAGAGCACAGGCATGCTAGACATTCTTACTCCCCTTTTCTCTTCTCCTTTGTTTACCTAGTTGTTTTTATTTTCATCGAGGGTGGCAGGGGAAAACGTGTGGGGGAAGTTAAAATGGTTTCCATTTTGATGACTGCTGTGTTATTTTTTCTTTATTATGTGCATTTTGCTGTGTTATATTAGTCATCAATAAAAAAAAAATTGTTGAATTGTAAAAAAAAATGTTCCCAACGGTCAGATCAAAATTAACGCCATAATAGAGAATGACACGGGACAATGTTTATCCCCGTCCCGGCGGGCTCTGTCCTCATGTGCCTCAAACACTTATGATTTTATATTTAAATCTTTTTATTACAGTATAAAAAGGAACAATGTTCTGTGCAATTGTTGTTTATAAATCAAATAGAAAATAATAACGAGCAAATATAATAACACCCCCCCACACCCTCTACCCTTACAACCACAACAAAAAGGCGACCTACTACCCCAAGAAATTCTAATCCACCCTAATATGTCCAGGGGTACAAAATACAACCTGCTCTGTATGCCCTAGCGGGGGGAGAAATAAGCCCTACAAACAGTGCCGTAAGCGAGGGTGCCTGACACTTGGGGCGGGTCACCACTGCGCACCCCCCCCCCCCCCGGGTGCAGGGCACGGCGCACCCCCCCCCCCCCCGAAACGCACCCTTACCTTGCAGCGGAGGGCAGGTGGGAGGGCCGATCCGCCCCCAGTGCACGTCACTGGGAGCTGCGTCGGCTCTGCTGCTTCCCTGCTTTCTCTGCCCCGGAACAGGAAGTAACCTGTTCCGGGGCAGAAAGAGCAGGGAACCAGCGAGCCGACACCCCCCCCCCCCCCCCCCCCCCCCCAGCGGCGTGCACCTGGGGCAAACCGCCCCACCCTTCTTACGCCACTGCCTACAAACCACTGTTATGATTTTTTAATCTGTGGATGAAAAATAAGTCATCAACAATCTCAGGATTTAGTCAAGCTCTCGTCTTCCCAAGTCCTTCCTGCAAAATATTTTCTCAGATGATGTGCTGGTAGCAGGAGTGCACAGGATTCCCCCCCCCCCCCCCGTGCAAATTTTGCCAGTTGCGGCCAGCACTTTTGCTTGTTCCCCCCCCCCCCACACACACAAAAATCAAATCATCTTACGCCAAGCCCCCTTCCCTGCCCGTCTTCAAGTCTTTGCTTAAAGCCCACCTCTTCAATGCTGCGTTCGGCACCTAACCCTTACCGTTCAGTGAATCCAGACTGCCCCAATTTGACTGCCCCTATCGGACCGACCGTTCACTTGTCTATTAGATTGTAAGCTCTTTGAGCAGGGACTGTCCTTCTTTGTTAAACTGTACAGCGCTGCGTAACCCTAGTAGCGCTCTAGAAATGTTAAGTAGTAGTAGTAGTCTGCACCACTTCAACATAAAGAACTGTCCAATTCATTAACAGCTTTTGTGGGCTCAAAATTCCAGTCACTCCATAATCTCATAGAAATGTTTAGTCTTTTGTCAAGAGCAGAACTAAACTGCAATGTCTTTTTAATCAACAGGGGACTACTAACAAGCAGTGCTTACTGAATTCACCCAAATCAGTGTTTCCCAATCAACCCATTTTAATATTTGAAATTTCATATAACTTGGACAGTGCTAGAAAGAAAAATGGCAGTCTTCCATTTCCCTATTTCTCCCTTACACTTAAAGCATGAAAGCAGCTGCAGCAGAGGGCCTGTGGTTCACTATATGATTACAGACACCAGCCCTGACCCTCTGCACAGTCTTAACTGGAAGGTCGCACTGGAGGGTGGAACAGGTTTACAGGCCCTACATGGGCTAACTCTGTTGGGTAAGGGTCAGAACTAAGATTCAGGAAGGAGAGGAATGGCCTTTTTTTTTCTGTGATCCCATTTGGGGATCTCAAACCAGTTTGGGAACTGCTGACATAACTATATGAAGTACAAGTGCCAAAGCAAATAGAAAACAGCTTTACTCATACAGTGAGCCTTTTACAAAGACACGCTAGTGTTTTTAGCACACGCTAAAAATAAGCGTGCGCTAAACACTAGAGACGCCCATGTATTTCTATGGGTTTCTCTAGCATTTAAACGCTACCGTGCCTTTGTACCAGACCCCCAAAGTTAATAAAAATTAGTTGAAAATGACTGCAAAGAGGATTTGAAGAACCACTTGCCTGCCAACTGATGCATTTCTTCCATGCAAGCTCCGATGACTGACCGATAGTTTTTACTCACTCGAACCAACCTGCCCAAAAACAAAATCCAAAGACCAAAGCACTGGGTGACAATCAATAAAAGTCTCATAAAATATTGAGGGGGGGGGGGGGGAGGAGAAATCAAAAAATTTAAAATAGCAGGAAATTATGATTCATGTTTATAAGTGTGTTATGTTATTCAAGTAATTATGTAATTATATAATACAAGTATGTCCATGTGTAACATGCTGAACCATCAATTAAAAATTGTTTCAAAAGTAAAAGTCTCATAAAATCTGCAGTTTTTAAAATGGGACGAATAAAAGAGTTGCTTCAGATCTTCAGGAAGAATCTTAACTAATCACCAGTTAGCGAGCAGAGAATCTGATAAAGAACTTCCACCTGGGTTCAAGTAATACAATCGCATGTGGACTTTGGGAAACCCCAGTTCAAAATATAACAGGTACACATTGCAAGGGCAACTTGATACCAAGTATGGAAGACAAAGGAAGCATTCAGTGTAATTTGGTGATACAAGAAGAGTTCCTCTCCCCTCTTACGACTATTATTTTAAAACTGTCCATCAGCCAGAGAGATCCATCATATGTAACAGAGAGCTAACATGAGAAGGCTGACAGACTCTCACTATGATGGACAGAAAATGTGCTGTGTATGAAGAAGGGATAAGGGGAATGCTTGTCAGTGTACATCACACCGCCACCAGCAATGCAGCATAGCTGCAGTACCGCTTTCAGGCAAGATTACCTCTAAATACTAATAAAGGAACATTTACTGGAAGAGAAGCAGATGAAGTTCTGCAGCGTTTGCTGGTTCTGCAATCTTAAGCAAAGTAAAGTAGGAAATATATACTGTGGATGGAGCTGGGTCTGATGATTCAAAATCAGTGATGTGCACCACCATGCAGATGACCTAGATTAAATTCCTAGGACTTTCTTTCCTGGGTTAAATTGAGGCTGTGCAAGTTGCAGAGGCTATGCTCACAGACCTATGTAATGCGGTTTCAGTCACTACACTATGGCAACATCAAGTGGCCAGACTCAGAATACGTGACTGGAAGAGACTATAAATTTTTTTTTTTTGTTACATTTGTACCCCGCGCTTTCCCACTCATGGCAGGCTCAATGCGGCTTACATGGGGCAATGGAGGGTTAAGTGACTTGCCCAGAGTCACAAGGAGCTGCCTGTGCCGGGAATCAAACTCAGTTCCTCAGGACCAAAGTCCACCACCCTAACCACTAGGCCACTCCTCCACTGTTGCTGCTATTTGAGATTCTACATGGAATGTTGCTATTCCACTAGCAACGTTCCATGTAGAAGTTGGCCCTTGCAGATCACCAATGTGGCCGCGCAGGCTTCTGCTTCTGTGAGTCTGACGTCCTGCACGTACACTCACAGAAACAGAAGCCTGCGCAGCCTTCTACATGGAATGTTGCTAGTGGAATAGCAACATTCCATGTAGAATCTCCAATAGTAGCAACATTCCATGTAGAATCTCCAATAGTATCTATTTTATTTTTGTTACATTTGTACCCTGCGCTTTCCCACTCATGGCAGGCTCAATGCGGCTTACACGGAGCAATGGAGGGTTAAGTGACTTGCCCAGAGTCACAAGGAGCTGCCTGTGCCTGAAGTGGGAATTGAACCCAGTTCCTCAGTTCCCCAGGACCAAAGTCCACCACCCTAACCACTAGGCCACTCCTCCACTGTTGCTACTATTTGAGATTCTACATGGAATGTTGCTATTCCACTAGCAACGTTCCATGTAGAAGTTGGCCCTTGCAGATCACCAATGTGGCCGCGCAGGCTTCTGCTTCTGTGAGTCTGACGTCCTGCACGTACACTCACAGAAACAGAAGCCTGCGCAGCCTTCTACATGGAATGTTGCTAGTGGAATAGCAACATTCCATGTAGAATCTCCAATAGTAGCAACATTCCATGTAGAATCTCCAATAGTATCTATTTTATTTTTGTTACATTTGTACCCTGCGCTTTCCCACTCATGGCAGGCTCAGTGCGGCTTACACGGAGCAATGGAGGGTTAAGTGACTTGCCCAGAGTCACAAGGAGCTGCCTGTGCCTGAAGTGGGAATTGAACTCAGTTCCTCAGTTCCCCAGGACCAAAGTCCACCACCCTAACCACTAGGCCACTCCTCCACTGTTGCTACTATTTGAGATTCTACATGGAATGTTGCTATTCCACTAGCAACATTCCATGTAGAAGTCGGCCCTTGCAGATCACCAATGTAATGCGGTTTCAGTCACTACACTATGGCAACATCAAGTGGCCAGACTCAGAATACGTGACTGGAAGAGACTATAAATTTTTTTTTTTTTTTTGTTACATTTGTACCCCGCGCTTTCCCACTCATGGCAGGCTCAATGCAGCTTACATGGGGCAATGGAGGGTTAAGTGACTTGCCCAGAGTCACAAGGAGCTGCCTGTGCCGGGAATCAAACTCAGTTCCTCAGGACCAAAGTCCACCACCCTAACCACTAGGCCACTCCTCCACTCCACAAAATAAAAACTCATGTGGTTGAAGAGGAAAACTTAGAGC
Organism: Microcaecilia unicolor; assembly: GCF_901765095.1. Taxonomy (NCBI): domain Eukaryota; kingdom Metazoa; phylum Chordata; class Amphibia; order Gymnophiona; family Siphonopidae; genus Microcaecilia; species Microcaecilia unicolor. The sequence goes on from NC_044036.1 coordinate 317,926,470, forward strand.
ACCACAGCCCAATAGAGGTTGGTTCCAACCGAGCTGGAAGCCCAAAAGTACAGGAGGGAAAGCACAGTGTAAAAACCACTCACTGTGTTTTGCGTGACTTGCTGGGAAGCTCCTCTTCACTCTTCTGAAGTCCCACAAAAATACCATGGGATTCATTAAAAAGTTTGCGTAGAACTGGAGAGTATATGTCCTCGTCTCTCTGTACAATACGGATAAAGGGACACCCAAGGCCTTTCTCAGCTCTTCCTGGAAAACAGTACAAAATGGATCAGCACTAAAATCCCAAATGGCATGTAGCCCTACTGACCACTTACAGGGTAATTTTATAAGTAACTTGAGCATCTAGAACAGCACTTTACACGCTTAAATAGATGCTTAAAAATTGCCCCATGTATACAAACGTAGTCTTCACTGCTATGTCATATGGCACTAGTCTTCCAAGGCTGCAAAAAGGTCAAGTTTTCAAGATATCCCTAATGAAAATGCATGAAAGAAATCTGCATGCAAATCTCTCTCACGCATACTCAAAGACATCCTGAAAACATGACCTGTTTGCAGCCTTCTGGGACCTATTAATGACTCTTGAGGACTGGAAGTGAAGACTGAAGCAATATGGGATTTGTTTTGTAAGGCATTTTGAACGTGCAAAAAAAAAAAAAAAATGCATTTACATATTTGGAAAAGGTGTAAATTTGTACAAGAGCATTTGTGTACTATCGAGAGTCATTGCTCATTGTTTACAATGATCTCTTTTTATAAGATTTATATTTAGAATTTTTCTCCTTAAAAAGATTGGTGAATGCACAAATTTGGTATCTGTAAGAGTCTCCTCTTCTGAGTTTCCCAATAAGTATAATATACTGCCTTATGAGGGGATGCTCAAAGCGGTTTACAATCTAGGTTAAGAAAAGGAAAGGAACGCCAATAATCAAAGGAAAGATGAGAGGGAGTGAGGAAAAAAACAAAAGACGACACACACGCACACGTACAGACACACTGGTCAATCCACCAAACCACCGCCACAAGTGGCAGGAAATCAAGGGGCTGGGCATGAAGGCCCAAAGGCTAGTTGGAAAAGATAAGTACAAGCTTATTTTAAATGTGCGCTAATAGGGAGATGATAAAAGGTGAATGCAGGCGCTAGAGGCCACTAGAATCCGCATTTACCTGCACAGAATGATCAGAGGGCTCCAGCGTGACAAATAAACGCGCCAGGGAATACCACAGAGCTCAATTACTTTTTAAAAAGCTCACTGGTATTCCCCCCCTCATGATCAGAGAACTACACTCTGACCCTCCCGTGCGTGCTTCTACCGCCTTAACCCTACTCCAGCTCGAAGCTGGCATTAGAGTTAAGGGGAGAGCCTCCCCCTTGCTCTGACAAGGAAGCCCGGGTTGTCAATGTCAGCCCCCGGGGTCCAGTGGACCCCTGAAGCCTGCATGCAAATAAAAACCAGCCTAGTGGTCCAGTGGGATTCCTGTCCTCACTCCCCCTCAGCTGCCACTGCTGCCAGTCTAGTATGACCCATGACAGGGGGTCCAACTTGATACTCCATCCTCCCCCAACGACAAAATTTCCCTGGTGATGGAAGTTAAACCCCGTCCTCTGCATCCCATGATGCTCCGGGCAGGGCGCCACCATTTTGAGGTGATGTCCACTGAGGAGAAGGAAGTACTAGTCCCTCCTCCTCCAACTTCTAAGGTACTGGGGAGGGGGATGGGTTGGGGGATCCCTCCACCGACATTAGCCCACCAGGGAAAGCTTTTCAGTGGGGGAGGATCAAGTCAGGCCCCCTGTTGCGGGTGACACTAGACCCCCCGTCAGGGGAGTCAGCACAAGGGGTCCCACTGGACCCCCAGGCTGGTTTTTATTTACATGCATGCAACCGACAGCCCGTATCCTGGGCACGTGTTCAAAGGTTGTGCTTAACGCACAACTTTTGAATGCATGTCCCAGGTGACATCCGTCCGCTTTGCTCCCTCATGATGGACGCTAATCGCACACATATCATTTGCATAATACCAGCTTCATGAGGAGTTAGGTCAAGGGACTTCCATAGCGGTAAAACTGCGGCATTGTTCCTGCAGTGCCGGAGTTTTGATCATCGGGGCATAAGTTTCCCACATTACCTTTATAAAACAGGACATTTTGCAACTTTTTTCACACAAATATTATAAAATTAGATCTCAAATACTGGACAGAGTGGGCACCTATGTATCTTATAACACATATGCAGATCCTTACTGGCACATATACACAAAGTTATTCTTGCCTTGGAGCAGGTCTAAGGAGCAACTTCTCCAAATGGGTTATTTTATCGAACTTTAGGACTCATTTTCAAAGCACTTAGACTTACAAAGTTCCATACGAAACTTTGGAAGTCTTAAGTGCTTTGAAAATACATCTCTGTGTAGAAGTTTGTGTAGAGGTAATTTTATAGAGGCACATTAGCATAATATTACCTCTACAAAACAGGAAACCTATGTGCCCTGACAGTCTAGGCATTCTGTTATAAAAAAAACACCCTCCATATGACTTCATACAACAAAATGAATCCGGGATTTAAAAGGCTCACTTAATATGAGGAACAGGCACAGTTAGCCAGAAACAGAGTTAAAAACAAACCTTCATAAAGATTCTTACTCTGATTTTCATAGCATGTTTCATATACCAGCATCTCTCCAGGTCCCCAATCAAACCCCATGCACTTCTTCTTAGAGTTCACGCCAGGAATGGTCTAAAGAAGATAAATTAGAAGCTAATATTTATTCAAATCAGGGCCAAGGGAAACATCCTACAGAGGATTCTTCTTTGTAAGTTAGGCTACAAATTCATCTTTGCTCATATGTAATACCATAACCACTAATACTTCTTGTCAGTTTGGTTACGCAGAAGAAAAGAACCTCCTTTCACTTCCGAGTAAGGTAAATAACAGGTTAATCTGAACTCACACTTAAAACTTATGTTGCCTTATCTTTCTGAAAAGGTCAATCACTAAAAGTCAGTCTAGAAATGCAATGCTCCTGAGCATATGCATTTTGGTTCATATGTACTACAGATCCTCCATGAGCACCAGACCTTGCACCTGTGGAATACAGAGGAGAGTATCCCCGTCCAACAGTCAAATCAGGTCCACATACCACGGCCTCTGTGGCCAGTACAGGGCTACGAGAATTATTCAACCCTGGTGCAAAGCAACCCTCTTACAGTTCCACTGATCTGTTTAGTGGCTTCTGCCCCACCATCACCCTTACATTCCTCCTCCTCTTCCTCAGTTACAGGAAGTGAAGAGTACCCAGTTCCCTACTATGGGCCAAGGAGGGAAGACACAGTAGATATGTCTCTGGCCAGAGCTGCAGTAGGGCATTGATTCCCATCGAATGTGGTTCCTTCCGACAGCTGAAGAACTTGGGTACTTCGGCATTTCCTTTTTTGTCGTCATCAAGTCCAGAAGCAGAGAACCCTATCGGTCCACTAACAGCTGAAAACCTTTGCTGGATATTTCGCATTCTCCCAGGTCCAAGGAGTGCCTGTTGAGAAAGTTCACTTCCACATTCAAGGATCCAGCGATGTGAGCTGCCGACAAGCAGAGAATATTATTCTCTGCCCAACTCACAAGGGAGGTAGCCTCCATCGCCATCAGTGGGTCTCACCTTGTTGATAAAGGCCACCACCATCGCACTGTCAGAGAAAACTCAGACCGAAGTCCAAGCTAGGAAGGGAGCAAAGTCACATAAGGCATTACAAACTGTCCTGCGCTCCAAGCAATTTACTGACTGCTGAGACTCCTGTTCCAACCAGGTGCCCTGTGCCAGATGGAACTTGTAATAAGCTCCCTAACCTGACTTGCTGGTGTCTGTTGTCACCACCTCCCACTGTGTTATCAGAAAGGGAGCTCCAATTCCTGGGCAACCACCAGTTCATACTCCATCTGGTGACCAGTGTCAAAGGAAAACGAAGGTTGTACTTGTGACACTGGAGACCAGCGGCCGAGAAAAGACTCCTATAATGGCACCATTTCAATCACCATGGTCAAACAGTGCACCGGCCCTGCTGGCAAGCCCCAAGTCCCTGGCATATTTGGACATGATGCCAAACCTAAAGATGTGCTGCCACTGACCATTTCCCCTGTGTCTCGCAGGATTCCTGGCTTGCACGCACTGCAGCGCCCTGACACCGGCCGGTGGGTCACACAGCGGGAAAACCGCTTAACTGCCTCCGCGGGAGTTGCCATTCACCAAACTGGCACAAGCACAGCATAATGCAATCCCAAGCAGTGAGTCAAGATCCCTCCCCTGCACCAAATAGAAGTTGCAGACCTCCAAGCGGCTCAGAGTCAAACTTCAGTCCAACTTAACACTGCCGGTTGCACCCCCCAAGCTCACAGTCTCCACAAGTCTTACCCCAGATTAGAAAGAACCAGGACTGGTACTCTGGTCCCATGCTCTCTAGCAGGGCCGCCGAGAGATTGAGCTGGGCCTGGGGAAAGGCCGCTGCCAGCCCCCCCCCCCCATCATCACCCCCATTCCCCCCCCCCCAAAGGATCGTTGCCACCGCTGCCCACCCTAGATACCTTGCCTGGCAGGGATCCCAAGGCCCTGCCAGCAGATGAATTCATCCCTCCAGCGCTGCTCTTCTTCCTTCTGCTGCATGGCCTTCCCCTGTGGCTGCTTTTTATTCTCTCAGATCGTGCATGAGCGGCCTGAGGGGAAAGGCAGCCGCAGGGGAAAGCAAAGTGGCAGACTGAAGAAGAGCAGCCTGCTGTGCCTTTTCCTCTAGGTCCTCCCGAGCCTCCAAGGGGGCCCGGCACTGGAGTTTTCAATCTCCTGCTTCTGTTGGGATACAATCACCTGGGTCCCATCAGGAGTAGAAGAGAGAAAGAGAGAGAGAGACCCCAGAGCTGGACCCCATTGGAATTTTGCCGCCCCTGCTCTCCAGTAAACCTTTTTTCTTTCTTTTTTTTTTTTGGATTGTTGCACTGGAAAAGGAGAGCGCCACAGGAAACAGGGGAGAGATGAAGGGAGGGAAGAAGTCAATTTGTGGGGCACCAGAGACAGGGATCTGATGACCTCCGGATAAGATTCAGCAGACTCAAACCACCCACAAAGTTTAACTAGGGACCAGCTGACCAACTGGACCAGGAGCAAATTAATCAGAACCAGAGGCTGAAAAGTGTGTTCATCTACCTGCTGGAAACAGAAAATACTGAGGAGGTGGACTGGATGCCAAAAGACATACCTCTCAGATCAGTTTTCAGTTCTCTATCGCCACCTGCTGGTTGACAGACAGAACCATCTCACAGGTTCTGGATAGTGGGAAGCTATGTAACAGAACTGCCTTTTCTAAAACTGCCACATACATGTATATACTGCTTCAATGGTATAAATCCAGCTTTCAAACACACAAACACTGCCTAAGGTTTCTAAAACTAGCTTCTTAGTGTGTTGTGCCCCAGTTTAACAGAACCAATCTTAAGGCTATGTTTACCATACTTTATATATCACCTTTCACATGAGCAGCAGAATGGTCTACAACATAATTCTAAATAAAAAAGGTCAAAATAAGAGCCAGGAAGAAAGAAAGACAAAAGATCAAAGTAAGCAATATTAAGATGGAACGGAAAGGCACCTTGCTTTATATGTATCTAGGATACATAGACTGATAAAAATACTGGGTACTCTTCACTTCCTGTAACTGAGGAAGAGGAGGAGGAATGTAAGGGTGATGGTGGGGCAGAAGCCACTAAACAGATCAGTGGAACTGTAAGAGGGTTAGTAAATGAAACACCAGTAAGATCACCCAATCAAGGCAGCAACAGTAAAAGCCAGATCAGTATTTTATTTAATTAAATTACACCTTACAACACAAGTTAACACTGTTACCTGTGCGTCTAATCCAAGCATATGTAACACTGACATTATGAGCTCCATGAAAAAATGTTACACAAATGTTCATCTGAAGTGTCTGTGCTAGTGCGTATGAATACGGATGTCAGAACTCTCTCTTGACTCAAGGGATTAAATGCAAAAAACTAAGTAGTAATTGATTTCCTGTGTATTATGAATGCAATTCTATAATCTAGGCCCAGGCATTTATGTGCCCCTTTGTGTGGGTAAATGTAATCCCCAGAATCTATATAGTATGAATAGAGTTGCGTGCGCAAATCAGAATATGCCTAGATTTCCGCATGCAGCTCAATTGGTCAACATAGTGGCTCCCAAACCTGGTCCTGGAAACACCCCAAGCCAGTCACGTTTTCAGGATATCCACAATGAATATTCATGAGAGAGATCTGCATGCAAATCTATTCATTGTGGATATCCTGAAAACCAGACTGGCTGGGGTGCCTCCAGGACCAGGTTTTGGAATCACTGGGTTAACAAGCCAATCGGTGTCGATAATTGGTTGCTAACAAGCAACTGGCAGTAATTACAATTTATAGCTATCAAAGTTATAACGCTATGGCTGAAGATGGAAAGCTGCGAGGTTGGTCACAGCTGACCTCGAACGTGAGTTGTATCCTCAGAACATGAATCTGAATGCCATCCATTTGGCTTTTTCTCTGATCACATACATAAAGGGGATGGGATTAGATATACCGCTTTTCTCTGGTTCTAATCAAAGCGGTTTACATCGAAGTTACAACACTGATAGTTGTAATGGACTCCTAATGCAGGCTTTTGTGCAGAAACAAATGTATTTAGTCCTTTGTTATGACTGCATGACTGTTGAATCTATTAATAAATGAAACTGACTTTTAAATCTTGGGCTCTTTTGTTGAGCCTCCCTGTCCCTTTGTTGCTGCATCTACCCATAAGGCATTTGTTTCCCTTTGCTTTGCCTTCTTTCCTGTACTTACACAGACAATCAAAATTGAAAATGACAGCAAATAAAAACCATATGGCCTATCCAGTCTGTTCACTCACACCTTCCACTATTCCTTCCCCTCCCTGGATTATCCTAAGCTTTCTTGGATTCAGATAGAGTCTTTTCTCTCTGTTCCTTTCGGGAAATAAGCATTTCCATAGATTACTCAAGTCTATCCTCTTTCACCATCCTATTACTACTACTACTATTTAGCATTTCTATAGCGCTACAAGGCATAAGCAGCGCTGCACAAACATAGAAGACAGTCCCTGCTCAAAGAGCTTACAATCCTATGCCCCCTCATTCCTGAGCTTCTGGGAAAGATGGCCACAGCATAAGAAACATTTGAAAAAAATGCATTGATACTTTCTGATTAACACGGAAAAGCTATTTGATAATTACAATTCATACCACCTTAGGAACATTTTGAGGATAGGACACGTTACGTTGTCATGTCAGTCAAGGAAGGAGGTGACTTGCAGCAGCAACATCACCGCTACTGCCTAACAGGGTCCTTGCAATACAATAATCGGGACAGGACGATCCCGTCAAACTAAATTCTGCTTCTCTCCGTATCCAAATACTTGATTATATTCTTGATCATGTTATTCATGGCCTGTATGCAACAACAACTGTTATCTTAATCTTTATTTACCAATAACGAATCATTGTAAGCCACATTGAGCCTGCAAATAGGTGAGAAAATGTGGGATACAAATGCAATAAATAACTAAATAAATCCTTGTACTTCATAATAAGAATGGCCGGAATCCGCTGCCAGTTCCTACCGTCAACGGAGGATCCACATCCAGCTCCTCCATATTCGTCAGCCACTCAGAGGCCACAAATCACCAGATGGCCAGCTTCTAGATAAAAACGTTAAAATAATTAATAAACAAGCTGGTCCCGCGTCAATTTTAACCCTCCACCGTCCCAGGCACAAAATAATGCAGGTAAACCAATTTGATTGTCAGAAAAGCGGAATAACAAACCCCAACCCCTTTCCTAAAAACCACACTCACACGCGCAATAAGCCAGAGAGACCAAATCACGCGCATCTGCATGCCCACGCACCCAGGAATCCCCCAGGCCCGCAACCGGGTACCCCTAAGCCTAGCTCCAGCCTCCCGCCAGTTTCCTTTTCCGTAGCCGCGCCCCCCTCTGACGCAACTTCCTTCCCTAGGCCGCGTCCCCCCAAGGAGGTTTGATTGGGAACAGGAAACGGTACGAGCAAGGAGGTCCTTGTTGAAAACCAATTAGGTTAATCTCTGTTTCCATTCCTCCGCGCAACCGTCATCCAGCACACTCAAAATAATGTAAGCAAAACGATGAGGCTGCCTTTCACCCTGCTACATTTAGCCGGTCAGGAGGTACATGTGGCGGCATTCTGTACTTGAGCAAGTGTAAATGTGCATGCCTGCATTCAAGTTGCAATTTCTGCCTGTTGTACTGTTATGGATTTTGCTCACACGTTTTCAGTAGTAGGCAGCTCAAGGTGAACATTCAGGTACACTACTACTACTTGACATGTCTATAGCGCTACTAGGGTTACGCAGCGCTGTACAATTTTGTTGCAGGAATTGAGATAGGAATTTGTGATACTTCAGGAGTCAGACAGCACACACCAGTATGAGAGAGAAATCTTCTTTATTTGCCAGCAAACAAAGCAAGACATCAGTTCTAGCTCTCTTCTCTTCTCTTAGCTCTTTGTGTCTTTCTCTCAGCTCTCTGTGTCTTTGTCTCAGCTGCTTCTCTTCTTATGCTGTCTTCTCCTTCTTCTGTCTGTTCCTTCTGTCCTTCTCTTTCTTCTGAGCTCCTTCTGTCCTTCTCTTTCTTCTGAGCTCCTTCTGACGTAAACTGCTTCTGCTCCCACTTAAATAGGGTCCTAAGCCCTCCTCCTAGCCTAGCCCCCTTTACTCCCAATTGGTTAAGAAACTGATTGGCTACCTTGCCTCAACCAATCATTACTTTTGAAATATCAGTTACATAGGTTCCAGACATCCTAAACTGACCTGTGACCTGGGGCCCCTCATGCCAGACATTTGGTCTCCAGTCTCTTACATTTCTCATTATGATTGATGTCTCATCTATAGCTTAAACTGGATTCCCTTTGAGACTAAGAGGCCCCATCTAACATTGGTTATTCTCATATTCCTAATCAGCTTCATACTACCTACTAACTAAACTCTGGCATTCATTAAAGAGGTCAAAAGTCAGTCTTACTTAATAGCATACATATCAGGCTATTGCTTCCAAGACCATTTCTGCATTTTACCTATAATTAATCAAGGAGAAGAGAGCTGACTAGTCCTGACCTTTTTCACCTATCAGCTCCATACACAGAACTAGCTAAGACCATAGTTAATTCAAAACACATGTTGATCTCCTCACTGCAGCCTTAAACAGCAGACAAAGGATCATTTTAAAAGTAACACAGAGTTGAACAAACATCCTACACAGAATTATTAATTTACACAGAATACAACATATTCTAAAGTAAGCATTCTTATAAGACATATTCTAAATATCAGGAATATCTAGAATTATTTAGAATCTAACTATTTCCTTATAACAAATCTACATATCAAGAACTTCTGAAATAGTATTTCAGCCTTTTAAACTTCAGCATGTCTGGCTCATTCCTTTGTTCATTCATAATAGTTTACAGCTGTGCCAGCATTTAGCAATCCATCCCTCACAAGGGTCTTTCTGACCTTTCTGACCCAGCCCGGCAAGACTTTCAAATAATATGAACCATCTGGCATTCCTTCACTTCAGTTGCAAAGTAAAAAGTTAGAATTCTAACTTCAAGCTTTTAACAGAATTAACCCTTCATATGATTTCTTATATATATAATTATTCCATGGCTGCCTCATTCCCCCCTTTGAGACTAAAATCAGCTTATGCAGAGATAAGTCTCACATCTCAAACTCTGGAGACTATAGTGATCCTAACTAGGAATAGACTTGTGAATCACCATTACCCTACTTGTTAAGGTCCGACGGCATACTGCCGAAGCACATGAGGCCAGGAAACAAAACAAAAACCCTGCTAAAACTAAGACTATTAGGGAAATGAACAAGGGACGTATCCAGGAGGTCAATGACCACCACCAGGAGGTAAGGTCTAATCCTCCTCGGTAATCCTCCACATTAAGGCTGGCCAACTGTAGGACTTTATCCATGGCATGCCTAACTACATGCGTCCTATTTATGACAATAGTACAGCACTCTGAAGAATTTAACACTGTGCAGAGACCACCCTGGGCTGCAAAGAGATAGTCAAGGCCCATACGGTTATATCTAGAAACTATACTTAATTCATTAATTTGATCCTGCAATGCATTGACTACCACGTTCAGCTCATGAACTAGAACATGGAGTAGGGATTGAAGTCTCCGGGTAGCCATACCTAGTTCAGTAATACCCGCTACCGGGCCTCCAATTGGAATCCAGGCCGTGGCAGAAAGGGCTACAAGTCTCTTTTTAGTCAGAGGATAAGTAGAATTAATATACTGGAGGGCTAATTCAATCGCCTCATCCTCTGTGGCAACGGAGGAGGGTAAGGACAAAGCCTCTCGCTTAGAGCGGTGCGGGGATAGTGGCTTAAGAGGAATAACTTTAGGAAAATAATTCAAGGTTACCAATACACAAAAATCATATGTGGAGGGAAGAATCATGTGGAGGACATTATCACAGAGCCAGTAATGACCAAGGAGAGGGCGACGAAAGTTCCCAATAAATGTAGGCACAGGATGGAGATTAGGATGCCCATAATGCGAGCCCCTATCCCAGGGGGAACGAAGAAGAAATGGAGACTTTGTACACCATAGGTGCCAATCCCCAATTGTAACAGACCGCTCATATGATGCAACCCCTTCATCCCCCGGGGACTTATGAAAGTAGAAAATAGGATGGGACACTATAGTCTTCTCAGTAGTATAGTTAGGAGCCAGATAATCACCTTGGTCATAATCTACAGGTATGGTAGTAGGGCACATAGGAGTACCTGGAGAAACTACCCACACAGGTTCCTCCTTCTCTGGGAGAACATTAGTATAGTTACAGGGAATGGGAAGAACAGTTGAGATGCTTCTTGTTAAACAAAACACTCCAGAAGCTGGATAGGGAGACGTAAAAACTGGCCTTAGAGAAGAGTCAGAGGGGGAAGTAGCATTATAAAAGGACCACCAAGTATAATCCTGGCTCCAAGGGCCTGAACTCGAAAAGTAGGGAGGTATAAGAGCTGGGAGTTGCACAGGGACAGGAACAGCTGGGACATCTGTAGTATAAGGAGAAAATCGGGAACACACAATACAAGGGGAAGTAATCTTTGCCTGGCTAATTAGTTCCTGGACAGAGTGTAACCAAAGATTGGAGCGAGTTGGGGTATTAGGAACAAGGAGGCAAGGAGTAGAAAACAACAAAAGCATCCAAACTACTAACATTTTCTTTCTTCCTAATCTAAAACAAATACAGCAAACTAATTAAGCAATAATATTTCAACAGTCTGTGCTAATCACAGATTACTCTAATATAGTGTTCTCAGTCTTTGAGTTCTTATACCAGTTGGGATAGACCCTCAACTGACAAGGATCAAGCTTTCAAATTCTAAGAAAGCCAGAATCCGGCAAGAAAGAGTCTCAGTATGAAGCCGAAGTTCAGCCACTCCTGCAGTATGCAGTTGACCCTTCTTTTCAGCTAGTAGATTCTTTGGTTCGGGTCAGGCGCAACTTCAATGGCTCCGCTGGATCTCTTTCTGCTCTCCACTGTCTAGGCTCCGTCTGATCCGTGCTGGGCTCAGTCTGGTCAGCAGACTTAATTCGAGACCAATGGACCCATGGAGTTATCCCTGCGACCTTCACAGCTGCAGGGGTAGAAAGCAAAACAGTAAAGGTCCTTTCCATCGGGGCCCCAAAGGCTGGAGCTTCCAGTCTTTCACCCAAACTCTATCCCCTGGCAGGAAGGAATGTACCTGAGCCTGGAAGGGGACAGGGTTTATTTCTCTCACATAAGACTGAAGCTCAGAAATTATCTTCCCCAAGAGGGCTACCTGCTCCTGCACCTGGGCAGACCCTAAAATCCCTATGTCTCCCTTAATTCCTTGTAAAATGGCTGGGGGCTTCCCATACACAATTTCAAAGGGAGAGAGGGCTGTTCCTTTAGTTGGGGTGCATCGGAGACGGAAGAGGGCTAGTGGCAATGCCTGTGGCCATTTCAATTGGGTTTCCTGACAAATCTTTGCTAGGCTATTTTTCAAGGTTCTATTTGCTCGCTCAACCTGCCCTGAACTCTGGGGACGATAGGCACAATGCAATTTCCAGGTAATGCGCAATGCGCGGGACAGGGCCTGAAGTGTAGCTTCAACAAAGGCGGGACCATTATCTGAACCTATGGCAAGGGGCAGTCCATACCTGGGGATGACATCCCTAAGGAGAGCTCGAGCTACTTCTGTGGCTTTCTCAGTGACTGTAGGATATGCTTCCACCCACCCAGAAAAGGTACAGACCATGACTAAGAGGTATCGGAGCCTACCGCTCCTGGGCATTTCTGTGAAGTCTATAACTAGGGACTCAAAGGGTGTTAGTCCTCTAGACTGAACTCCTGGTGGAATACGGGGTCCCTGACGAGCATTATTCTGGGCACAGAGAGTACATCGGGCAGAGGCAGTGGCAACCAGACTATCCAATCCTTCCAGCACCACTACTCGACTGAGTAGGCGGGCTAGTGCTGTTTTCCCTAAGTGTGATAGGTCATGAGCTTGAGACACTACAGGCCAAGCTAGGTGGCGTGGCACCAGAACTCTGGTATTAGGGAGATGTAACCAGCCATCAGGTCTCCTTACTGCACCTTCTTCTTGAGCCCATTTCTCTTCCACTTGGGTATATATAGGTGTCCATTCTTGCAGTCGAATTTGGAACAGGGGGGTCACAGTACTTGCTGGGGGTCCTCGAGCAGCTTCCTTGGCCACCCGATCAGCATGGCGGTTCCCTCGGGCCACTGGAGTATCTATTCTTTGGTGTCCCCTGCAATGAATAACAGCTACCTTCTTAGGGGCCCACACAGCCTCTAGCAGCTGAAGTATTTCAGGTCCATACTTAACAGGTTGGCCTGCAGCATTTATGAGTCCCTTTTCCTTATACAAAGCTCCATGAGCATGTAGGGTTGTGAAAGCATACTTAGAATCAGTATAAATGTTGGTCACCAGTCCTGCTGCTAGCTCCAGAGCTCGTATGAGGGCCACAAGTTCTGCTTTCTGGGCTGAAGTTCCTTGGGGCAGGGCTCTTGCTTCTATCACCTTGTCCTCTGTCACCACAGCATAGCCTGCCAATCGCTTGGAGTTCTCCACATAACTGCTTCCATCTGTGAAATAAATTACATCTGGGTCCCTCCACGGAACATCTTTAAGATCTGGTCGACTGGAGTACACTTCATCCATAGTTTGGATACAGTCATGATCTGGTGGTCCCTCAGATGCTGGCAAAAGAGTAGCAGGATTGAATGTAGCCACTGTTTCCAGGTGTATCCGTGGATTCTCACACAAGCTAGCTTGGTACTTAACCATACGGTTATTTGTAAACCAGTGGTTGCCCTTATACTCCATGAGGGTGAGAACTGCATGGGGGACTTTAACAACCAGTTCTTGCCCCAAGGTCAACTTATCAGCTTCCTGGACCAGTAAGGCTGTTGCTGCAATGGCCCTCATGCAGGCTGGCCATCCTTTAGCCACTCCATCCAGCTGTTTAGACAGGTATGCAACAGGCCTCTGCCAGGATCCCATCATCTGGGTCAGCACACCCAGAGCAACCCCCTGTCGCTCGTGGACATACAATGAGAAAGGTTTCTCCACATCAGGAAGGCCTAACGCAGGGGCTTGGAGTAGGGCTTTCTTTATGGCAATGAAGGATTGTTGAGCAGTAGGTCCCCATTCAAATGGTTCCTTTTCACCCCCCTTTGTGGCTTGGTAAAGGGGTTTCGCCATTAATGCAAAATTTGGAATCCAAATTCTGCAGAATCCGGCTGCTCCCAGAAATTCCCTAACTTCTCTTCTGGACTTGGGTTGGGGAATTGCAGCTACCGCTTGCTTCCTACTAGCATCCAGTCTCCGACTTCCCTGGGAAATGCAAAAACCCAGATACTTCACTTCTGACTGACAGAGTTGGGCCTTTGAGCGTGAGACCTTATAGCCTGCATCCAAGAGTAGCTCCAGCAATTCTCTAGTAGCCTCAAAACACTCTTCCTGGGTCACTGCTGCAATCAGGAGGTCATCTACATACTGGAGTAAAACTCGCCTGGAAGGCTCAGATTTAAAAGTCTTAAGGTCTTGCCCTAGGGCTGTCCCAAAAATAGTGGGGGAGTTCTTGAACCCCTGTGGCAGGCGGGTCCATGTATACTGAAGCTTCCTTCCTGTTACTGGGTTTTCCCATTGAAAGGCAAAAAGCAATTGACTGGCGGGGGCCACCCGAATACAAAAGAAGGCATCTTTTAGGTCTAGTGTCGTGAAATGGGTAGCTCCAGAAGGTATCAATCCTAGCAGGACATATGGATTAGGCACTACAGGGTGTAATGAGATAGTGGATTTGTTGACCACTCGTAAGTCTTGGACTGGCCGGTAGTCCTCAGTCCCTGGCTTCTGAACTGGCAATAGTGGCGTATTCCATGGAGACTGGCAAGGTCGAATAATTCCATGGGATAACAGACGATTCAAATGTGCTTGGATCCCTTCCAGAGCCTTTCTGGGAATTGGGTATTGGCGAAGATGGATTGGCCGGGCACTTGGAAGTAAGTCTACATGTACAGGAGGAATATTTCGGGCCAACCCTGGGGGATTATCTTCTGCCCATACCCCACTGACCTGAAAGCTGTCTGCCAGGGGTAGGTCAACTTGGCCATGCGACTGATGCAGCCGCCATTCTTCTTCAAGAGGGCAGCAGAAACTCAATATACCCTTAGGGCTGGATGTCGGGGGCCGAAAGGAGACTAAAGTCTGGCCATCAGAGTCAAAAGAAATTTGGGCCCTAAGCTTGGACAGCAGGTCTCGACCTAACAAAGGGATTGGACAGTCTGGCATATACAGGAATTCATGAGTGACTATGTGTGAGCCTAATTGGCATCTTCGGGTTGTCAGGAAAGGCCTCCGGTTCTGCACCCCCGTGGCTCCCACCACTCGGACAGTTTTTCCAGACACAGGCGCTAATCGCTCCGTCACAACAGAATGTTCAGCTCCTGTATCAATCATGAATGGAATTGAGCGGCTCCCTATAGTTAGCTTGACCATAGGTTCCTGGGAGCCCAGTTTATAGGAACCCGGTCTGTCCTATTCGTCCCATTCTGCCATCTCGGCTATCCCGATGATGTCAGATTCAGGAGGCTCATATCTTCCCTCTCGAACTCGGCCTCGGCTTCCTCGATCTCCTGGTCCCCTTCTCAGTCCCTGGCGCCTCTGGGGGCATTCATCTTTCCAGTGCCCTCTTTCCTTACAATAGGCACACTGATCCCTCTCCAATCTTGGTCTGGGATTCTCCCCCCTTGGCCGGGATTGATTGAAGGAATCTCGGGCCCTGGCTGGTGGTCCGGGGTCCCACTTTGGCTTCCCATTAGCTAGAAGTCGACCTCGGTTAAGGGTGGAATTAGTAATGGCTGCCGCTAAAAGGTCGGCCTTCTTCTGCATCTTCCGGTCAGCCTCTCGGCGCACCTCCTGATCTCTATTAATGAAAACCTTGGTTGCGATCTCAATTAGCTGGGTGGTATTCATCCCTGCGAATCCCTCCTGACGCTGCAACTTCTTCCGGATATCTGGCATACTCTGGGCCACCAATGCGCTATTCACCATTCTCTGGTTTTCTTGGGCTTCAGGGTCAAATGGGGTGTATGTTCTGTAGGCTTCAATTAGTCGCTCTAGAAAGGCCCCAGGGGATTCAGTTGCCCCTTGGAGAATTTCAGAGACCTTTGCCAGATTAATGGGCCTCTTTATGCCTTTCCTCATACCTTCCAGTAAGTCCCGGCAATAGCCAGACAACAGTTCATAGTGCTGCCCATCATTTGGATCCCAATCTGGAGCTGCGCGAGGAAACCGAGCTCTAACCCATCCCTCTGGGTCCTGTGTCCTCTCGGGAACACGCTCTCGCGTGATGGCCTCAGCATTTTGCAAAATCTTCCGCCTCTCCTCAGTTGTGAAGAGGGTCAGGAGAAGTTGTTGACAATCAGTCCAGGTTGGGTTATGGGTGGCCATAATGCTAGTCACTAGGTCCACCACTGCCTGAGGCTTTTCAGTATAAGAGGGGTAATGCGTCTTCCAATTCAGGAGATCGGTGGTTGTGAAGGGTACATACTGGTAGGCCTGTGCCTGTATAACCTGACCCTGATTATTAGGATCCGGTCGAGTGGTAGTTACCTGACGAAGTGGCAGAACTCTCGAGGAAGTGGGGATGGAACCTGAGGTAGAGCTAGGAGCTACCCTCCTATCATGCTCAAAGGTGATTGCAGCAGGTCTAACCCATTCAGTGGAGGTGTGTTGAACCCCTGCGGGATGGGGAGGGGTACTCATAGACTGAGAGGTGATCACAGGTGAGTCAGTCCATTGAAAGGGATGCCGGGCCCCTAATGAGTGGGTAGGGGTACTAGAGGGAGAGGCTGGGCTGTCAGGAGTTGAGGAGTCAGGGAGTGGAGCCCAAAGTGGGTCTTCGGAGGTTAACAGGGGAGGATGTGGCACAGAAGGGTAGAGGCCAGGTGAAAAGTCCAACCTAGGGTGTGGCAGGTTTGGCACAGGAGGGGAAGAACTATCCGGAGAAGCCTGTGCTGGAGAGGCTTGGGCTGGGCGGCGTGGATCTCTAGGGGTGGCACGGAACCCCAACAATGGGCCATAAGGTGGTGGCTCAAGATCTGAGGGATCATCAGAGAGTATGGGTTTCTCAGACAGGGTAGGGGCGGAAGCCACCGATTGGGTGGTAAGCTTCCTGGGGCTCTTTCCCTCTTCTAGTTTAGATTTTCTAATCTTTCTTTGAACACGGCCTAACATGAATTTTACTGGGGATCCCATATAAGTTTTCAACCAGGAGGGAGGGTCAGTCACAAGGCTGTCCCAGGAATCTATATAAGGGAGTTGTTCAGAATATTCTGATTCTCCTACTACTATGCTATAGACCTTCCGGATTACTTCAATATCTAAGCTGCCACTAGGGGCCACCCCACTCCCATAGATGGCCACTCAACTTCACACAAGGTTCTTAAAGTACCTGAGCTTAAAGTCTGTCCATAGTCATTAATTAAAAAGCCTTTTTTGAAATTTCTAAGCATACAATCTAGGGGGGTAACAATTTGTCTAGATGATGTCCCACCCATAATGCTTACAGTTACAACACACAAAAAGGGAGGGAATTTTTGAGAGTGCAGTAAGGGGTCCGCACTCTCGAGACACTAGGTAGACAGACAACAATCGCTTCCTTCCGTTGCTGACCAATTGAACTCGCGTTAATTGGAAATGCAGCTATAAGAAGTCCGCACTCAGTTAGCATTCACGCATCACACATTCCATACAGAAAATCCCACCCAACAATTTCAGATTTCTCAAATACAGATAAGCTCAAGCGTTTTCGCTTCTAGTCCCCGCGACTAGAAGGTACTAGGGCCTTTGCTGAGAATTGATCAGATTCTCCTTCCTCAATTTTCTTGAGGGGCTGATTTACAATTTCCTAGCTAGGATTACAATACAAAATACAGAATACATACCCGGCGAATGTTCTCCAGTCAGTTGGGTGCTGGGATTAATGCAGGATTCATCCCACCGCTGCCACCAAGAATTGTTGCAGGAATTGAGATAGGAATTTGTGATACTTCAGGAGTCAGACAGCACACACCAGTATGAGAGAGAAATCTTCTTTATTTGCCAGCAAACAAAGCAAGACATCAGTTCTAGCTCTCTTCTCTTCTCTTAGCTCTTTGTGTCTTTCTCTCAGCTCTCTGTGTCTTTGTCTCAGCTGCTTCTCTTCTTATGCTGTCTTCTCCTTCTTCTGTCTGTTCCTTCTGTCCTTCTCTTTCTTCTGAGCTCCTTCTGTCCTTCTCTTTCTTCTGAGCTCCTTCTGACGTAAACTGCTTCTGCTCCCACTTAAATAGGGTCCTAAGCCCTCCTCCTAGCCTAGCCCCCTTTACTCCCAATTGGTTAAGAAACTGATTGGCTACCTTGCCTCAACCAATCATTACTTTTGAAATATCAGTTACATAGGTTCCAGACATCCTAAACTGACCTGTGACCTGGGGCCCCTCATGCCAGACATTTGGTCTCCAGTCTCTTACATTTCTCATTATGATTGATGTCTCATCTATAGCTTAAACTGGATTCCCTTTGAGACTAAGAGGCCCCATCTAACATTGGTTATTCTCATATTCCTAATCAGCTTCATACTACCTACTAACTAAACTCTGGCATTCATTAAAGAGGTCAAAAGTCAGTCTTACTTAATAGCATACATATCAGGCTATTGCTTCCAAGACCATTTCTGCATTTTACCTATAATTAATCAAGGAGAAGAGAGCTGACTAGTCCTGACCTTTTTCACCTATCAGCT
Source organism: Microcaecilia unicolor (assembly GCF_901765095.1). NCBI lineage: Eukaryota > Metazoa > Chordata > Amphibia > Gymnophiona > Siphonopidae > Microcaecilia > Microcaecilia unicolor. The sequence goes on from NC_044036.1 coordinate 317,944,901, forward strand.
CCATACACAGAACTAGCTAAGACCATAGTTAATTCAAAACACATGTTGATCTCCTCACTGCAGCCTTAAACAGCAGACAAAGGATCATTTTAAAAGTAACACAGAGTTGAACAAACATCCTACACAGAATTATTAATTTACACAGAATACAACATATTCTAAAGTAAGCATTCTTATAAGACATATTCTAAATATCAGGAATATCTAGAATTATTTAGAATCTAACTATTTCCTTATAACAAAATCTACATATCAAGAACTTCTGAAATAGTATTTCAGCCTTTTAAACTTCAGCATGTCTGGCTCATTCCTTTGTTCATTCATAATAGTTTACAGCTGTGCCAGCATTTAGCAATCCATCCCTCACAAGGGTCTTTCTGACCTTTCTGACCCAGCCCGGCAAGACTTTCAAATAATATGAACCATCTGGCATTCCTTCACTTCAGTTGCAAAGTAAAAAGTTAGAATTCTAACTTCAAGCTTTTAACAGAATTAACCCTTCATATGATTTCTTATATATATAATTATTCCATGGCTGCCTCAATTTAACATAGAAGGACAGTCCCTGCTCAAAGGAGCTTACAATCTAAAGGACAAATGTACAGTCAGTCAAATAGGGGCAGTCTAGATTTCCTGAAAGGTATAAAGGTTAGGTGCCGAAAGCACCTAAAGGTATAAAGGTTAGGTACACTGGGTATTTCCCTGTCCCTGAAGGGCTCACAATCTAAGTTTGGAATGCATTAGGGGTTTATGGTCCATTTATAGTTATGTTTAAACAAATGAGAAATCTGCATGAAATAAAATATTTATTTTTATTGACTTATGAAAACCACTTGTCCCTGAAACATGCTTTAAAAAATAGAATCCATTTGTACAAAATAAATGATGTAAAGATGTGATTCCATGTGCCCTAATGAAAGGATAATTTAAGTTTACTTCCAATCTTTATAACACCAGGCTTCCCATGGCAGATTACAATAACAGTTAGGATGAACCCATCAGTAAACAGGATACCCTCACTGACATTTGACCAAGTATTGCTGTATTGCATAGAACAATGTAGAAACAGCACAACATACAGACTTTATTAGTGCTGTTTCCACCAGTAATAATTTTTGAAGCTGTTTTAGTGATATTCAGTTTTGATTTCATTATATTTATATCTTTTACTATTGCTTTCAATAGCGTTTGTAATGTTTTGGGTGTACTTGTGACTCCACCTACTGCCAGCAAGCTACGCCTCCTGGCTTCAACCCATAGCAAGGAGGTTTAATAGACAGCAGTGGAAGTGAGCCTATCTAGTACATTGTAAGGAAGGAAGTCAATTTGGTTAATCTGTTTCCACTCCTCCGCGCACTGCGCGCAGCCGTCATCTCCAGTACACTCAAAACAAAGCAAGCAAACCTATGATCTACTGCATCCGCCTTGTCGTTCTTTATTGTTGGTCCATCTGTAACAAGTTTAAAACTGTTTCAATTGGATAGTCAGTGCCTTAAAAAGGTGGAGGACAAAATATATATATTTTTTACTTATTGGACAGCTTTTTCATTTATTTTAAAGCTTCCCATATCCCGTATGTAAACACAAATCACTAGACTGGGTAAAATATATGAATAGCTGTAAAACAGCAAATTTAAACTCTGTATTTTGTGCTAATTTTTCTACACTAAAAACTACATACACAAAAAGTAGCACATATGAGTTTATCTTGTTGGGCAGACTGGATGGACCGTGCAGGTCTTTTTCTGCCGTCATCTACTATGCTATGTTATGTTACATAAATAACTAAATAAATACACTATATACAATACAGATAGCCAAATTTCATTTAGGATATCCTGTTTCCTGGTGGGGTTCATCTTAACTGTTGTTGTAATCTGCCTTGGCAAGCCTGGTGTTATAAAGATGATGGAATATATTTAAATTAAATGGAAGTAGAATTAAACTCTCCTTTCACTGGGGCACATGGAATCACATCTTCATTTGTTTTGTAGAAGTTTACCTTCTAGATACACAAATGGATAATTCTGTTTGAACATGTTGCAGGGGCAAGTGGTTTTACAAGTCAAAATAAAAATAAATATTTTGTTTCATACAGATCTCTTTTGTTTAAACATAAATGGGCTATAAGCCCCTAATGCAGTCCATTGGTTTTCTTATATTTTGGTTTTTTTTTGTGATAACTTATACTGTTACTAATCAATGGGACTCAACCACACCATTAAATATTAATGTTACTTAATCCTCAAAGAGTGGTTAACAAATTACGTGGCAGTAACTTTCACGCAATGATGGAGGAAAAAGCCTTTGTATCCCCGATCCAGAAAAAGGGTTTTTATTCTGATTGCAGGGAGTGAGATCTTCATCAGCTTAAAAAAACTCCTTCTTGATTCAAATTTAAATTTACTATTTTGTCTTGTATCTAGTATTTTATCTTACATAGTTTAATCACGAAGCAGCAAGCACTTATCTTTATAGTCCGACGGGGTCTCGTTTCGCTGTGTTCGGCTTTCTCAAGGATATAGACCTTGTGCTTGAGCTGGTTTCTGTAATACAAAAAAAAACGAGCCACTAAAAAACTGCCTACCTCCAATGCTCATATCTATAATATTGTACATGTCCAAGGATGCAAGCGTCTACCCTTATTTTGTATGTCCCCATAAAAATGCTAGATGGACTTACTATTTTCCCAATATGACTTCTCATCGGTGTGCTCTGCAGGCTATTCAAAAATGGCGGCTGCTTTTCTTGACGCTCATTAATGCAGCTCGCTTACAATTGGTGGAGAACCTTTAAAGTGCCCATGTTATCAAAATTGCTTAAAGAGCCCGCACTAAAAAAATGTTACCCATTGGATCACGGTGTTGAGACCTCCGGGTTCTAGGGATTTTAGCCTGAAAATCCACCGCTGCTCTAATTGTAGGAGGCGTTTCGCTCTATTTCCTCTTCTCATATCTCCTACACTCCTTCCCAAGAACTCCATTCACTAGGCAAATCTCTCCTAACTACACCCTTCTCCTCCATCGCTAACTCCAGACTCCGTTCCTTTTGTCTTACCGCACCTTATGCCTGGAATGGGGTTCCTGAGCCGTTACGTCTAGCTCCATCCCTGGCCGCCTTCAAATCCGGGCTAAAGGCCTACCTATTTGATGCTGCTTTTGACTCCTAACTTGTCACTTGCTCATAACCTTTATCTTGTCTTCCTCTCTTCAATAGTCCCTTTTCCTTTGTGTCCTTCTCTCTGTCCTACCCTTATCCTTATTGGTCCTGTCTGTCTGTCCTGGTTTAGATTGTAAGCTCTTTTGAGCAGGGACTGTCTTTCTTCATGTTCAATTGTGAAGCGCTGCATATGACTGGTAGTGCTATAGAAATGATTTATAGTAGTAGTAGTAATATCTGTTTTGATCTGATCAATCACAAAGCAGTGAAATTGTGCAAAATCATGTTTAGTCCCATTGCAATGTGCTACTAAGGGGGAACCTAATTGCATCCGCTTCAGTCAAGATTTGTGTTCCAATAATCAAATATGTAATTGCCTCCTGGTTTTCCCTATGTATAGTTTTTGACAGGGACACTGTAGTGCATAAATTACAAAATCAGAGTGGCAATTAGTATGGGAATTAATAAAATATCCCTTCGAATCCACTGGATTGGTGAATTCATTGCCTTCTCTGGTGATGACAGACGTGCTGCACCCTCCGCACTTGAAGTGGCCCCTTGGTTCCTCGTTTGTGATGTCCAAACCGAGTTCCAGTTCCAGCCGAGCTGATGCTGATTCCAGTCCGAGTTCCAGTCCTGATTCCTGTTCCAGTTCCTGCCCAGCTGACCATGGTCATGTGTCAAAGCTCCTCCGTAGGTTTCACCATTGTTACCCATGGAGACCTGAATTTCCTTTGGAGACCTGGAGCTCCTGTGGGGACACGGGAGCCTTGAGGGGGAGGTACTGTTACGATTGTGGTCGTGACCCCTCTCAAACTTACCTTAGTTCTGGTGGTCAGCTTCTTAGCTGGCTTCTGTCTGTTCTTCCTGAGTTACCTTTGTCTCTGTCTATGTGTGCAGGCTGCTTCCAGCGTGGCTCTAATTACTCCACTATACTGCACCTGTGTGTGTTGCCTGAGTTAGCTCTGTCTCTGTGTGCTGGCTGCTTCCAGCGTGGCTCTAATTACTTCACTATACTGCACCTGTGTGTGTTAAGCCTCTCTGTGCTTCAGTATGCTTTCTGACTGTGTCCTGTACTAGTGACATCATCAGTCAGGGCCTTGATAAGTAAGTGGTGTTCTTCCATTCAGGGTCTTTGCAAACGCCAAAGGTCCAGGTTAGTGTTGGTGCAGTTAGCACTTCTGCCTTGCTTTTGTCTGGGTGCCTGGTGGCACTTCTGAATCCTGTCTGCTTTTGGCTCCCTTTCCCTCCTGTCTGAGAACCCTGTATTCCTGGTGCAGCTAGCACTTCTGCCTTGCTCTTGTCTTGGTGCCTGGTGGCACTTCTGAATCCTGTCAGCTTTTGGCTTCCTTTCCCTCCTGTCTGAGTACCCTGAACCCCTGTCTGCCCTGTTTTTGTCTAGGTGCCTGTGGGCACTTCTGAACCCTGTCTGCCCTGCTTTTGTCTAGGTGCCTGTGGGCACTTCTGAATCCTGATTCCTGGTGTTCCAGCCTGCTAGTTCCAGTACCGGTTTCCCTCAAAGTCCTGCCAGCTGCCTGCACCCAAGGGCTCAACCCCTGGGGAACAGCGGCTAAGTGTAGATGAAGCCTGGTTCTAGTCCCGTGTGTTCCTGTCCAGTGTGTTCCAGTTCAGTGCGTACCAGTCCGGTACGTTCTAGCCCAGTGTTGGTTGGTGGGTTTTGTCTGCTGCTGCGTCTCCTAGTCAGCAGCCCAAGGGCTCACGATTACTCCAGAGTCCATGCCTGCGTGTTTTGAACCTGAGAACCTAACACCCTGTTATCACCCTTCCAGATGAGAAAAACGTCATCGATATATCTTAACCATATCAAAATAGTATTCTTGTATGGACATTTGCCCAGCCATTTTTCTTCATATTGTGCCATAAATTAATTCGCTACTGATGGTGCAAATGTTGCCCCCATGGCTATGCCCGATGTCTGTAAATATAATTTGTCCTGGAAAATAAAATTTTCTTTCAAAGCTATTGTGCTGAGTTCCATCAAAAATTCAGTAGGCACCTCCATGGATCGCAGGTGTCTGTCCAACAATTTTTTTATGACCAGTAAGGCTTCATTTTGGGGAATTGATGCATATAGTGACTTAATATCCAGCGTCACTAATAGAATCCTTTTGTCTGGGGGTATTGCAATGCCCTCTAACATGAGGAGAAAGTGTTTGGTGTTCCTTATATAGGATGGGGTAGTTATCACTAAAGGTTTTAGAAAGTAGTCCACAAAAATAGAAAGTGGTTCTAATATTGAACCGTGAGATGACAGAATGGGATGTCCCGGGGGATTTTGTAATCTTTTGTGAATCTTGGGCAAGCAGTAGATTACTGGAATTACTGGGAATTCCCTGTTCAAAAATGCATATTCTTTTTTAGTCAGGAACCCCTCCTTGAATCCGGTTAAAGTGATTTCTCTAATAGTTGTCTCATAGGTTTGCCAACACCCATTGCAAACTGGATATATGCCCCAGTCACCTACTCAAATCTGCCCCCGGCGGTTTCATAGCAGACCTCAAATCCCACCTAAAAGGAGCCCTAACTCACCAAATGACCACCGGAGGGAATCGGGGATGACCTCCCCTTACTCCCCCAGTGGTCACCAACCCCCCTCCATTTCAAACATTGTGTATATCCTAGAGGAGGATGACATATATACATCATCATATTGCTATTATTATATCCAGCAATTATATTATAAATAAAAATATAGCTTGGATTCATGTAACTAAAGAAAAAAAGCCATCAGAGCAGAAAGCTAGGAGCTGAGAGCTCAAGCTTTAGAAAAATAGATGGGTGTAAGAAGATATTAGAAGTGAACAGCAGACAAGGAGAACTCCCAGGCCTAATAGAATTTTGTGTCTATTAGTTCATATAATTAAAATTATATATCTAATAATAACAATTTTAGTATAGTATCAAAATGAAAAATTTGCCTTGCTTAGAACTTTGTAATAAGTAGATGAAAACATACAAAAACAAGAACAAGCTAGTCAATAGCGATACTCTATCACTGAAGTCATTTCCATTTAAGTACTAGAAAATCCGAGTAGAGGGGGAGGGAGGTTGGGGGGGGGAAGGGGTTATAGGAGTGGGAAGGGTAATGTTCAATGCATAATAGAGGGACATGTGTATTATTAGATAGGAGAACAATCCTTTGAAGGAGCACATTAAGAGGACCCACCAGTAAATATTGTTGGGATAATATACTGAGTAAAACACAAGTTATAAATATTGGAGTTTCATATAAAAGTTTATTGTTAATAGTTATGCAACTGCACAGTAATTATACATGTACACATTATAAATATAGGAGAAAACAAGAAGGAAGGGATAGGGGAGAAAAGTTTGGAAAACATTGATGATGGACGTTTTAGGTTTAGTAATGTGTACTAGACTTCGCTGTTATACGATTTATATTGACTGAGATGGAATTGTATACAATGTGACCTCATCAATAAAAAATTGTTGAAACATAAGTACTAGAAAATCAACATAACAAAAGTCATTAACCAGCTTATTTTTGAACGAGAAGGCCGGCGATCTTCCAACACAAATCAGGAGATGGCCAGGCATCTCCTGAGCCTGGCCAAATAGTATAATCGAAAGTTGATTTTAGCCGGCTTCAACTGCATTCCGTCGCAGCGCCAGCCAAAGTTAAAGGAGGCATTTCGGCAGGGTATGGAAGGCAGGATGGGGGCGTGGTTACAGATGGCCAGCTTCACTTGGTCCATTTATTTTTAGGACCAAGTCTCAAAAAATTGCCCCAACTGACCAGATGACCACTGGAGGGAATAGGGGATCACCTCCCCTTACTCCCCCAGTGGTCACCAACCCCCTCCCACGCCCCAAAAAACAATTGTAAGCATTTTTTGCCAGCTTCTATGCCAGCCTCAAATGTCATACCCAGCTCCATGACAACAGTATGCAGGTCCCTGGAGCAGTTTTTAGTGGGTGCAGTGCACTTCAGACAGGTGGACCCAGGCCCATCCCCCCCTACCTGTTACACTTGTGGTGGTAAATGGGAGCCCTCCAAAACCCACTGTACCCACATGTAGGTGCCCCCTTTCACCCATAAGGGCTATGGTAATGGTGTAGAGATGTGGGGAGTGGGTTTTGGGGGGATTTGGGGGGCTCAGCACCCAAGGTAAGGGAACTATGCACCTGGGAGCTATTTGTTTTTTTAAGAAGTGCCCCCTAGGGTGCCCGGTTGGTGTCCTAGCATGTGAGGGGGACCAGTGCACTACAAATGCTGGCTCCTCCCATGACCAAATGCCTTGGATTTGGCCGGGTTTGAGATGGCCGGCATTATTTTCCATTATGGCCGAAAACCGATGCCAGCCATCTCAAACCCGGCGAACTCTGACATTCGGCCGGGCCCAACCGTATTAGCGAAAAAAAGATGGCCGGCCATCTTTTAAAAAAAACGGTTGGCTCCGCCCACTTACGGCCCCACGATTATGCGCCTCCATGTGGTTTAGTAAAAAGGTCCCCTGGTTGTTTAAAGGAAAAAAGTTTAATATTGATACAGCAGACAGAGCATTTTCCACATGAGTAATGACTATTAATTATTGACCTCTCCATTGTAGTTACATTCCCAAAAGTGGACGAGACTAACATACTTCTTAAATGTTCATCTCTTTTGTATGCTATCATCAAATTTTTGCCAGAAAAAGCATCGTTTGTTCTCTCAAGGTGTCAATGTTGACATAGAATTCTGACAATGTTTCTTGATAAACGATTAAATTCTAGTGTACAGACCATTTTATAATTCTTCTTCTTCAATGTAGTTTTCAAAAATTCCTCTCCGCTCTTCAAATCTGCTCTCCTATAACATTTCTTAACACATTTTGCAGGGTATCCTATATCCAAGAACCTACATCTTAAGCTGTTGTAATGAAGTAATTTGTTTGACATCTGTAGGTTTCCAGTACACGTCTGTCTGAAAAATGCCATTCTTATTAAAAATGTCAAAGAAAGGGATTTTCTCTTTAATATAATCCATTTTGAATTTGATGTTCTCATCCAGACTGTTGAGCCATCGAAAAAAACATACAAGATCTTCTTCACTTCCTTTCCAAACTGCAAAAATATCATCAATAAATCTTTTCCAACCAGCAACTGATTGTTTTAGGGGTGTATTGTAAAAAATGTTTCTTTCAAAATTGGCCATATATACATTGTCAATAGAGAGTGAAATAGTGCAACCCATAGCTGTCCCTCAAATCAGATGATAACAAATGTTAAAACAAAATTAGTTTTGTCTCAATGCAATTTCTGCCAAACACATAAAAAATTAAACCAGTATTCCCCTTCGATATGGATTCTTACACAAAGCTCCTCAAATGATGTCCAACGCTGCATCCTGCGGAATGTTCGTATATAACAACTCCACATCGTGTGACTAGAAAACACTCTTCTTTGATATAAGTACATAAGTAATGCCATACTGGGAAAAGACCAAAGGTACATCGAACCTAGCATCCTGTCCCCGGCAGCGGCCAATCCAGGTCAAGGGCACCTGGCAAGCTACCCAAACGTACAAACATTTTATACAAGTTACTCCCGAAATTGTGGATTTTTCCCAAGTCCATTTAGTAGCGGTTTATGGACTTGTCCTTTAGGAAACTGTCCAACCCCTTTTTAAACTCTGCCAAGCTAACCACCTTCACTACATTCTCCGGCAACGAATTCCAGAGTTTAATTACGCGTTGGGTGAAGAAAAATGTTCTCCTATTTGTTTTAAATGTACTACAGTGTAGTTTAATCGCATGCCCCCTAGTCCTAGTATTTTTGGAAAGCGTGAACAGAAGCTTCACACTTTCCAAAAATACTAGGATTAGGGGGCATGCGATGAAACTACAGTGTAGTAAATTTAAAACAAATAGGAGAAAAGTTTTCTTCACCCAACGCGTAAGCAACATTGAACCGAAACTTGTTTTTGGTTAATTGTGGGAAATCACTCATTTTATAGTACTTGATTCAGAAAGTTGATGATGTCTGAGGAATCTCTTACATAAGATGGAATGTGAGGAATAAGTGGTCGAAGGAACTTGTCTATAAAAATGAAAAGTGGTTCTAAAATAGATTAATTTCCAGAGACTGTAGATCTCCCAGGAGGATTTTCTAATGATTTCAGTATTTTGGGCAAAATGTACAAACTGGGAATGCGTGGATATTGTACACACAAAAATTGTAATTATTTTTTTTAGTGATATAGCCACCTTTGAGACCTATCTTCAAAATTGCATCGATGGATTGGTTTTTTTAATAAAAGCTGTAGGATCACCGGGAGATGACTATAAGATGAGTGATTTCCCACAATTAACCAAAAACAAGTTTCGGTTCAATGTGGCTTACAATTAACAGAAAAAGATTAAAATGTAGTTATAAAATTACATATTAGTGTTTAAGCATCAGTAATAGATACAATTAACCATTACATTTATTGACAAGGTAGGTGTTTGATTATTTTCTGAACTGAAGGTAATTTGCAATACTTCTTATGTCCTTTGGTGTTGAATTCTACCATTTAGAACCCAAATAGCTGAATCCAGCAATGTAAATATTATTTTTTGTCTATTAGATTGTAAGCTCTTTGAGCAGGGACTGTCTTTCTTCTATGTTTGTGCAGCGCTGCGTACTCCTTGTAGCGCTATAGAAGTGATAAATAGTAGTAGTAGTAGTCTCTTGTAACCAGAGCTAATATTGTGATGTCATAATGCCTCAGGCCACCAATAAGAGCCAACCTCATCAGTGATGTCACAATGGCTTGATTGTCCTATACTTGGCTCACTTTTATTACATAGCTCTTTGAGCAGGGACTGTCTTTCTTCTATGTTTGTGCAGCGCTGCGTACGCCTTGTAGCGCTATAGAAATGCTAAATATCTTGTAAATTAAGGGCCCCTTTTACCAAGCTGTGGTGAAAGGGGGCTTACGCTGGCATTGCCATGTTTTTGATATGTGCGGGTAAAAGGTAGGTCTTGCTTTTCTGCAGGAAATGGCCATTTCGGGGGGGGGGCAGTCCTTACCACCACCCATTGAGGTGGCGGTAAGGGCTCCCGTGCTAACCAGGTGGTAACTGGGCAGCACGCTGGGGGTAGGAAGTACCACCGGGCTGCTGTGGTAGCTCGACAGTACTTCCTTTTTTAGCGAGCGGTAAGTCCGCATTGGGTTTACTGCTGCTTTGTAAAAGGGGTCCTAAGTTTTTACATTTGGGTAAGTGAAGTAGTAAATAGCCTCTCATTCCTGGACGCGCATTTATTGTTAATAACTCAGTCAAGTCTAGAATGTAGTCAGGAGACATGACAAACAGTATTTTGAAAGTAATAGTGCTAGTTTTCAAAAATAAACTGACTTTAAATAGTAGGAGGGGCAAGCCTTCAGGAATGTGCGTTTCGTATACTGCATAGGGCTTATTTTACCCAGACACAACTATACAAGTCAGGGGGCATCCATACCGCTACCTGCCTGAAATGTCAGAGGGCAGATAATACGCTATATCATGCGATATGGGTGTGCCCTTTAATAAAAAGATACTGGAGACACATAGCTGTATTTCTGTCTACAATTGTCAATTGTGATATAGCATTGAACCCCCTATGTTTAATATTAGATAAACATGACACCTTTCCCAGATTAAACAAAGACAAAATAATGCTGTGCTGCAAAGTATGTCTCATTGCCAAAAAATGCATAATGCAGCACTGGACCTCTGCACACCCTCCGACCTTCTGGCATTGGCGGAACCAGGTACACCAATTGCTTACTTGGGAAGCGAGAGAGGCAAAAGGGACATAGGTTAATAGGGGGGGGGAGGGGGATCTTTTGATCAAGATGTGATATTGGTTATATTATACAGCTGAGACCAAAGGATAACAAATGAAAACACATAAGACAATGGAGGCTGATATTATTATACTTTATTATGTAAATGATGTTATTCTTTTTCTTTTGTCAATAATTTCACAATAATATGTCAGCTTATTGGAGGGGAGGAATGGGGAGGGGAGGGGGAGGGGGAAAAATGGAAAAAAGGGGGGGGGGGAATTATTACAAAAATATTGTTGATGTTATACTTAGTTGACTGTGAAGTATATGTACTAATTTTGGTGTTTGTATAACGGTCTGCTATTATGATAATACAATAAAAAAGTTGAAACATAAACTGACTTTAATTGGGAGCCAGAGTAACATTACAAGCAGTGGGGTTACTTTTTCATATTTTTATTTTTTAAATATCAATCTCGCTGTTGTATTTTGAGCGGTCTGCAGTGATTGCAGTATGTTTTCTTTGCACCTTACATAAACTGCCTTGCAATAGCCTAAGTGTGACAATATCAACAATTGTACTGAAAAATGCAATGATTGTCTGTGGAAATAATCTCTAATCCTTCTCAATTTCCATAAAGTTTTGAAACTTTTTGATATGACTGCTGAAACTTGACTTTCAAAAGACAGATGTTTATCAAAAATGATACCTAAGATTTTTAGTTGTGTTTCAATTGGGTACGTTTGTTCGTCAATTTTGAAATATTGGTAAGAGGTAGGATTATGTGAGCTGGACAAAACCAGGAAATTGGTTTTATCGCTATTTAGTTTAAGCTTAAATACTGTAAGCCCAATTTTCCATGAGGTACAGACCATTTTTAACCTTGTCCAGTATCTCTGAGGTGTCATTACAGAAGGAAGGGTGTGTATATATATATATTAGTGACATCATCAGTATATATAAATGGATTAAATCCCATTTTGTCAATTTTTCCCCCAAGTGGAGCTACGGTATCATAACATTTTTTTAATTAAAAAATATAGGTAATATTGGAGAGCCTTGAGGTACTCCACATTCTGAGATCCAAGAAGCTGAAAACTGGTTAGATATCTTAACATGGTAAGATTTTTTTTTTTTAAAGAAGACATTAAACCAAGTAGCTACTGCACCACTGATTTCCATGTTGTTGAGAAGATTCGTTAGTGTTGAATTATTACATCAATCTGTAAATTCACATTTGCTCTGTGTCCAAGATGACAATCCCACCACCCTTATCTGCTGGTTTTATTGTGATCTTTATATCTTTCTTCAAAGAATCATTGCCTATTCTTTCAGACTTATTAAAATTCAAATATTTATTTTTATTAGCTTCTTGCAATTGTGAAATCTCTTTCAAAACAATGTGCCCTGTTTACTAAGCTGCGCTAATGGCATACTAACATCTTTAGCGTGCGCTAATTTCCCACCTTCTCACCTCAAACGTACGCTAAACGCTAAAGTCGCCCACAGGAACATAAAAGCTAGCGCACCTTAGTAAACAGGGCCCAATGCTTTCATATGCCTGGATCACTGGATTCTGAACGCCAGGTGGCATCCACCTACTGTCTTTCTTGACAATAGACATATCTGATGCTCTTGCAATCTGTTTTGCGAAGTAATCAACAATCTTGAGTTTGCATGTGAATCTTAAAAAACTAAATTCTGGTACTGAAAGCATTGTAATACAGAGTAGGCACTAATTATAAACCTTTACTTAACACGTTGGTCTCAGTCAACGTTCTGCTTGATAAGTTGTAAACTCTATTCAATTTTCAATCTGTGCTATGGGTTGATACCGGTTTTAGTAACTATTGGCCTTTGTGATGGTGGTGGCATAATGTTCCTTCCTCCTCCTCTGCCCCTCCCTCTTCCCCTGAAGGGAAGTATATGTATTTTTTTACATGCCCCTCCCTTCCACTGTTGAGTGTTTCCTCCAAATTTTCCCTAATTGAAAAACCTGTTCATCAATATTTAATCGGGGGAGAGAGGTTGTACAGTGGAGCTGCTGCATTTCCTTGTGTGTTTATGTTCTTGTCTAGTCATCTTCTCAACACCTCGATTATACATAGCATCATTTCTGTATCTCTTGTCATCTTCTCTAAACTCACTTCTCTTTGGATCATCTGCTGGTTGTCTTTTATAACCCTGATTTTTCCTATTTCAATGCCATTGGTAAACATTTCCAAATTGGTAGACCAAATCATCTCTATTGAATTATCAAATTGAACCTTAGTTCCTTCTTAAATGAATCTAATTGAAGCTTATAGTCCTGGTGAAGCTTCCTTTATCATTCCCATTGATGTACATACCACCACTTATTCCAGGGTCATCATTATACTATTGATATCAGTGGTGATTTTATGCTGGTCAGTGAGCTGGAATCCTTTCAACTTGCTTCCTTTCCCCTGTTGGAGTGGAAGATGGAACTCAAGATTATACCTGCTTTCCTCAATTGTTTTAGGCAATGGCATAACAGTGATTACGTTATTTATTTATTTTGCTGCATTTGTATCCCACATTTTCCCACCTCTTTGCAGGCTCAATCAAGAAAATTAGAAGTAAAGAAATGATTAACACATATCAGATATGCAAAATGTGGGATAAAGTATAGCATTAAATAATAACAGTATGATTAAAGTAACCAAATTAGGAGTTCAATGTTGATTAATTCTAATACAGATGTGATGACGAGTCTTTTATGAAGGATTCTTATTATAAGTCTCGTTGAATAAGTTAGTTTTCAATGACCTCCGGAAGGCTGACAGTGTTTACATTATTTACATTGTAGATACATTTATTTTAAAGGAAATATATCCCCTTTCTTAAGTAGGCTGAAGAAAACTGACATGTTTTTCAATACTAGGCCGCAACCAAATAATATGATAAAAAAACACGGAGGATTTCCAAAGTTTATGGACCTTTAATGTAGTTACAAATTGAACACATCTGAGACCCGACACAGCTGTGTTTCGGCATGTGAACCTGTCTCAGGGGTCAACAAACCAGTGAGTGAGCGAGCATGTGTCCGTGTGAATACAGGTAAACAGATGTTGAAAGAATCTGGTCCAATGCTAAACTGTCCTAGAATCTGTGTTAAAATAAGGCACTGGTGTTGTGCTTATTTGTGCAGCTCTGCAAAAGGCCAGTGACATAGCTCACTATTTGTTTGCTGTTTGTCAGGTTTTGGATTTTCTCCTTAATACTAGACCAGAACATATTTGAAACCATGTTGAGAATATATCTTTGATTGAATCAAACTGAAAATGACTACAGATTCACTACTCACTTTTTTCTTTCTATTTTTATAAATGCTATAAAGCACCAAAACTAGCTTGCATCGCATTTGTAATAGGCTTTCATGCTAGAAAAGGCTCCAACATGTCCTCCATCTCAGGCCGCCCTGCAGACAATACACACGACACAAGCTTAACAAACCCCTTGACCAAGCGCGCTCCCGCACGGCCGGGCGCGGCGGCGCGTGCTGCCTTTACAGCCTCGCAACATGTTATATTCATTCTGCCGCGTTCACGCGAAGCCACGCACTCCTCTCCGCGCCAATGGGATGGCACGGTGCGGCTCGTGCCCGCGCACGCAGGGGGCCGTGACGGCGATAAGGGAAAGCGAGGTGGGCGTGCGCGCTCCCTCCCCTTCCCACAGGCACTCGGCGCGGGTTCAGGCTCTTTGTGCTGCGGACGACCATCCGGTATCATTATGGCGGACGAGAAGCCCAAGGTGAGATGCGGAGGCCGCCCCGGGAATCGCGAGGAGCCCGGCGGAGGGAGCCGAAACCGCGTCCCCCTCCCCCGCTGCTCCGCAGGGCGCCGGCTTCGGGCCCTTTTCCGCGCCATTTTCCCCTCGCGGTGCGGCCGGGGCCTGCTCTAGTGCCCTCGTCGCCCTGGGATCTGGGTCCCTCCATCCCCTGCAGGCGGTGAAACCTTCCAGCTGCCTTGGGCTCCCTGAACGCCCACGGGAGGTCAAGGGATGGAGGGAAGTGGCCGCTTACCTCTGGAATTAGGCGCCATTAACGGGCTCCCGTGCCGGTTCCCTAGGAATGGATGGGGGAGGGGTGTTTCCAGGTAGAAGAAGTAGCCTCAGGGTGTTGAGGGACTTCGGTGATGGAGAGGTCGGTCCACTTTGGTCATGAAGCCGTTAATGTAAACTCTTTTTTTAACTCTCGATGCCCGAGGTGACAACTTCCCGTTAGAAGGAAAACAGAAGAACTCGTGTGTTCCTTTTCTCTCCTCCCAGATGTACTTGTGTTCTCTTTTATATAACCTCAGGTGCTGTTTTGTTGGTTGGGACTTGTTTTTTTTTGCCCAAGCGGCACATTCTGTAAGTCTCATTTCTTGTAGTTGACCAGCTTACTAGTGGTTTTCAGTTGATTGTTTAAATAAAAGAAACCTGTTTTCGCAAAACATGTTTACTCGTTTTGCTGGAATTCTCTTAAACTAAGGTGGTGGTGGTGGTGGTCCCGTTTCGGAAAGGGCATGTAACGGGAATCACAATGATAATTTGCACTATTGATTCAGAGGTTCGATTAGGTGTGTCCAGAGGGCACTAATGGGAACGTTTATGTCGGAGCGTTTATATGCAAAGCAGTGGCACGAATTCTTATAACTTCTGATTTATTTATTTATATATGTTTCTTTCTTTTTGTTTAGAAAGACAGTGCATAGACCCATGAATTCTAGAATGAGTAAAATATAGCTGCTTAATTTGGTGGTTCTCAGTGTTATAGTTCAGAATGAGTTGTGAGTACAAACAGCTGGTAGTAACCTGTTTGCCCTAATGTTTTGTTCCTGTGGATGATGCTTGATAAGCCTATGAGATGAGACATATAGTAAATATGTGTATGTTAAAGGGGGGGGGGGGGGAACAAGGAATATGGTAGGCAAAACACTGGGCAAAGGGGGACTCTCTGACTCTTTTTCCTGAATACACTCTCCTTCCCACCTCAGACTTGCTGCTGATATATTTCCATAAGTTATTCTCTTTAATTGATATACCGTATAATTCTGTGAATGTGTGCGCTACCCAATATTTCATTCTAGACTCGGAAGACTGAGGGAACACCATGCAGTTTAAACTCGCTGAGAGCTATCTGGTACTGGAAGAAAATAGAATAATTGGCCAAAAGGTTGTGAAATATAGGGGGAGATTAACAATTTTTTTTTGGGGGGGGGGGAGGGGTTGGTATAAACCAGTTTGAAGGGAATGGGTGTGGAGGTTGATGGGATGTCTGTCATTTTTTCATCTTATGGTTTTGGCTGCCACACTTAATGTTTTTGGACACGCAGGCCCCCACTTGAAAAATAGCAGAGATCTCTGCCTTAGTCTAACTTGGGCATAAGTAGATCTCTTCCAGGAGGAAGAATACTGTAGAGCAGCATCAGAAAACTTCCTCAAGGGAAGAGTGGTAGATGTATGCTAGTGGAGGTGGAAACAAATAGAATTTTGAAATGTAGTACTACTAATTTCTGTACTGCCACTAGACATATGCAGTGTTGTACAAAAATACATATGACATTTCCCTTGACATTGCTTAGTATATGCAAGACAGGACAAATGACAACACTGGATAAACACAGATAATCTCTAGTTGCGAGACACACATCTCTGTTTTATGCTATAGCAGCGTGCATGAAACTGGTAGATTGGATGGCCTAATCTTGCATGTAGTTTTTCTTTGTAAACTGTGTAAGAAAATGTATCTTATACATAGTGGCACACAATGTCACAATTGGCATAGAGGGTGATCACCAGCTTCTAGACTGAGATTTTAATTCCATAATGTTTGTATTTCAGATCTCTAATGCTGTCTCTCATTTTCTCTATATACTGAACAGGAAGGCGTGAAGACTGAAAATAATGACCATATTAATCTGAAAGTAGCAGGGCAAGATGGTTCTGTGGTGCAGTTTAAGATTAAAAGGCAAACGCCACTTAATAAACTAATGAAAGCCTATTGTGAAAGACAGGTAAGCATCTGGGATAAATCCTGATATTATACCAAAACTCTAGGGTGCAAGGTCTTGTTTCCTTCTGAGATAGCTATAGCTTGAGTGTGGAATATTATATTGTAGATATTGTGACAATTTTTTTTTTTAATCCAAGGAATCACTAGTGTTGTTTAGTATGTACCAAATTTTATAAAATGTTTTGTTAGATGTCTGGTTTTCTCTCTTACACTAGGACTTTGTGGGTTTATGAACCCAGGTATGTTTGACCCACTCCCTTTTTTTTTTTTTGTCTTATTCTGGAGTGCTTCTGATGTTGTGGAAATTGGTTATAATATTGTAGTATTTATGGTGTTGGACTGTTTCATAAAGCCAACATTTTTTCTTTGCTTTACCTTTGCCAACTCATTTCAAAGCTTTCATACTGTCAGTGATGCACACTGTCATCTAGGTAGTTGCGTCAGTTTTTATAAAAATATTATATATTCCAGCAAGTTAATCTATGGGTATGTGATTTGATACGCTAAAAACTGCTTATGGTATTTTGTCACTTTGTAATTGAACATGTATTTTCCCATCACATGGAGGCATATTTTCAAAGCACTTTGGGAGGCTAAGTTCCATAGGTTTCTATGGAACTTTGGGAGGCTAAGTGCTTTGAAAATGAGCCTCATAGGAGTTTAAATTAAGTCTTATATTCGTATGTGTTTGTAAATTGTGAATATAGGTGTTCTATTTTTCAGCTAATGAAGGGTTCTTTAAGGATACAAAAATGTGTGCAACTGTTGCTGGGTGTCTTTTTTTTTTTTTTTTTTTTTTTTCCTGGTGTGGACAAATAACTGAGTGGGGGATACAAGATAAACTAAGGGAGGAATGATACTACCAGGGAATGTTTTTCTGGCTATCCATTAAACACCTATTTTAACATTTTTGCATTGAGCATTTTTTGGTGTCTTATCAGTTAAAACCTAAAATAAGAAGCCTTAATATGCATGGCAAGAAACTATTCTGCCCAAATTCAAGAAAAAGTAGTAAGTCTTAGTAGCTGTTTTATTTGGAAATGAACCCTAAATCCTGATTGGGTGCTGTTATTTAGTTTTTGAAGTTCTGAGAGGGCTTGTGGAATCTATCCCTAGAAGAAACTATTTAGTGAATGATCAAAGTAGTTTGCACTTCTTGGGTGTGATGGTACATATTGATGGTTCCTTCAGTTCATATGGGAAGATAATCTTGTCACATTTCTTGTGTGAACTGTTATATATGATTCTCGTGGTTGTACTGTCAATTTTAGGGGCAGCGTAGACATTAGTGTTATTTGGCAGTGAAGTCTGCTTCATGTCTGTGCAGAAACACCTAAGACCTGAGTTTGGTTTCTGTTTTTTTTTTTTTTTTTTTGGGGGGGGGGGGGTATTTGCTTGTTGCTTCTACAGCATTCTCTACACTACACTCGTACTGTACTGGTTGTGAAGAGCTATTGAAATGGTTAGATATAAAAATTAAGCTGAAACTTGGCAAAATAAATTAGAATCTGCATTTAGGTTGTGTTAATTGATTGTGTACACTTTGAGAAATTACAAATGCATTTATTAGGATTTATTTACTGCCTTTTTGAAGGAATTCGCTCAAGGCAGTGTACAATAAGAATAAATCAAACATGAGCAATAGACAATTACAACAGCAAAAACATTAAAATAATACAAAGTATGGCATACAACTCATTTTCAAAGCACTTAGCCTCCCAAAGTTCCATAGAAACCTATAGAACTTAGCCTCCCAAAGTGCTTTGAAAATATGCCTCATAGTATACTACTTACAATGCCAACATAATATGTAATATAACATTTTAATTGACAGTGTAGGGTATAAGCAAAGATGGAACATAGGTAAGAGAGTAAGAGGAGTTAGAAAGTAAGGTGACTAATTTTAAAGAAAGTTGCACTTAAGGTCAGAGATGGTTAACATATGGATAGGTAAGAGAGTAAGAGGAGTTAGAAAATAAGGTGACTAATGAAAGGTGCACATGAGGTCAGAGATGGTTAAATATTATCTCAGCTAGGGTAGGAGTGGTTAAATATGTCCTGCTGCAGCATGTGCAGCCCATGGCACTCGTGTATGGGACTGAGACTTAACAAGTTAGTTACTTCTTCCATTCAAGGCCTGGTTGAAGAGCCAAGCTTTCACCTGCTTCCCGAAGTAGAGATAGTCTTGTGTTAAGTGGAGCCTTTCAGGGAAGTGCATTCCAGAGTGTGGGGGCTATTCTGGAGAAGGCTGTTTTTCAGGTATCACATTGTGTAATGTCTTTTGGAGAGGGTTGTGGTTAGGGATACTCCTTGGGAGGTCCTTGGGGTTGTGTAGAGGATCATCTTATTCTTCAGGGACTTGGGGCCATTTCCTTTTAAGAGCCTTGAAGATCAGACATAGAGTTTTAAATTTAGCCCTGTATTGTACTGGTAGCCACTTTGCTTTGGGACAGATAGTGAAATTGATATCTTTAAGGTTTCTCAGTAGATAGCAGGAAAGTGCAGTCACTGATGTTGGTGACATCCTCTTGGGCGGTAGCCACATGGACCTCATTGCAGCAGTCCTGACTGCAAAGCAGCTAGTAGGTATTGTTTTGTTTTTGTGATGGTTGGATATTTAATCCAACCAACCTGGCAAAGACTAATAGGGAAAAAAGATCAATGTGTGAAAATTGATATTAAAAGAAAAATGATGCCAAAGACTCTTATGTACGTTAAGAGGGTGTTTTTAAAGGCTGCTTGATATAAAATGAGCCACTGTAAGTTAATGTTGGAACTGTAATAATAATTTTAACATAGGCATTCACTAGGTGCCAGCATTCCATAATTTTTTGAAAAATAGTGACCATGATCATTCTTCCTTCTGAGTCTTCAACTAGAATTAGGAAAGGAATAGAAAATAACATAATATTATAATGCCTCTATCGTTTCATAGGGGCATTAAGCTCTTTTAATAGTTAAGCTCTTGAACTCATTGCCAGAGGATGTCTTAAAAGCAGAGTAGCTGGATTTAACAAATGGACATGTTTCTGGAGGTAAAGTCCATAGACTGTTATGCTAGCCAGGGGAAAGCCACTACGTATTCCTGGAGTTTGTAGTGTGGCATCTTGCTACTTTTGGGGATTCTACTAGGTACTTGTGACCTGGATTGGCCACTATTAAAAACAGAAGACTGGACTAAATGGGCTTTTGGTCTGATTAGTATGGCAATTAGGTTCTTATGTACTTGGACACATTTTTGAGTAAATGCAGTCAAACTTAGAAGGGGATATTTTTTGTCCAGTGGAAAGTGATAGGCTAATTTTCAACCTAAAATGTCTGAACTTCTCTGAGCTGCAGGCTTCAAACAGACACTTGCCTAAACTCAGTTAAGCTCAAAAAGTCACTTAGTGTGGCAGGTATTGTAGATTCCTTTCTTTTCACATGTGATTTTATGTAATGTGCTCAAGAGTTGCCCTTGCAAAACAATTGTCTTCCTCTTGATTCTAAAACGTATATGTTAATCCTTTGTATAGCTATATCCAGATTTGTTTACTGGAATGTTCTTTGATAATTTTAAAATAGTAAACATATACTGGATTTCCTAGCGGAGTCATGGAACTAAAGGTACTTCTAGATAATACAGGTTTCAAATCCCCTGTTTCAGGACTGGTTGGTATTGGGTTTATCATGTAATGTATTCATGCTTGGGAACGGAGGCAAAATGGTGGCTACTGTAGTTCTGGCCCAGGAAGTGATCCAGAGGGTATAGAGAGCTGTCCTTCATACAGTAGGCCAGAGAAGGTTCCTGAAGATGTCCAAGATAGAAGGATCAAAGCTGAAGGGCTGTAGAGGGAGGAAGGACAAGAAAGGTGTGGTATAAAGAAAATTAATAAAATAGCTGTGATTCTCAAATCTGGGCCTGGAGGCATCCCAGGCAGTCAGGTTTTCAGGATATGCATGAGAGATTTGTATGAACTTACTCCACTGCATGCAAGTCTAAATCTATCTAACTTTTCATTGTGGTTATCCTGAAAATCTGACTGGCTGGGGTGCCTTCTGGACCAGGTTTGGGAATCATTGAAATAACTCACAAAATTTTCAGAGTAAAAGTTTTAAAACAGAAAAGTTGGACCATTTGGCTTTGTCACGTTACTTAATATTTTGAACCTGTGTTTAGTGTCCTTACTGTGTTTAGCATTTTTAAAGGTAAAGCAAGTAAATTCCGTAGCTCACTGGTAATGATTACCTTCTGAACTGGTAATTTGTTGGTATGCTTAATTTCTGTTTTAGGAATGGTCTTGGCAGTTCTAAAAATGTGTAGTCCAAATCTAATGCCTTCTAATTGTTCATACCTTAAATAAATAGGGACAATATAATTTGAATAAATGTTATCAGATTTTTGCATTGTAAGATAACCTTTTTTTAAAACTCATGAATAATTCAGTCCAGTGGTGTGTTAATTGGGAACAGTTCTAATGACGAGGTTGCTTTGAAAGTTCACACTTACCATGTAATGCTAGTGATGGTTTGGTGTGTGTGTGTGTGGGGGGGGGGGGGGGGGGGAGAGTAGGGGAAGAGGCAAAATGGCCAGTTACCTGGGACCCAACCATAGAAGATCAGATTAAAGGGTACACAGTATTTAAGTACTGCATTTACATAGTGATGAGGTAAGAATGGAGTGTGGTGACTGGGAGGTTCACAACTAAGGTACTGTCCATGTATAATGCAACCTACATAAAACCAGAAGCAGGTTTGTTACATACTGTACAGGAATGTAGTTTTAGAGCTTCAGACCTTCAAATACATTTTGCCTTTCAGTGAATGAAATGATGGTAATCTGAAGTACATCACCTTTTGTACAGAATTGTGTGTAGTACTTTATGAACCACAGTAATCCATAATGACTTCACCACCTGCTTTCTTTGGTGTGTGTGTAGGGTTTGTCAATGAGGCAGATCAGATTCCGGTTTGATGGGCAGCCAATCAATGAAACAGATACACCTGCACAGGTATGGAATCTTTTGGTAGCAGTTTTTATAGAATGGGTTACCAAAGGTAGTAACTGAAGTTTGTCACTGTAAGCAATGAAGTGCCAAACAGGTTATTGCAAGTATTTGGCATAAATTAGTTCTTTTTAGCATTTAGCTTTCTAAGCAGTGTGCTTCTGCACAGTTGGGTAGCTAGCAGTAAACAGGTTGGGCTGGCCCAGTGGCAGTACTGTGCATTGCTATGTGGAAGCTCTCAATTGTCACATCTGTTTTGTAGGTTGGCAGGGGATACTACAAACCCTTATTGGTAGGGGGAGGGCAAATTGTAGTTACTGCATAAGTGTGACCACTAGTGGTAAGATTCAAGGCCCATCATTGCTGGGTTCTTGGAGTCCTAATTATGGTAGTGACCAGATTGAGTAGAGGATATAATAGTATTTGGAAAAACCCGAAGTAGTTAAACATAAGTCATAATACCCATAGGTTTGAGTTCAAGTGCTTTTTCTGCACACCTGTTACCTATTCCTTGTACTTGACAGAATTGCTCAGGGTCATGAAGTCACAAGGGCAACAGGGCTTGGGAGCAGGAATTAGTTTATTTGTAAAATTGATTGTCTCATGCCTCTGAGTACCCTTCAACCACTTTCTAATAAGTGATGTTGTATAAGTAGACCACCCCTGAAATTCAGTGTTGAACCAAAATGCTATGAAGTTCTTAACTATAGAAAGTCTCTGAAATGAATATGGCTGGCAAAGAACTTGATTAAGGTGCAAATCATGACTACGGTAAACAGTATTGTTAGAGGCTTTTTGTAGAGAATATTTAGTTTTTGGAAGATAGTGAAGATTTGGTTATCTGAATTTGATAATTTTTTTTTTTTGTTCTACATTACCTTTTCTCAAGGGTCTGTGTTGGTCTTTTATATCCCACTGTGAGTGCTTTGGCTTTTAAATTCTATTAAACACTATCTTGGCAAATTAATTCTCCATTGCCTCAGGTACAACTTAAATTGTAAGTTTCTTTGGGCAGGGAGAATGACCCTTTTGAGTTATGATTTGGAAGGATGGGTAATTCAGTAATGTATGCTTTTGTTTGCATGGGCTATCAAATCTACCCATCAACATCTAAGCTGAACAATATATTCCTCTGTATCTGTCCCATACCAATCTTTATCTGCTGTCATTTGTTTTTCTGTTTGTCTTCTCTTACATCCAATTTAAGTGGAATCAGGGTTTGGGATTACTTATCTGGGAAACTCCCCCCCCCCCCCTCCCAATTATGTTCTCTCTTAAATGTACCTAGACTAATTGCAGCACTGATCTAGGCCAGGGGCCATATAGCAGACCTATTGCAAGAACCCTGCTATCATAGGCTCTGAATCCAGGCACACTAGGTGTTAACTCTTAAGTAATGGCAATGACTCCCTCTTCCTCTATGAATCTAATTTGGAGTTTGTATCACTTTCTAGTCCATCAAAGGATCAGCCTATGCAGGTTACAACAAAGCAAAACTTAATCTAAAAGGAAAAATGTATATACTATAACTACATAGTAGCTTCCTAAAATCCTGCTTGCTCTGCAGCAACCCCAGCTGAGTTGGGACGTGAAAGACCTGACTCATATTGAACTGGGAGCTTCTGCATGGCAGTGCCACTGATCACTGGGTTGGGCCAACTGACTGAACTGTATTGTGGCTACTTGTGATGAGCTAGAGGCTTGGAAATATTATGCAGGGATCAGATTTACTCTTATTCTGTATAGAGTGCTGCTCTTCTGGCTCTGCTTTTTTGTTTGTTTTTATTTAATTTTGGAAATTAACTGGTACTTAGTGCTCATCTGTTTGCTCACTACCAAGTCTGACTACAGTGAATTGTATGCAGCTACATTATATTTACAACTGACAAGTGTTTGGAGACACTAATATTGTCATATGATGGTGCATAGCATTACACAGCCTTAGGGGCAGAAAATTTAACTTTTTCTTTGTGGTTTCTTTCAGCAGCTTTGTGTTAAACATTCTCTCCTCTGCTGGACCTGTAAGAGTGGCTTGTATGACGTGCTTGATACTGTAAATTATATAATGGGGTGGGGGAGGGGAGATATTATTTTGTGATACTCTTAAGGGTAAGTGTTGCTGCCTAGATGTGTGAAGGCTAATTCCTTATATTGTATAACCTGGACCAGCTTGTATTTATTTTTTAAAGTTACAGTAATGTTGAAAAACCTATATGTAACTTTTTGTTTTGTTCAGTTGGAAATGGAGGATGAAGATACAATTGATGTATTCCAGCAGCAGACGGGAGGCATATTCTAAAGAGGAACCTACTTCTTTATTCTTGAACTGTGTTCCTACCACCACCATCACCTGGTCACAAAAATATCCGAGATCTGTTTCGGCCATATTCTGACTACTGCAGTATAGTTTTCTTCAGCCCGTTTCTTTATTGTACATAAAATATGCGGTATATGTGCACACATGCTTGCTTTCTTTTTTAGAACTGGCTCCACATTTGACCAACAAAAGGAGATGGGGTGGACAGGCTTGGAAATATTTCTGTGAATAGTCTCCCCTATCAGTCGCACGCTCATTCATCTTCTCTATTACAGTAAATTATTTTGCTTTCACTGTTTAAAAAAAAAAAAAAAAAACAACTAAAAAAGGAAGCAAACCTGAGTACCTTGTTTATGATTGGATAATTTCATTTTTTTTCTTTTATCATTGTTAAACCAAGGACGATTTTATAACTTTTTTGTATGTAGCTGTTACATGTAGAACAATCTGTCTGAGTAGGGGTGAATTACTAGAAAACCTTTTCTAGCTAGTTTTTCCCTTAAAAGTCCAGTGTCTTGTTTAAATAAACTTGTTTAAAAGAAACTAGTTTTCTTTCTTGGAAACAAATCTGATATCCTAAAGTTTTAGATGCTGATAAATTATGAGTAATGGGATGGCATGCTTCTGCACTTGGCTTTTCTGTACTTTAGTTCAGATGCCTCAGTGGATTAATCGGGAACATTATATGTGGGTTTTTTTTTTTTTTTTTTGCTTTCATGAGAGGAGTACAGGTATTAAGAAAAACCTGTAATTGGATAACCCTATTATACTGAAGACTTGGTGTTTTAAGGCTGGTAAGTATGTGGTTGTGTGGTAAGCTATTGGGAAAAAAATCTGCAAAAGTGGCTGGTGCCATTTTGGATACGAGTGTTGATAACTAGTTAAAGGAATTTCTACCACACCTATTTGTATGGTAATGCCATCTCCTTTAGTAATTGGCATAAATATTACTGTGGGTTAGGGTGGTGGACTCTGGTCCTGAGGAACTGAGTTCGATTCCCACTCCAGGCACAGGCAGCTCCTTGTGACTCTGGGCAAGTCACTTAACCCTCCATTGCCCCATGTAAGCCACATTGAGCCTGCCATGAGTGGGAAAGCGCAGGGTACAAATAAATATTACTTTTGAAAACATTAAGCACAAAACTAGCCAGTTAGCATACAAATACTCTCCCTTGATCTCCATAGATGCAAAAGTGTGTGTGGGGGGGTTGGATTTAGTTATGGTTCCTTGAATTAAGTTGACTGCTTTTCTCCTAAAAAGAACTTGTCAAATCATTCCATGAGATACTATTTTTAGATACAGCTGGGAAACCTGTAACTATTTAGTGAGCTTCATTGCATATATGAAGCAATCAGAACTGGGCATGCTAATCTGGTTTCAGGGAGGGTCAGAATAGAACATTGACCAAACATGCCTAAATCTTTGCACACAACTGTATATCTTGATAAGGAATAAAATTAATAAATTTGTGTTGAAATAGAAAAGCAAAGAAACAGCCTTGCTCTTCTTTTTTTTTTTTTTTTTTTTTTTTTTTGAAAGAAAATGAAGAAAAATGTACCTAAAGAAGGGTTCTCAACCCACTCTGCAGCACTTGCCCAATCAGTTGGGTTTTCAGGATAATCCATAATTTATACATAGATTTGAGTGCACTTGTCTCCTCCATTGAATGAAATTTCTTATGCATATTTCAAATTCTGCACCCTGGTTCATAAAATTATCTTCGGCGACGCCCCGGGATATATGACAGGCCTCATAGACCCTACCAACCAGAAACACATCCGAATCATCACGGGCATATCTAAATCTCCACTACCCAAGCTGCAAAGGACTTAAATACAAATCAACTTACGCATCCAGTTTCTCCTACATATGCACACAACTGTGGAATGCCTTACCAAAAGCCTTGAAAACAACATACGGCCACCTAAACTTCCGGAAATCACTAAAAACTAACCTGTTTCAAAAGGCATATCCTGCCGACCCAACTTAAATGCCTGAACTCTGCAACACAGCAAAAGTACATAAAAGACATAACACAACTCTTCCGCTTTACGATTCCCTAATGTGACCGTTCCACATGAACCTTATCTTACCACATCACCACTTTGTATTTGTTCACACTGGAGTCTACAAACACCTCTCCGGTATTATGTAAGCCACATTGAGTCTGCAAATAGGTGGGAAAATGTGGGATTCAAATGTAACAAATATTCATTGTAGATATCTTGAAAGCCTGATTAGCTGTGTTCTGAGGACCAAGTTGAGAACCCCTGACCTGGAGTGGTGGATTTTAATTTTTAGTGAATAGTGAACTCCTTTCAAAGGGCAAAATGAGGGGGGGGAGGGGGACCCTGAAAGAATGCAGTAGCTTTGCCCATTGTCAAAGTAACAGAACTTGATTCTATAAGAGCATAGACAAATAGCATTTTGACTGTTGAATGGAAGTAAGGCTGGTTATACATAAGGGGACTACCCTTTTCTGTTAGGCCAAATCACGCCTTAACTTCCCTTTCTCTTGTTCAAATTAAGAAGTCACTAAAAAAAAAAAGTTGCCAAAAATACAAATTGGATTCATTATAGTGGTATTAAAGGGGATAGTAATGTTGGTGGCAAATAGAAGAAATCTGACACACTGCTGTTGCCTCTGGGAATTATTACTATTCTGATCCTGGTGAAGTTGGTGTAGGCTTGATACAAATCTTTAGTGTTAAGGGGCGTTACCCTGAATAACAGTAGAAGCAAACACTCATGAAGTCAGTCTTCAAAGAAAGTAACACCTACTTGGAAAAGGTGTCTCTGAATCATAGTAACATAGTAGATGATGGCAGAGAAAGACCTGCACGGTACATCCAGTCTGCCCAACAAGATAAACTCATATGTGCTACTTTTTGTGTATACCTGACCTTGATTTGTATCTGCCATTTTCAGGGCACAGGCTGTAGAAGTCTGCCCAGCACTAGCCCCGCCTCCCAGCACCGGCTCTGCCACCCAATCTCCGCTAAGCTTCTGAGGATCCATTCCTTCTGAACAGGATTCCTTTGTTTATCCCATGCATTTTTGAATTCTGTTAACCGTTTTCATCTTCACCACCTTCTGCGGGAGGGCATTCCAAGTATCCACCATTCTCTTCGTGATTCTATGTAGACCCAATGGTGGGACAAAGATGTTTAAATAATTTCTTCACATGTAAAAACAGGCTCAGGAAGACACAACCCCCCCTCCCCCTTCACATGTAAAAACAGGCTCAGGAAGACACAACCCCCTCCCCCTATCCCTAGCACTGCATTGTAATATTCTATTAAGTGCTGTTGTAATAAGCCTACTTTTAGTGTTTGTATGGTAGAAAGGTATTTTATCTATTTACGTATAATTTTGTTTTGTTACATTTGTACCCCGCGCTTTTCCCACTCATGGCAGGCTCAATGCGGCTTACATGGGGCAATGGAGGGTTAAGTGACTTGCCCAGAGTCACAAGGAGCTGCCTGTGCCTGAAGTGGGAATCGAACTCAGTTCCCCAGGACCAAAGTCCACCACCCTAACCACTAGGCCACTCCTCCACTCACCTATGGCCTCTGGAAGTGGACACAGGACTAATTCTAAATCATAAGATTACAACTGCCAGAGAGAATGCTGTTGTCCTGTCACCACCTTATTCTAAAACCTCCCCTTCATGATAACATTAATATGTAAATAACCATCTGAGTACAGCTGTCTTATATGCATACAATATTAGAACCTTGTATCGAGGGATGGAAGCTTCCTTGCAACGGGTGTTCCCTTAAGTCTTAGTTAACCTGTAGAGGAAAGAACACTCAGCCTGAAAAGCTTATTGGTATGGATTGAGTTGGTGGTAAATTTAGAAGTAGTTGGCATTCCTCATACTCTCTAGTGGGCCAGTTTTAGAAACTACTAATGGGGTGGGCCCCATACAGCTGTGCTCTCAAGTATGCCTGGCATCTTGGATAAGTGTCTGCAGCTGCCTTTCACCTGTTCTGAAAAATAGCTGGCAGCAAATGCTAAAATAGAAGTGATAAAATTACTTCTGTTAGTGGCTATTTGGAAGAAGCGATATTGGAAAGCAAGACACTTCAACCTTTTATTGAACAATTTTTTGTTCTAGTTTGGGTCTGGCTACTCTTCATGCTTTTCTACAGGTGGAATGCTGAAAAAGATGTGGTCTACAACGATCTGCTTTTTTAAAATCCCTACCCCACAGTTACTCAGTCTAACTTGCTGGAATAAAATGGGGATACAAGACAGTTTGAAAGCAGAATATTTGTATGTGAGAGGTCTATAAAATTGAGTAGGGTAGAACAAAGGGAATGGTTGTTTAACCTTCAAAGGAGTTCTAAGGCTGGGATATGCCATAAAACTAAGTAGCCATAGACACAAAAGAGAGGGTAAAACAGCATACAAAATAATACAGAAACAAGCAACACTGGGCCTTCAGGATTGAGATGATCAAAGTCTCTTGTTCATTAATTGACGGATAGACCTGACACAGGCCGTGTTTTGGCGCACTGGTGCCTGCCTCAGGGGTCAGCTAATCCTGATCAAAAAATTGTAGGTGGTACTGTCGCAGTGTAGCACCTTTGATATGGAATAGAATCTCAGTTGCTCCAAGAGCGTAATCAGCACGGACAACGCTGTCAGCCTAAAAAACCCCGCCAAATTTGGCGGTTTTTAAGGCTGACAGCGTTGTCCATGCTGATTACGCTCTCGGAGCAAGTGAGATTCTATTTCATATCAAAGGTGCTACACTGTGACAGTACCACCTACAATTTTCTGATCAGGATTAGCTGTCCCTTGAGGCAGGTGCCAGTGCGCCAAAACACGGCCCGTTTCGGGTCTATCCGTCAATTAATAAACAAGAGACTTTGATCATCTCAATCCTGAGGGCTCAGTGTTGCTTTTTTGTTTCTATAAAACTAAGTAGCAACAGAGGAGTGTGATCAACAAGACTCTTTCACAAAGCCAAAGAGAGACAGTTTGGAAAAATATCCTTTAATTGCAAATAAAATGGGACTTGACATGGCACTGTGTTGTGGAGGCAAAGCCTGCCTCAGTCTGTGTAGAATGGTCGCTTGAGTATAAAACCGGAGATGATGCATAGAAGAACATGCCAAACCAAGTCTGTAGAAAGACTGGTGGATGTAAATGATGCAGTGTAGAAAAGATGACTGGCGTTTACCTACTGTTCATTATCTAAACAGAGTTCTGCTATGACAGGCATTGTTGCCAAACACGGTGCTGTGTTGAGTCCCATTTTATTTACAATAAAAGGATATTTTTCCACACTACGTCTCCTTGGCTTTTTGGAAGAGTCCTATTGATCACGCTACTCCTCTGTTGCATTATTCCTCTCACAGCGGATCCAGTTTCTCCACCTTGGTAGTTGACTTTTATAAAACTAGTACATTAAAACAAATCTTCGTGCAAGATTAAGCTGTGGATTTTGTTGAAGGATGTGGTCAAGGCAGTCAGCATAGCTGTGTTGAACGGGTTTAAATGCTTTCTACTAATCAAATCTTGTATAATGCTAATATCCCCTTTTCAGGTTTCGGTGTGGTTTGCATTCTAGGTGAGACAAAAGCTGATAATATTAGTGTGAGGTATGAAAAAATTAGAGACCATTGGTGTAATGCATGAAACCAAAAACATAGGAAAGGATAATGGATGATACTAGATTATCTAGTGTGCTCATAATTTTACATGCATGACCAGAGAACATAAGATACAGGTTAAATAATTAAAAAAGATATTGCAAAAGCAATTCACTAAAGTGGTATTGTAAACAGTAAGGACAATGTTATCAAAAGGTTTTCTTTGTGTAGCCAATAAGTATATAATACAATACAGCCTTGTTTCTTAAATTAGGATAATCTTAACTTCAAAGACTTCCTACTGGTGATGTTTCAAAGCAGTCAACTGTACTAACCTTATTTTTGTTTTATGAAAGTTTTGTACTAAAAGCTTTTGCTATATTGACAGGTGTATTATTATGCAGAGTTATATGTGAAACCTGAATTCATTGTGTTAAGGGTAGTGCAGTTGATTACACTGGCCCCTTTTTATTAGTAATAAAGGGTGAGATGCTCAAAGCTAACCAAGCTTGCAGTGCATAGTTTAGACTGGTTTTAGCTAGTCTAAATTAAACATTATTTTGCAGACATCTTACTGTACACCACCTTGAGTGAATTCCTTCAAAAAGGCAGTAAATCTAATAAATAAAAACAATGTACATAGGTTTTTGGCTACTGCTTTACTGTGTATGGAAGCAGTGACCAAAATTCCAATGGTAATGAGCTCAGTAGCAGACTTCCTCCAATGCACAGAAAACTGACTCACAAACCCCCCTAATGACTGGAAACTAGCAAGAGCTCTTGAGCTGTCATTAGGATCTAGTAGTAACTTTCCTGTCACTGCCTGAGCACTGATTGGCAGGCTGTACCCCCCCCCCCCCCCCCAAACACATACCCAAAAAATCTCGGGGGGGGGGGGGTTCTAGTGGACTCCTAACTTCCCTTAAAAAAAAAATCCCTGGTGCTACTTAAGTGCATCCCAGGATGCACTGGGAGGGGGTGCTGCTATTTTGAAGAGTGGGCCCAGGGCCAGGAGGGAGTAGGCAAGTGCTAACTGGGGTGTTGGGCTCAGCCTAGCTAGATCATTAAGCTGCCTTTTTTTGTGAGGGGGGTTCTACTAACTAGCAGGGAATTAAGTGCATTGGAAGGCCTGCACCCTGTGTTCAAACATGAGCTGTGTCAGGAACGTTGGGACACTTTACCGACCAATGCTCAACACCAAGCATGCATATACCTTGCATGTAGTTTTATGTTGGTTGATAAAACGATATGTTTCAGCTGCTGTTTTCCAATGCTGTAAGGAACAGTGCCTGGGTTCTGTGTATCTCCCCCTTACTAAAGGTGGGGGTACCACCTTGCCACATTTTGAAATGTCATGTAGGGCCAGCCTGTGTGCTAGGCAGACTACATAGCTACCTAGTGTAGCATAATTTAGGGATGGCACCAGCACTTGATCTCCATCATACCTTTTCTCCATACCGAGGTAGTCATTACCTCCCTTCTGCTGGGGAAGCAGTGCAATAGTTGGTGTCTACGGAAGACTTTAGATTGTAAGCTCCTTTGAGCAGGGACTGCCCTTCTTTGTTAAACTGTACAGCGCTGCGTAACCCTAGTAGCACTTTAGAAATGTTAAGTAGTAGCACAGCTGGTATCTGCATGTGTTCAAGCCCTCTTCGCTTTCGTAAGTCTGGTCCTGGAGTAAACCTCTTGCCAGTCAGGTTTTTGGGATATCCACAATGAATGTGCACCAAAGAGACTTGCATTTGATGGAGGCAGTGTATGTAAATCACATATGCATATTCATTGTGACGAGCTTGAAAACAGGACTGGCAAGGAGCAGTGCAGGGCTGGAGTTCGGAAATGCTGGTTTAATGGATAGGAGACAGTGTTATGTGATAAGGCAGTAGTGCCATCTTGATTCACTGAAAAGAAAGCAAACTACTGGCCCATGACAAACACCTTGAGAGTCCTAATTTCTAATATGTGTTTATTGTTTTGGGTGACTTAATATGGTGGCACTGTAATGCATCTCCTATAGCTGACTGCTGTGTTGTCAACCCTAGAGAAATGCTATATTCCCCACTGTGGTGTGAAGCATTGTGCCAAACAATGTATTGCTGCTCCCTGAAAATGATGCAAGAGCTTGCGTCATAGTGGGAATCTTCAGCATCTACCAACAGGCTGCTATGATGGTAACCTTGTGCTGACCCTGTGGAGGAGTAGCCTAATAGTTAATGCAGCAGCCTGAGAACCAGGGGAGATGGGTGAAATTCTCACTGTAACTCCTGCCTGGACAGTCCCTCAATCTTCCATTGCTCTAGGTACAAAATAGATACCTGTATATAATAGGTGAATCATTGATTCTAACCAGAGGAAGGCAGTATATCAACTTTTAACCCCTTTCCCCATGCTACCATGGAGTTTTTGAAGTAAGTTAAGACAGCCCTGTTTTAAGAGGCAAGGCATTATTATATATGTGATGTGACTGGGCAAGTCACTTAACCCTCCATTGCCCCATGTAAGCCGCATTGAGCCTGCCGTGAGTGGGAAAGTGCGGGGTACAAATGTAATAAAAAAAATAGAGAGCTGTTACTTAATCCAACCAAACCAATGTGGGAAAAATATGCAAAAGCTGTAGTAAATAGATGGAAAGGTGAAATAGCAGTAGCAAAAATGGCTTGTTCTGTAATGTTCTTAGATAGGAAAAAAGTGTTTATGTGAACCTGTGTGTACCTCCTTCTGAAGCAGACCATATTGGTAGTAGTGCTAGCATTTCAGTAAGTGTGATTCTGGAGTGTAATAGTAGTGCTGAACCAGGGAAGCCAGGGTTCAAAGCCTAGTGTGGCTCTGTGTGAACTCTCAATTGCCTCAGGTACAAGGTTAGGGGCTGATGTTCAAAGCTGTGTGCAAAAGCTATGTACAGAGGCCGGGCCAGCCTGCCCTCTCTGACTTTGTGGGCTGTGAGAGAGCCCAGTTGCTGCCTCTGTGGGCTGTGAAGAGAGTGCAGGCTTCCCAGCATGCCTTTATGATCAGCAGCTTTTAACTCCTAACCCTTATTCACTTGTTCAGAACCCTTATTTTTATCAGCCTTACTTTAATATCCCCTTATCTCTTGTTTGTCCTGTTTCTTTGTCCAAATTAGATTGTAAGCTCTGTCGAGCAGGGACTGTGTCTTCATGTTCAAGTGTACAGCGCTGCGTACGTCTAGTAGCGCTTTAGAACTGATAAGTAAGTAGTCGTAGTGCTCATGATGCAATACAAAAAAAAATAGCAAAGATGCTCAAAGCTAATCATATTCAAATGTTATCTGTGGCTACATTGTACTAGTACAGTGGGGGAGGAACTTGCTTGGCCCATGTGCATAAAGTTTTTTTTAGGAAAAGTGTAGCTCTTGTGAATGTGCCCAGATGAAATCAGTATACATTGCATTTTTTTTTAAATCTTAACTGCCTAAATATGAGCTGCACACATATGACTAGTACATGGAATTTTCACAGAGTTCATAAGTAGGTGTAGAAGAACAGGTGTGGCTATGTGCCTACTTTTACTGTTGGTTTTGTTCGGACTAAAAAGCTACATGTGGGGAATCCTGCAGGTATGGCAGAAGTTGCCATGGGCTTCCTGCACCTGTGTAGTCAAAATCTCTGGTGACTTCAGAATGAAGCTTGGAATGCCCAGGCAGGCGGTTGGAGCATCAGACTGAGGCTTGGAACATTTGTTGAATAGTGAATATCATTTATTTATTTTATTTATTTGTAACATTTGTATCCCACATTTTCCCACCTATTTGCAGGCTCAATGTGGCTTACATTTGCTGTAATGGCGGTTGCCATTTCCAGGTCATGGAATTACAAGTGGTATTGCATTAAGGTGCATACATATATGGTAGCATACATGGAATTATAACATACATCATCAAAAGAAAACCGCTGGAGGCTGTTGGGCTTGGGAGAAAACGGAGGACTGCCATCAAATAATAGCGTTGACTCCTGGAGATGGGAATGGTTGAAATTTCTGTCCCTGTGCAACTTGAGTTCGGACATGTGCATATTTGCAATTTCCCATCTATCTTTAAAACAAACGTGGACAAAGGGGACCGGTTGATATTGTGTATCTGGATTTTCAAAAGGCGTTTGACAGGGTACCTCATGAAAGGCTACAGAGGAAATTGGAGAGTCATGGGATAGGAGGGTGACGAAGCCAATGAATTCTCAGTAACTTTGACACTGACATTATTTAGTTTTATATTTATTAGTCAAGTTGTACAAAATTACAGAGCACATCCAAGGACATGGATAACTGAGACCAAGTCAGCATGGCTTTTGTGTGGGGAAATCTTGCCTGACCAATTTACTTCAATTCTTTGAAGGAGTAAACAAACATGTGGACAAAGGGGAGCCGGTTGATATTGTGTATCTGGATTTTCAAAAGGCGTTTGACAAGGTACCTCATGAAAGGCTACAGAGGAAATTGGAGGGTCATGGGATTAAATTTGCTGATGACACAAATTTATTAAAAGTCGTTAACTCGCAACAGGATTGTGAAAAATTACAGAAGGACCTTACGAGACTGGGCGGCTAGATGGCAGATGACGTTTAATGTGAGCAAGTGCAAGGTGATGCATGTGGGGAAAACGCGAATTATAGCTACGTCATGCAAGGTTCCACGTTGGGAGTTACGGACCAGGAAAGGGATCTGGGTGTCGTCGATAATACACTGAAACCTGCTCAGTGTGCTGCTGCGGCTCGGAAAGCGAATAGAATGTTGGGTATTATTAGGAAAGGTATGGAAAACAGGTGTGAGGATGTTATAATGCCGTTATATCGTTCCATGGTGCGACCGCACCTTGAGTATTGTGTTTAATTCTGGTCGCCACATCTCAAGAAAAATATAGTGGAATTGGAAAAGGTGCAGCGAAGGGCGACTAAAATGATAGCGGGGATGGGAGGACTTCCCTATGAAGAAAGACTAAGGAGGCTAGGGCTTTTCAGCCTGGAGAAGAGACGGCTGAGGGGAGACATGATTGAGGTATATAAAATAATGAGTGGAGTGGAACTGTATGTGAACTTTCCAAAAATACTAGGACTAGGGGGCATGCGATGAAACTACAGTGTAGTAAATTTAAAACAAATCTGAGAGAATTTTTCTTCACCCAACGCGTAATTAAACTCTGGAATTCGTTGCCGGAGAATGTGGTGAAGGCGGTTAGCTTGGCAGAGTTTAAAAAGGGGTTAGACGGTTTCCTAAAGGCCAAGTCCATAAACCACTATTAAATGGACTTGGGGAAAAATCCACAATTCCAGGAATAACATGTATAGAATGTTTGTATGTTTGGGAAGCTTGTCAGGTGCCCTTGGCCTGGATTGGCCGCTGTCATGGACAGGCTGCTGGGCTCAATGGACCCTTGGTCTTTTCCCAGTGTGGCATTACTTATGTACTTATGAGGTATATAAAATACTGAGTGGAGTGGAACAGGTGGATGTGAAGCGTCTGTTCACGCTTTCCAAAAATAATAGGACTAGGGGGCATGTGATGAAACTAGAGTGTAGTAAATTTAAAACAAATCGGAGAAAAGTTTTCTTCTCCCAACGCATAATTAAACTCTGGAATTCGTTGCTGGAGAATGTGGTGAAGGCGGTTAGCTTAGTAGATTTTAAAAGGGGGTTAGACAGTTTCCTAAAGGCCAAGTCCATAAACCACTACTAAATGGACT
Source organism: Microcaecilia unicolor (assembly GCF_901765095.1). NCBI lineage: Eukaryota > Metazoa > Chordata > Amphibia > Gymnophiona > Siphonopidae > Microcaecilia > Microcaecilia unicolor. The sequence continues at coordinate 317,980,449 of NC_044036.1, forward strand.
TGGGAAAAATCCACAATTCCAGGAATAACATGTATATAATGTTTGTACGTTTGGGAAGCTTGTCAGGTGCCCTTGGCCTGGATTGGCTGCTGTGGTGGACAGGCTGCTGGGCTCAATGGACCCTTGGTCTTTTCCCAGTGTGGCATTACTTATGTACTTATGTAAAACTTGCAGGAGACTTCTGCTTGTGAAAGAAAACAAAAAACTGGTAATTTACCCTGAGAAATGGCCACATTCTCATCGTGACCTGGGTGTTGCAGTGTGAAGGAATGCTTACTGACATCATTAACACCCACCCACACTCTAGTCCTCTGAGCATTGACTGTAATAATGTGTGTGTGCAAACCTGTTGTTAACTGCACTTTTGCGGTAGCTTTGAGTATCAGTCCCTTACATTGTACCCCTTCAGAGAAAACCCATGTGAAAAACATGTGAGCTAAATCCAAATCTTTAACACAAAACCCCTGTATTAGTAATGAACCATCATTAGCGTTTGGGTTACTTTAAATCAAACAAAAAAAAAATACACTTAGTTTCTTATGGGTAAGCGTTTTTGATCAAGGTTGTATGAATTAACCACATCAGGAGGAGTAACGTCAGAAACATGCTTAGCAATTTCCACGCAACTGAAACTTATTTACCCTCTTTTGCTGAACTATTATAGCAACATCAAACCGATCAGAAGAAACCCCAGCAATCATAGTGATGCAGACGCAAAACAGCCAATCACAACTGTAGTCTAATAATCGAAGGCGGGGATTTATCCTACGTTTTCTGTCTTTACTGACTGTAGTCCAAACCAATACGTAGCAGGCTTGGAACACAATAGCCAATGACATACCATGCCATCCTTTGAAAAACAAGTCCTCCAATAAGAACATACTAGAGGCGGGTATTCTGAGATACGAGAGCTCAGAGCTTTGGTCCCGGCGGAGTTCTAGTTCGCATAGTGGTTGCCGGTATTGCAGTGTTGGGGTTCTGTATGCGATTTTGATTGTGGACTAGCTTGTTGTTTTGCTTAATACTTTTATTTCTGTAGTGTAAGTTCAGGTTGGTTCGCTGTTAACTATGACCACCACCACCACGTTTCAAGGCATGAATCCTGAGGGGAAGAGTAGCTCCCGGTAAGTCTGATGAAAGCTTGGGATGCATTGCTGATGATGCAGTAGTTCCTGGGAGGAGGCGGGTGGTGGCCCTTTTATTGTCTGGAATTGGTTGAGTCCCCCTCCCCCCATCTATTCCGGTGTTGTTGTAGTGCTGCTGCTATTCTCTAGTGTGGAGCGTATAGGGTGTGTTCCGTTCCCCCCTCTCCTTCCTTTGTTCCACCGGAGGGGGGACTTTCCTTATCTAGGGTTTGGAATGGGATTTCGCCCTTAGTCGCTCTCTCACTCACTACTACCTCACTAATAATAGCCACAGCTGGAAGATCAGCTGGTGTGGTGGAGCTGCTCTTTTGTCGTCCTTTCTGGGTTCGGGAAAAACGTGCATCTTGTGGACCCCGCAGATTCACGTTTTACTCGAACTTGTTCCCTCTCTTTGAAGTATTGCATACCCCCCCCCCCCCCCCCCCCCCCACGATCGCGGCTTCTTATATATGGGTCTCGGTCTAATCTATCCCTGCTTGTGTGCCTCGTCTCATCTGGGGTGATGAGCTACGCCTTTTGCTTTTTACTAATCCTTGAGGCTTTGTCATGTCTTACCAGTATTTCCTCCTAGTTTTTAAATTTTGGGGAGAATAGTTACACAGCTTTTAAGATTTTTTAAAAAATGCAATATTTGATGTAATCGCAGAAAAATGTGCACCGGTCTGATACGGAAAATCTGATTTAGATTTGGATCCGTGACAAGGGGAAGTGGAGAGGAGGAAGTGTTAACACTAGGGTTATAGAGAGATGATCTAGTATTACTGTGTACTCCGTATTCCCTGGGATTTTTGTCTTCCCTCCTCCCTGCATCAGCCCCGCAGCTTCCCGTCTTTGTTCTGATCCACCCCCAGGCTTTCGTCGATTCAGTTGGTCTGTGCAAAAGGGAAGACTTTCTAGTCTAAATAGTGTCAGACTAAATGTACTAGGAATAGGATTTGCTTACTGCTTTGGTGTGCTGTGTACAGAATCGTTGACGCCCCTCTTGGCCTTTGGTCCTGGAGGTGGTGACTAACGTTTTGAGAGCTGGGTGGGGCTGAATTCGGCTTAATAGGATTCTTGTGGTGTGTCTGCTTCCCTGGACGTGGCGGGCGGGTCAGATGCCAGTTGAGTTCTCCAATGGATCGGCTTAGGTTTCCCTGCATGCTTGCAAACTGCTTGTTTCTAATATGCCAGAACTGTAGTGTTGCCAGAGGTCCCAAGCCGGCGAGAGTAAGGAGCCATTTTGTGGGTATTTTTGAAAGATGGCCATGAAATTACTGCAGCTGTTTAGTGCAGGATGTTGGCATGCATTCTGTCTATTAGTCCAGGATACACTTTAAAACTCAAGTATAGTTGCTATAATTGTACATATGTCTGTTTCTTTTTCTTAGAAAAAATAAAAATGCCATGGAATAGTTAAAAAAACAACACACACACAAAATACTATACAAATGAAAGCTTCCCTGTAGGTTTATAGTATTACTAATAGCTTGCATAATTATGGTTCTCTGATTTGGGGGCTGGATGGTGATTAGGTGGCTCCTGAAAATAACAGGTGGTCTTAAACTTTGTTCAGTATAACAGTATATGGACAGGTAGCCTTCCTTGCCAATGCAGTGGAGCAGCTTTATTATAAGTTAGTCAAGACACAGATAAAGATGTAGTGATAAATCCTAAAGCCCCAAAAGTTTCTGTTTATCTTGAGGGGGGGGGGGGGGAATCTAGTTCCATTACCTAAGCTTCGTACTATTCCAGAATCTGTGGGATAGTTGTCCACCAACCAGCAGGTAGAGATAAAAGGCTGACATTTTTTTTTTTTTTAATTTTAAATTGTTTTTTCAGTTTTGGCCAAGGCCAGCCCGAAACTATAGCCAAACTGTTATCACCTGGTTTCGGTCAAAACTGAAAACTAGATTGGTTCATATTCGCATAACCAGTGAGGCCCAGGTGTCTGTCAGACCTAAACCCACAGGTGATACCTTCCAGACCCAGAACTGCAAGCACAGCCAGACAACTGGGAGAGATACTTTAACAAAGACTTCTCAATAGAGAATGACACGGGGACACACAGTAACTATGGGGATGGGGATAAAGTTTGTTCCGGTGTCACTTTCTACTTTGAAGCCTGTTAATGAACTGGACTGTTATTTGTTTGATGCAGACGACAGTATTTTTACTTGTTGGAAAAACAAGCAGACATGCTGGCCATAGCTAGCAAATTTTGCATGGGTGATCCTGTATATCCTGCTAACAGCACATCTTCTAAGAAGACATCTTCTGTTGTAGGAGGGACTGTGCAAGACAGGAGCGCTAGACTGAATCCTGAGATTGTTGATGACTTCCACAGATTTAAAAAAAATCGTAACAGTGCTTTGTAGGGCATATTTCTCCTCTAGGGCATGCAGAATGGGTTGTACTTTGTAAGCCTGGACAATTTAGCAGGGTGGATTAGGATTCCTTGGGGTAGTAGAAGCCAGCTATTGTTGGGGGTGGTGATGAGAGGGTTATTAAAGCTGCTATTTGTTGCTTTTTCTATTTGTAATTTATACACAACAGTTGCACAGTATACTCCTTTTTATAATTTAATAAAAAGATTTAAATATAAAATTGTATGTGTTTGAGGTTTCTGCAGATGAGAACAGAGCCCATGGGGATGGGACGGGGTGGGGACGGAGACGGGGCCTGTGGGGATGGGGACAGGGACAAATGTCCCCGTGTCATTCTCTGCTTATCAACAAGTCTAGCACATCTAGGTTCCAAGTAGGTGCAGATGTAGTTAACTATCCTCTGAGACATGATGCACAATCCAGAATAAGAGAACATTTGTTACTGAATGCAAGGACTATATGCTCTGAAAAATTGCAATCAAGAGCAATACATTTCTCAAATTATTTTCTAATAAACTTAATTTCATTGTAATATTTCTCTATTTGTTGCATTTGTACCCCACCTTCTCCCACCTCTTTGCAGGCTCAAAGTGGCTTACAATACATCATGAGTAGTGGAAGAATATTGTAAATAGACATTTAGTATTACAGAGTCTTGGTTAGAATGATGAGAATTTAAACAGAGTTATAATATACAAGCAGATATAGTGAGACAGTTCTACTAACACTGTAAGGTGACCAGTACTTGCACTTGAAAACAATGGCTGCAGGTTGCTTTCTCAGAGTCCAGCTTCCTCACACCACACGTTTGATTAAATGTTGCATCTTCATCATAGCCAACAAAGCCTGGAAATTCGTTAGAATCACTCACATAGCTGATTCAGAATATATATATAATAAAAGACCATATAACCTCTGAGCAAAATAGCCTCCGCACAAATGGACCTCTGCTAATGAAAACTAAAAGCCATGGTGCTTTTACAAGGCTGAATTTGTGGTCGCATTTGGAGTGAAGGCTAATTCCTAAGGAGCTTTTCCCAAATTTACAGACATTTATTTGGAGTACTCTGGTTACCATATAAGATCGTAACTGCATTACTTGTAATTGCAGTGTACACATGCACAAAAATAGACTAGTGCCTACCCCTGGACCAACTTACAATCCCTGGCGGTCTAGTGGTGTAGTCAGGGCAGAAGTGATCTTCAGTCACACTTGTCCAGCTCTACTTTCAAAATGGCTGCTGTGACCTCTTGGGCAGAGATTGACATCGAGTGGCAGAGACAGCGTGGGCAGGAGCGACTGGGCATCACTCCTGCTATGACTGCACCCCTAGACTAAGGATTGTAAAATAGGCTCAAGGGGAGCACCTAAAGGTGGGAGAGGGCAATTCTTGTTTGAGGGAGGGAGACAGGCGGGACAAAACCAAATTTTTTTGCTTCCAGTTATGGCTGAAACTGAAACCATGGCCATAGTCTTTCAGTTGAAACTAGACAGAAGGATTTCGGGCCAACTGAGTTGTGACACATCTCTTTTGGTATCTTCCAGCTCCTCAGTATTTTCTATCTACAGCAGGTGAATGGACACACTTTTCAGCCTCTTGAGACTCAAGCCACCCACAAAGCTGAACTGGGAACCAACTGGACCAGGAGCAAATCACTCAGAACCAGAGTCACATCTGGAAGGTCTTGAGATTCCTGTCTCTAGTGCCCTGCAAATTTACTTCTTTCTTTCCTCCCTTCACTTCTCCTCTGTTTCATGTGGAGCTCTCCTTTTCTAGCACAACCTTTATATTAAAGAAGAAAAAAAAGTTTACTGGAGACTGTGGGACAGAGTATCGGTCCTGACTTTTTCTCATCTGGGGTAAGACTGGCGACTGTGAGCTTAGGAGGAGCAGCTGGCAGTAGTAAGTTGAATAAAGTTTGACTTGGAGCTGGGGTAAGACTGGTGGCGATTGTGAGCTTGGGGGGAGCAGCTGGCAGTGGTAAGTCTCAATAAAGTTTGACTCGGAACTGCGTAGAGGGCTGCAAGTTCTTGGTGCAGGGGAGGAATCTGGACTCGTCGTTTGGACTGTGCTGTGCTTGTGCCATTTGGCAACTCCCAGGGAGACGCTGGTTTTCCTGCTGAGGGATCCACTGGCCGGCATTGGGGCATTACAGTGTGTGCAAGCCGGGAATTCTGTGGGGTGTGGGGGAAATGGCACATCTTCGGATTTGGTACTGCATCTTTGAATATGCTGGGGACTTCGGGCTCTCGAGCAGGGCTGGTGTGCAGTTTGATGCAGGAGAGCATGGGAATGGGGGGGGGGGGGGGGGGGGAGAAGCAACTGGCAGTGAGGAATAGCCTTTGTCTGATTCACCATTTTATAGCCTCAGGGCCTGATGGAGCATTCATCTGCATTGGGATCTTTTCGCCGGAGTTTGTATTGCTCTTACATTAAGCCTATTTACTGAAGCAGGGACAGTCGAGAGTTGCTTCAGTGTCTCACCTTTCTGCCCCTCTAGCTCCTATTTTAGCCTCATCTGCCCACTCTTGGAGGTCTGTCTCTGCTCCTCCCTCCTTATCTGACGTGTCCTCAATCTATTCAGAGGAGGCATCATTGGAGATAACATTGGGGGATAACATGAAAGTACGGAGCAGCGCGTACTTTTTTTTTTAAATATTAAAGAACGTGGCAGTCCTTTCCATTGAGGAGCCTTCTGCTTCATTGTCAGGAGTTCCATTTTCATCAATCATGAGGGGGCTTAGTGGTCCTCCTTAGGATGCATCCAGATATTCAAGATCTGATTACAGCAAAATGGGAAGAGCCATGGCTCACCTCTACCCTTTGGTTTCAGAGGAGAGAGAAATTGCAGCTTCCCAGGGTGGATTATTTTGTTACGGCGGTGATTAAGAAGACCATCTTTCCATTGGAAGGGGGCATTGCCCTAAATGACCTAAAGCAGGGGTAGGCAACTCTGGTCCTCGAGAGCCGCAGGCAGGTCAGGTTTTCAGGATATCCACAATGAATATGCAGGAGATAGATTTGCGTACTGTGGAGGCAGTGCTTGCAAATCTATCTCCTGCATAGTCATTGTGGATATCCTGAAAACCTGACCTGCCTATGGCTCTCGAGGACCGGAGTTGCCTACCCCTGACCTAAAGGATAAGAAGCTGAACCAAGTCTTTGAAGTGGCCTCTTGCCCTTCAGGCATGCTCTAGCCACAAACGAGCTACACACTGTCGTTTTGAAGTGGCGGCAGCAGCCTGCAACACCAGGCACCATAACACCCAGCTGGAAGTGGGGTCCGCTACTTGGCGGATCTGTTTGACTCATTACGGGTTATGGCCTATGGTATGGCTTTGGCTGTCATGGCATGTTGACAAATCTGGTTGCGGCATTAGGTAGCAGATGTAACATTAGTCTCGTCTAGTGCTGTTTCATGGCAAGTGGCTATTTGGAGAAGATCTTGGTTAACGAACCAAGCCATAGTGGTTGCCGGAGGAATTACCAAAAGCTTCCGGTCATCTGACTTCAGGGGGATTTTGAGACAACAGATGGCACCGGCCTGGTTGTCGGCAGTTTGGTCAGAAGTCCCGCTTTCAGGCACATCCATCTTCCTTTCATGACTGACAAGAAGGCCTCCTCTTAGTCGGCTAGAGTGCCCAGTGATTCTTGAGCTTCGCAATGATGCAAGGCTGGTCCACTCTTCTCATCCTCCAGTGGGAGGACATCTTTAGGAGTTTTTGGAGGTGTGGGCCAAAATCATGTTAGACCAGTGAGTTCTGAATATTCTTACAGAAGGTTACAAGTGAGAGTTCTCCTGCCTGGTTGCACCGCCTTGTTGAAATGGAATGTGGTTGAGGTGCGGGCCATTGTAGATTCCTTGCTGGTGCTTTTGGCCATTGTTCTAGTTCCTCAGGCTGACATATTCATCTACTTCTGTGTCCCAAACGAGGAAGGCATCTTTCGTCCAGCCTTAGATTTCAAAGGTTTAAACCACTGCCTCAGGATTGGTGTTGGGTTCTCTAAACATTCAGGTTGAAGCTTTGGTCTGTTTCAGGGGCCAACTAAAGTAAACATCTCTTTTGGCTCACCTGGATATCGTTCAGCTCTTGTAGAGAGCAGGTCACTTGCAGCTTTTGTTTTGTAGATTGTATGCCGTGTCCGAGTGGAACCTTAATTTAGTCCTTTGGGCTCATCAGAAGCCGCTTTCTGAGCCACTTCAGAAGGCCTCCTTGAAAGATAAATTTCATTGGACAACATTCTTGGTGGCTGTTGCGTCAGCATGTAGGGTTCCAGAGTTTTAGGCTCTCTTGTGATCCCTTTCTCCACTTTTCAGAGGTGGGCGTCTCCCTGTACATGGTTCCTTTTTTTTTTTTTTAACAGAATAGTATCAGCCTTTCAACCAAAATGTGGAGCTTCCATCCTTTTGCACAGATGAAGAGAAGACTCGGTAAGCTTTCTTGAAGCTTCTTGATGTGTGTAGATCCTTTATTAGATATCTGGAAGTCACAAATGAGTTTTGCAAATCGGACAGACTGTTTGCTTTTTAGTAAGCAGAGGTTTGGCTTCATGGCTTCCAAACCCACAATTGCTAGATGACTGAAGGAGACTCGCATCTGTTTACTTGCGGGGAAGCGGGCTCCTTAGGCCTTGTGGTTTCATTTTACCAAGTTGCAAAGCAACATCCTGGGTGGAGACTACTGTGCGGTCTGCGGCAGATATTTGCAAGGTGGCCGACATGGTTGCTGCATACCTTTTCCAAGCTCTACAGGGTGGACGTTGCAGCATGCTTGGAAGCCAGTTTTGGGGCTTTGGTCCTCAGGGCGGCGGCACTAGGATCCCACCCACTCTAAGAATTGGTTTTAAACATCCCACAGGTTCTGGAGCGAAAGCTGTGTAATGGAAGGAGAAATTAGGTCTTACCTGATGACGACAGTTTTTTTCCATTAGTCCTTCCCACTATTCCAGAAGCCTACCTGAGGTTTCTGAGATGTTTAGTCGGTGCAAAGTAATTGGTCAAGTAACGACTTGTCACCTTGTATAGTGTTCCCGCACTTATCTGCAAACTGTCCAGAGATGAGGTCCAAATGTGTTTGCTTAGTCTTGGGCTGGCGAGTTGTATTTATTCTAGGTTTATCCTTACTACTTGTAAATAGGAGCTGGACTGGATGTCAAGAGATCTCTGAGCTTATGTTAAATGGACCTCACGTCCGGACACCTCCTGTTCATCTGATTCCTAGACCAGAGAGTTCCACCTTGGGAGGGGGGAATTGGGGCTAAACTGTTATTAGCATTTGTTTCAATGCTTTACTCAATAGGGCTGGTTTATGGTTGTATTGTTCATTGACAATTTTGTATTATCGTATTATTTTTCAATGAAAAAAGAGATCTCTGAGCTAAGCTCTCTTGGCATCCAGGACTAATAGAAAGAATTATCAGGTAAGATCTAATGTCTCCCTACTAATGATTAAGCTGGATTTTTTTTCCCTTCCATCTGAGTAAAGGAAAGCTAGGATTAAAAGTGTAGGTTGTCAACAGTTGAAAACAAATTGAAAACCTAAATGCTATCAAATATCTTGGTACTTTGGTTTTGGAAGTATCCGTTGCTATTTCTGTCTGATCTTGTCTACCTAATTTGACTAGGATATGCGCTATCTTTCCAGAGTACTACGGCCTCCAGGTGGGGGTTCCAGCTTCACTCTTGGCACTGGGGAAACACCACAGCAGTCGGTGAGAAAGAATAGAATGGCTTCCAACATCTTTGGGCCCCCTGAAGACTCACTGTCGACAGCCTCTCATACTAATATACCAGGTACAGGCTTATGCCATTTTGAGTTCTTGGTTCCTGTAACTTGAACAAAAAGGATATATAGCTTAGTCACCCATAAGTCTTCTTGTGTGAAATGTATGAGCCCCTTAGTTGGCTTCTCCAGGAGGTGTTGGTTACCAAAACCTTTAACTGAATCTTTCCTATAAAGTCACGATAAACCTCTACGTTTTATATAAAAAAAGTTGGCCAAAATTCCTCATGTGCAATAGTTTTAGCTTTTGAAGACTTCCTGCGTGAAAAATCAGGTCTTGCCAAAATGCGCCAGTAGTTCAGGTTGAGGCATTGATTTGACTAGTACAAAACACAATCTCTTCAGCTATTTGTCAGTGTCCGGCCTCCTCTACTTAGTTCAAGAATAAATGGTCTGATGGTCTCCTTTAGTCTTTTGGTGGTAAAGGCAGTCTTGTTCATCTGTAAACTTCAAGAAGCAGACATGGAGGGGCATAATTGAACAAAAACGTCTATCTCCATGGGCATTTATCTCCGAGAACGGGTCCGTGAAGGGGCGGACAGAACCGTATTTTCGAAAAAAAAGACGTCCATGTTTTATTCGACAATTTGTGAGCTGGGCGTTTTTGTTTTTCAGTGATAATGGAACATGAAAGCGCCCAGCTCAAAAACGAATAAATCCAAGGCATTTGTTCGTGGGAGGGGCCAGGAGTCGTAGTGCACTGGTCCCCCTCACATGCCAGGACACCAACCGGGCACCCTAGGGGGCACTTTTACAAAAAAAAAAAAAAAAAAAGATAAAAAAGCTCCCAGGTGCATAGCACCCTTCCCTTGGGTGTTGAGCCCCCCAAATCCCCCTCAAGACCCACCGCCTACAAGTCTACACCATTACTATAGCCCTAAGGGGTGAAGGGGGGCACCTACATGTGGGTACAGTGGCTTTGGGGGGCGGTTTGGAGGGCTCCCATTTACCAGCACAGGTGGGGGGGGGGGGATGGGCCTGGGTCCACCTGCCTGAAGTCCACTGCACCCCCTAACAACTGCTCCAGTGACCTGCATACTGCTGCCAGGGAGGTGGGTATGACATTTGAGGGTGAAAATAAAAAGTTGTGAAACGGCATATTTTGTGGTGGGAGGGGGTTTGTGACCACTGGGGGAGTCAGGGGAGGTCATCCCCGATTCCCTCCAGTGGTCTTCTGGTCATTTAGGGCACTTTTTGGGGCCTTATTCGTGGAAAAACAGGGTCCAAGAAAAGTGCCCTAAATTCTCGCTAAAAACGCATATTTTTCTTCCATTATCGGCGAAAGGCGCCCATCTCTGATCGCCCGATAACCACGCCCCAGTTCCGCCTTCACCACGCCTTCGACACGCCCACATCAACTTTGTCCGCATCCGCGACGGAGTGCAGTTGAAAACGTCCAAATTCGGCTTTCGATTATAGCGCTTTATTCGTTTTTGTGAGATAAACGTCTATCTCCCGATTTGGGTCGCAATATAGGCGTTTTTCTTTTTCAATTATAAGCTGGTTAGTGTGCTGTGTACACTCTATAGCACTAAACAGATTATTTGGGGATTCCTATAGCACTATACAGATTATTTGGGGATTCTATCAATAATGACAGGTTGTCCAGCTTCTGATGAGCAAAGTAGCCCTGTGCTTTCACCACCATGCTTGTCAGGAGGTTCTCCTGAAAGACATTGTGGCAAAAAATATTAGTAACTGAAAAGGTTCTTTTGGCTTCCTTTTGTCCAGAGAACAGAAGTTTTAGGGGTCATCCTGGATGATCTTTGAACCTAGGCTAGGGTTTTGTGACTGGATTTGTTCCAGTTTGCTCGGGGATAATTATGGCAGGATGACTGCTCCTGGATAAGTCGCTGTAGTATTCAGTTGTCAGTTTGTCGACTGACTGTGGATGGATAGAGCCACAAATGTTAAATGATCTTGCAACATTGTCTAGACCGATAAACACAATTTGTCGTGAAATGAGTTACCCCTTATTATGGAGAAGAATAAACACAAATGTCCTTCCTATATAGGACAACATGCCCAAACTCAGTTGAGATTAAGTGGGGTGGTTTACTACTTATTCAATTATCTTAAGTGCCTGATCCTAATTAACCAGTTGTGCTGAGGAAACTAGAGGTTTGCTTACTATGTCATTCACTGATTCTGAACTTAGTTGATTGTACCTACTTTGTATATTGTCCAACTTTTATACCCTTTTTATTACATATTGTGTTGGTAAACTTGTAATATTCTCAGGTTTCGAGGGAGTTGGGTAGGTCATTCCACAAAGTTTCTGCTTTGCATTGTGCAGCTAAAGACAAGATTAGCGTTCTCCCCCTATTTGGCTCTGTATTTAGGACAGATTCCCAACTTCATTTATGTATAGGCCCCTCTGTTTCAGACACTACTTTGCTATTTCCCTTCCTTTCATCTAGTTAAGTAACTTACATGATGTAGGTAGTGTGTGTCCTTGAGGTGATATTCATGGGCACTGGCTAAAAACTCTGTAACGAAGCCTACCATACACTTGATTCCATTTAAAGACCTTGCACAGCTTATGGATTTGAGATTAAATGGGTCCAATAACCTGCTTATAGTAATTGATTTTTTTTTTAAAGCAAATGTTGACTTAAAATACAGATTGTGGCTTAAGTTTTTTTTTCGTAGCTCATTGCACCTTTGACATTTAACTATTTAAGGGGACAAGACCACTAGTGTACATGAGGAATTAAATCAATCTAGCCCTCGGAGAAGTTCCTCAGATCAATCCAGCCCTCGGAGAAGTTCCTCAGGTGGAAATTGTGGAGACTCCGCAGATAAGGTTGGTGCCTAGAGTGATAGCATGTTCTACCTAGCAAATTTTGCTAACACAGTAGATGTCTTGCTCATTTAAATGCAATCAACTCTTAGAACGTAAGAACAGCAATACAGGGTCAGGCCCCCCAGCAGTGGCCAGTCCAGGTCACAAGTACTTGACAATCCCAAAGAATAGCAAGACTTACGTTGCTGATCCCAGGGACTAAAAATTCTGATTTTTAGTTTAGATCTGACGATTCTGCACTTCCACATCCTGTACTAAATTACGTTTAGCTGATCCCAGGGATACATTGGGAAACCCACTAATAGTAATACTCTAAAATATCCTAATGCTGTAAACCACTTTAAAAAAAAAAAAAATATTGCAGCTTATCTTAAACACTCCTCCATAGAGCCTCAGCTAGTGACTTTTGAATCAGAGGTGAGAGCTCCATGTCAAGAGTCACCAGCTTGAGGGTCTGTGGAGGAGTGTTTAAGATAAACAAGAAAATTATTGCTGCTTTTTTGAAATGAAGATTTTATAGTCTTGGGATATTGATTCAACTTCTTATTTTAATATCAGATTCAACTTCTTATTTTAATATCAGATTATGGACTTCTAGGAATTTGTCCAAATACGTTTTAAATGCAGATAGCACTATTACCACATCCTCCAGCAATGAGTTACAGAGCTTAACTATTCATTGAATTTTGGAGGTAGGACTTTTGAACTAGTAAACTGTTGTTTATTTTATTTTTATTTTGCGGCATTTGTATCCCACATTATCCCACCTCTTTGTAGGCTCAATGTAGCTTACATTCTCCGAGGACAAGCAGGCTGCTTGTTCTCACGACTGGGTTGACGTCCGCGGCAGCCCCCACCAACCGGAAAAAGCTTCGCGGGACGGTCGGCACGCAGGGCACGCCCACCGCGCATGCGCGGCCGTCTTCCCGCCCGTGCGCGACCGCTCCCGCCAGTTACTTTTTTCCCGCGACTGAGAGAGTCGTGTTTTTGCAACTCTCTCGTTTCAGCCGCCGGAATTTTCGACCGCGTTTACGCGGGTCGTCGCTCTTGGCCCTTTTGGCCTCTTCTTCTTTCAGTTTCGTTTGTTATCCAAAAAAAAAAAAAAAAAAAAAGAATTTTGCGCGTGTGGAGCACGCGCTCCTCCTTTTTCCCTCGCTTTCTAGCGGGGACGCCTCGTTGCGGCCTAGTGGCCGCTCGGTCGGTTTCAATTTTCGTGGTGTGATTTTAGCCACCATTGCCGACTTTGACTTCGCCGACGCGATTTTTCCGTCGATGTCCTCGAAGGTCCCGAGTGGATTTAAAAAGTGTGGTCGCTGCGGCCGGCCGATCTCGCAGACCGACACCCACGCTTGGTGCCTCCAGTGCCTCGGGCCGGAGCACAATCTCAAGTCGTGTGCTTTGTGTCTCGGTCTCCGGAAACGGACTCAGGTTGCGAGGCAAGTTCTGCGGGACCGTCTTTTTGGAACTTGCGCCGGCCCCTCGACGTCGACCTCGACGGCATCGGTATCGAAGGCCGGTTCTTCGGTACCGGTATCGATGCCCGAGACATCGGCACCGATGGCAGCGACCCCAGGAGAACAGGTCCCGTCGGCCCGCCGGTCCGCCGGCGAGAGTGGGGTAGAGAGACCGCGTGGGCAGTCGGCCCCGGTCACTCCCTCAACTCGTGAGCCACGGGACCGAACCCTGTCGGACCCGGTACCTCGAGACCGAGGGGGATCGACCTCCTCCTCCTCCATGCCCTCCGGCACCGGTGACGTGCACCGGAAGAAGGACAAGAAGCGCCGTCACCGGGAGCCCTCGGTGCCTGAGGAGGTGTCGACGCCGAAGCGTCATCACAGAGAGGAGAGATCTCCGTCGGTGGTGGAGGTACCGACGCGTCGGGGTTCCGGCACCTCGGTGCCGTCTCCTGGCCCCCAGCAGCTTCTGGCACCGACACCCTTGCCGGCCCCCACCGCCTTTCTCGGCAGCGGGCCTGGACGAGTGCCTCAGAGCCATCCTTCCGGGGCTCCTGGAAGGGCTGATGCGCCAGGCTGTGCCGGCGCCGGGGGTGCTTGCGCCCTCGGCGCCGATGACTGTGGCGCCGGCGAGCTCTAGCCCGGCGCCGGGGCAGTCGACACCGCCGCCGCTTGCGGTGCCGGTCTCGACAGCCACGCAGGTGGAGTCCCCGTCGACGTCGATGGAGGGAGCTCCGTCCCCGCCGGCGCGGGAGTCCACCGCTCGACGACACCGAGGCCTCGGTGCCTCGACGTCGAGCCGGGCCCGGTACCGGACTCAGCTACATGAGCTAATGTCCGATACCGAGGATGAGGACTCGTGGGGGGAAGAGGAGGACCCGAGATATTTCTCCTCAGAGGAGTCTACGGGCCTTCCCTCGGACCCCACGCCGTCACCGGAGAGGAAGCTCTCACCTCCTGAGAGTCTCTCCTTTGCCTCCTTTGTGCGGGATATGTCTATAAGCATTCCCTTTCCCGTGGTCTCTGTGGAAGAGCCGAGGGCCGAGATGCTCGAGGTCCTCGACTATCCATCACCACCTAGAGAGTCCTCCACGGTACCGCTGCACAATGTCCTGAAGGAGACGCTGCTCCGGAACTGGGTGCGACCATTAACTAATCCCACCATTCCCAAGAAAGCAGAGTCCCAGTACAGGATCCACTCTGACCCAGAGCTCATGCGGCCCCAGTTGCCCCATGACTCAGCGGTCGTGGATTCTGCTCTCAAGAGGGCACGGAGTTCGAGGGATACCGCCTCGGCGCCCCCGGGGCGGGAGTCTCGCACTCTGGACTCATTTGGGAGGAAGGCCTACCAGTCCTCCATGCTCGTGACCCGCATCCAATCGTACCTGCTCTATATGAGCATCCACATGCGGACCAATGTGCAACAGCTGGCGGACCTGGTCGATAAGCTCCCGCCGGAGCAGTCCAGGCCTTATCAGGAGGTGGTCAGGCAGCTGAAGGCGTGCAGAAAGTTCCTGTCCAGGGGGATTTTTGACACCTGTGACGTGGCATCTCGTGCTGCGGCCCAAGGTATAGTGATGCGCAGGCTCTCATGGCTGCGTGCCTCTGACCTGGACAACCGCACCCAGCAGAGACTGGCCGACGTCCCTTGCCGGGGGGATAACATTTTCGGTGAGAAGGTCGAGCAGATGGTGGACCAACTGCATCAGCGGGAAACCGCTCTCGACAAGCTCTCCCACCGGGCGCCTTCAGCACCCGCCCCCACGGGTGGGCGTTTTTCCCGGGCACGGCAGGCTGCACCCTATTCTTTTGCAAAGCGTAGGTACAACCAGCCGGCCCGAAGGCCTCGTCAGGCACAGGGACAGCCCCAGCGCGCTCGTTCTCGTCAACAGCGTGCGCCTAAGCAGCCCCCTGCGCCTCCACAGCAAAAGCCGGGGACGGGCTTTTGACTGGATCCACGGGAACATAGCCGCCCTACAAGTGTCCGTACCGGACGATCTGCCGGTCGGAGGGAGGTTAAAATTTTTTCACCAAAGGTGGCCTCTCATAACCTCCGACCAGTGGGTTCTCCAAATAGTGCGGTGCGGATACGCCCTGAATTTGGCCTCCCTGCCACCAAATTGTCCTCCGGGAGCTCAATCCTTCAGCTCCCATCACAAGCAGGTACTTGTAGAGGAACTCTCCGCCCTTCTCAGCGCCAATGCGGTCGAGCCCGTACCACCCGGGCAAGAAGGGCAGGGATTCTATTCCAGGTACTTCCTTGTGGAAAAGAAAACAGGGGGGATGCGTCCCATCCTAGACCTGAGAGGCCTGAACAAATTCCTGGTCAAAGAAAAGTTCAGGATGCTTTCCTTGGGCACCCTTCTGCCAATGATTCAGAAAAACGATTGGCTATGTTCCCTGGATTTGAAGGACGCATACACTCACATCCCGATACTGCCAGCTCACAGACAGTATCTCAGATTCCGCCTGGGCGCACGGCACTTTCAGTATTGTGTGCTGCCCTTTGGGCTCGCCTCTGCCCCACGAGTGTTTACAAAGTGCCTCGTGGTGGTAGCGGCCTACCTACGCAAGCTGGGAGTGCACGTGTTCCCATATCTCGACGATTGGCTGGTCAAGAACACCTCGGAGGCAGGAGCCCTCCGGTCCATGCAGTGCACTATTCAACTTCTGGAGCTGCTGGGGTTTGTGATAAATTACCCAAAGTCCCATCTCCAGCCAACTCAGTCTCTGGAATTCATAGGAGCGCTGCTGAATTCCCAGACGGCTCAGGCCTACCTTCCCGAAGCGAGGGCCACCAATCTCTTGGCCCTGGCTTCGCAGACCAGAGCGTCTCAGCAGATCACAGCTCGGCAGATGTTGAGACTTCTGGGTCATATGGCCTCCACAGTTCATGTGACTCCCATGGCTCGTCTTCACATGAGATCTGCTCAATGGACCCTAGCTTCCCAGTGGTTCCAAGCCACCGGGAATCTAGAAGATGTCATCCGCCTCTCCACCAGTTGTCGCACTTCACTGCTCTGGTGGACCATCCGGACCAATTTGACCCTGGGACGTCCATTCCAAGTTCCGCAGCCCACGAAAGTGCTGACGACGGATGCATCTCGCCTGGGGTGGGGAGCCCATGTCGATGGGCTCCACACTCAGGGTCTGTGGTCCCTCCAGGAAAAGGATCTGCAGATCAACCTCCTGGAGCTCCGAGCGATCTGGAACGCACTGAAGGCTTTCAGAGATCGGCTGTCCTGTCAAATTATCCAAATTCGGACAGACAATCAGGTTGCAATGTATTACGTCAACAAGCAGGGGGGCACCGGATCTCGCCCCCTGTGCCAGGAGGCCGTCGGGATGTGGCGTTGGGCGTGTCGGTTCGGCATGCTCCTCCAAGCCACATACCTGGCAGGCGTAAACAACAGTCTGGCCGACAGACTGAGCAGAGTCATGCAACCGCACGAGTGGTCGCTCCATGCCAGAGTGGTACGCAAGATCTTCCGAGCGTGGGGCACCCCCTCGGTGGACCTTTTCGCCTCTCAGACCAACCACAAGCTGCCTCTGTTCTGTTCCAGACTTCAGGCACACGGCAGGCTAGCGTCGGATGCCTTTCTCCTCCATTGGGGGACCGGCCTCCTGTATGCTTATCCTCCCATACCTTTGGTGGGGAAGACCTTACTGAAGCTCAAGCAAGACCGCGGCACCATGATTCTGATAGCGCCCTTTTGGCCCCGTCAGATCTGGTTCCCTCTTCTTCTGGAGTTGTCCTCCGAAGAACCATGGAGATTGGAGTGTTTTCCGACTCTCATTTCGCAGAACGACGGAGCGTTGCTGCACCCCAACCTTCAGTCTCTGGCTCTCACGGCCTGGATGTTGAGGGCGTAGACTTCACTGCGTTGGGTCTGTCTGAGGGTGTCTCCCGGGTCTTGCTTGCCTCTAGGAAGGATTCCACTAAAAAGAGTTACTTTTTCAAGTGGAGGAGGTTTGTCGTGTGGTGTGAGAGCATGGCCCTAGAACCTCGTTCTTGCCCTGCACAGAACCTGCTTGAATACCTTCTGCACTTATCAGAGTCTGGCCTCAAGACCAACTCAGTAAGGAATCACCTTAGTGCGATTAGTGCTTACCATTATCGTGTGGAAGGTAAAGCCATCTCTGGAGAGCCTTTAGTCGTTCGATTCATGAGAGGCTTGCTTTTGTCAAAGCCCCCTATCAAGCCTCCTACTGTGTCATGGGATCTCAACGTCGTCCTCACCCAGCTGATGAAACCTCCTTTTGAGCCACTGAATACCTGCCATCTGAAGTACTTGACCTGGAAGGTCATTTTCCTGGTGGCAGTTACTTCCGCTCGTAGGGTCAGTGAGCTTCAAGCCCTAGTAGCTCATGCTCCATATACCAAATTTCATCACAACAGAGTAGTGCTCCGCACTCACCCAAAGTTCCTGCCGAAGGTGGTGTCGGAGTTCCATCTTAACCAGTCAATTGTCTTGCCAACATTCTTCCCCAGGCCGCATACCCGCCCTGCTGAACGTCAGTTGCACACATTGGACTGCAAGAGAGCATTGGCCTTCTACTTGGAGCGGACACAGCCCCACAGACAGTCCGCCCAATTGTTTATTTCTTTCGACCCTAACAGGCTAGGGGTCGCTGTCGGGAAACGCACCATCTCTAGTTGGCTAGCAGATTGCATTTCCTTCACTTACGCCCAGGCTGGGCTGACTCTTGAGGGTCATGTCACGGCTCATAGTGTCAGAGCCATGGCAGCGTCGGTGGCCCACTTGAAGTCAGCCACTATTGAAGAGATCTGCAAGGCTGCGACGTGGTCATCTGTCCACACATTCACATCTCATTACTGCCTCCAGCAGGATACCCGACGCGACAGTCGGTTCGGGCAGTCGGTGCTGCAGAATCTGTTTGGGGTGTAAATCCAACTCCACCCTCCAGGACCCGAATTTATTCTGGTCAGGCTGCACTCTCAGTTAGTTGTTCTTCGTAGGTCAATTTCTGTTGTACCCTCGCCGTTGCGAGGTTCAATTGACCTGGGTTATTGTTTTGAGTGAGCCTGAGAGCTAGGGATACCCCAGTCGTGAGAACAAGCAGCCTGCTTGTCCTCGGAGAAGGGGTATGATACATACCTGTAGCAGTTGTTCTCCGAGGACAGCAGGCTGATTGTTCTCACCTTCCCTCCCTCCTCCCCTTTGGAGTTGTGTTTCATACTTTATTGCTTGTCATTCAACTGGCGGGAGCGGTCGCGCACGGGCGGGAAGACGGCCGCGCATGCGCGGTGGGCGTGCCCTGCGTGCCGACCGTCCCGCGAAGCTTTTTCCGGTTGGTGGGGGCTGCCGCGGACGTCAACCCAGTCGTGAGAACAATCAGCCTGCTGTCCTCGGAGAACAACTGCTACAGGTATGTATCATACCCCTTATGCCGCAATGACAATTGCCATTGTTAAGGCCAAGAACTTGGAAAAGCCAGGGTTTATATAGCACTGGTGCTTTTTTTTTTTTAAATCCATTTATTTCGTCTTTATTGAACATTCCAGACATACAGTATAAGCTTACGTAACTTGCAGTACTTTTACACAGGGCCGGTGGAACGCGGTAAACAGGGTATGCATGGCAGGGGGGTGCCAGAGACTGCCATGCTTACCTCCCCCCCCCCCCCACCACCACACACTGTCACAGCAATACCGCTATCCCCCTCCCGTTTACTACTACCTTGCCACCCACCCTGGTGGTGTAGTGGTCTCTGCTGGGGCAGGAAAGAATCCCACTCCTGTCCGCTGCTGCTTGTCTGACTCCGGTGCTCTCCACTTTTCTGTGCCGTGGATGGCCCCGCCATATTTTAAAAACGGCTGCTGAGGCTTCTGTGTCCGTCTCGGCAGCCATTTTGGGAAAATATGACTGCGGCGCTTGCAGCACAGAAAAGCGGAGAGTTCCGGAGCGGCACAAAAGGGAAAAGTGGGTAGCAGCAGTGGGCAGGAAAGAGTGGGATTCTTTTTTGCCCTGGCAGCTGAAGAAGCCACTACACCACCAGGGCGGGTGGCAAGGTAGGACTCTAGTATGCTGGGGGGGGGGGGGGTGCAGGTTTTGTTACAGAAGTGGTTTAATTTTACTTCCAATCTTATAACACCAGTCTACATATAGGAAGATTTCAAATAAATTAAAAAGCTGTCAAGTAAAAAAACAAAAAACCCAGAACTTGTGTTCTTCACCTTTTTAAGGCACTGGGCTGAAAAAGGGCCCTGCTTTTACAATCTTTATCCAGAATGAACATTTATATACAAACAGTCCCAAGATCATAAGAGAACTTAAATATATAATCCACATAGCTACGCCCCTGGTGTGGACAAGGAATAATAGACAATAGCATTTCTCAGAATTTATGCACAGTATCTTTGGCCATAAAGTGGTCATATGCCATAGCTTGTGGTAAGGGATTTGTACAGTGCATGTGTCTTAAACGGGTTTGTTCTCTTTCAGGGAGATGCAAATGATCTTGGTGAGTAAACTTTTTTTTCTTCTGATCCTAGTCTTACATTTGATCTGGTAAGAGATCATCTTTACATCTTGTTTTATTTTTCTCCGTGAAAATGTGATTTTATAATGAAGTGTTGTGTAACAGCTATGAACTTCACACTCCCTTGCACGGATTAAACTGTAGTAATGGTATAAGTTGTCAGCTTTAATTAGTGTCAGAACATGTAACAGTTTCGAGGGTCTTAAATACTTTTTCCTCCAATCCATATGGAAGATATCAGTAGTAACAATTTAATTGTGCCCAATCTTCAGACTGTAACATTTGAATCTTAAAATGCTTGCAAAGCAGGGAGAGGAAGTGACGTCACCGAAGCTGATGGCTGCCTAGCGTTCTAGCTCCCGTTCCTCGACAACTACAAAAGCTATAAAAAGCTATCACCAACCTGTTTGGATCGGCCTGCAGTGTTCTCCGCTGCTCCTCATTGAATTTAAGATGAGTAAAGCGACTTCGGCGCGAGCTAAAGTGCAGGAGAAGGCAGCTGACGGCGGGCCGGCCAAAACCGCGAAGCGCCACGAGGTAATGGCGCCGGTCTCTCCTTCTGACTCTGACTCAGCGCTTTCACTAGCGGAATCGCGGAAACCGCATATTAAAAAAGGAATCTCAGGCGAACTTCGCCAGATCCTAAGCGGTATACAAGCTGATATAAATAAATCGAGGGATGAGATTTTGGAAAGAATGGAGTCGTTGAGCTCTGACCTCCGTGAGCTGGGGAACAGAGTTGAGGAGGTAGAAGCCAAGGTGGATGAGCACTCTGAATCCATACACTCAGTCGAAACCAATCTCCAAGCTTTAGATCAAAAACAAATAGATCTAACATATAAGCTTGATGATCTTGAAAACAGGGGAAGGAGAAATAATCTGAGATTCCGTGGAGTTCCTGAGGGTGGAGAAACAGAGGATGTTATTCAAATTGTACAGACACTGTGTGCCAGCTTGCTGGGGGCCGACGCTGAAGGGGTAAAGATTGAGATCGACAGAGCACATAGATCCCTGGGTCAGCGGCAGGAAAACAGAGCGCGGGACATTATCACCCGATTCCATAGGTATGAAACAAAGGAACAATTGCTTAACTGCGCCAGGAAAAAGTCTAACTTGGAATTTGGTGGGGCCACTGTGTCTGTCTATCAAGACTTATCACAGTTCACTCTGCAGCAAAGACGACTCATGAAGCCAGTTCTGGACATTTTGGCCAAGGAACAGATAACATATAGATGGGGCTTCCCCTTTTCCTTGATGTACTCACTTCAGGGGGTCAAGATGAGAGTGACGTCGATGATGGAAGCTTGGAAATCCCTGCATGGAGCAGGCCTGGTACAGACTAATAAACCGCCTGGCGCTTTGGCCCCAGCCACGAAGACAAAGCTTCAAAAGTGGCAGAGGATTCCTGCCACTCCTAAAAGAAATATTCCAAAAAGAAAAGTGGCTGTGGATGAAACCTGAACTTTACCAGAAGAAAAATGGCTGAAATTGATATCCTGGCTGGTAATGTTGCAAAGAGTTATTGGTGTTACTCTTTGTCTCAAGTTTGAATATGTTTTGTTTCTTGTTTATTAATGCTACCTTTAGCAAAAGTGAACTTTAATATTATAGTCAATGGAGGAAATGGTAATTAAGGATGTGAGGCTCCTTGTGAATGAAGTTGCATAAGTTACAAGATATTAAGAGGAGGGGAAATTTAAGGTTATGAACAATGGGCAGGGACCAATCATGAAGATGGGTAATTAAGGTTGCTCAATCTGGGTCCATAAAATTGGTGATGACATAGGTATTTGGGGGGGGAGGGGGGGCTGGGTTGCCTGAATGCTGGTGGGTTACTTCCTCGCTTCCCACTACTGGGACTTGATCCCGTTAGTTGGTGCTAGACATGGGGGGATGGGGGGGACATGGGTAGGGGGAGGGTCATCACTAGGGGGAGGGAGGGTTAGGGAGGGAAGGGAGCACAACTGGTATTGGATAGAACAAAGACATGAAGTGGATGGATCCCTCTTGGAGGGAGAGAAAGCTGATGTAATATCCCAGGCATGAATACAGACTTAAAAATCTTATCATATAATGTCAAGGGGCTGAATATGCCTCAGAAAAGACAGAAGTTTTTCAAAGAGATGCAGATGTTTAGGCCGCACATTGTATTGTTGCAGGAGACCCATCTCCGTAGGGCACATGAGAGGCTGTTAGCTCATCCAGAATACCCATGCTCCTTCTTCGCTTCCTCTGCTGATGACTCCAAAAAACGTGGGGTGGCAATTCTGTTCCACAAAACAATATCAGTCCAAGTAAAGAAAATTAGGCGGGACCCGGGAGGGCGTTTTTTACTTTTGCAAATTGTCCTGGATCAGGTGGATCTCACGCTTGCTTCGATTTACGCCCCTAATGAACATCAGGGGTCCTTTTACACTAAGGTGAAAAACACTCTGGCTGCATTTATTCGGGGTTCTTTGATTATGGGGGGTGATTTCAACGAGGTTATGGACCCCGGGTTGGATAGATCTGGGAACTTTCAACATCCAACGTCTAGGGACTCGGTGGCACTGGGCTCTTTGGTCCGTTCACTGGGCACCCTGGATGTATGGAGATTAACTCATATGACGACCAAAGACTACACTTTTTTTTCTCCTGTACACAACTCATACTCCCGGATCGATCATATCTTCCTCGACGTTACACTAGCAGAGAGGGGCCCGAAAGCTGAAATTGGCAACATTACATTTTCAGACCATGCCCCAGTTTGGGTAACCTTGTCGAGTATCAGAGCTGAGGCCAAAGATCAAAGATGGACACTTAACACAGACCTATTGCTGGAGGGGGAGGCTGTAGAGGGGTGTAGGAAGGTCCTGAAGGAGTATTTGGAGTTCAACATGGAATCGGGCCCCCCCCTTAGCGTGGTATGGGATGCTATGAAGGCAGTCTCAAGAGGGTACTTCATACAGTTAGCTAGTAGGCGAGCGAGGGTTCGGAGGGCCCAGCTGGCACAGTGCTTGGACAGGATTAGGATCCTAGAGGCACAGCATAAATCAGGTGGTTCCCCCTCTGTTCTGGAGGAGCTGCGTGGACAGAGGCTCCAGCTGGATACAATTTATTCTGACCAGCTAAGTTGGTTACAATCCAGAAACAAAGTCCGATCCTACGAGTTTACTAATAAGGCAGGTAGACTCCTGGCAATAAAGCTGCGTAGGCAAAGAGTGGACCGAACGGTCCCTCACATTAGGGACTCGAAAGGAGAGTTGTTGAACACCTCTGAGACCATAAGGAAACGCTTTAGTGAATTTTATCAGAAACTATATGCGCAGGAGACCAATCCACCTGAAAATGCTATCCTGGATTATCTGGCAGAGAGTGAACTGACCTCTATAACCAGCCAGCAGAGGGCAGCCCTAGATGCACCGGTAACTCCGGTTGAGGTCCAAAAAGCCATTCAACATTTACCTTCCTGTAAATCACCAGGCTTAGATGGCTTCCCGAATGAATTTTACAAGAAATATGCCCCTGAATTGGCCCCCCTGTTGGCTGATTTATTTAATTTGATTGGGAAAGGGGAGTCTTTGCCCACCTCCATGTTGGAAGCATGGATTGCAGTACTGCCCAAACCGAATAAAGATCATAAGGATTGTGGATCCTTTCGCCCTATATCTGTCTTAAATGCTGACGTCAAAATTCTAGCTAAAGTCCTGGCCAACCGTCTAGCACCTTTGCTCCCAGCTGTTATTCATCCTGATCAGGTGGGATTTGTCCCTTATAGAAAAGCAACTGATAACACTAGGCGAGTGGTCGATTTAATATACTTGGCTAAGAGAATGAAGAAACCCCTTTGTCTCTTAAGCTTAGATGCCGAAAAGGCTTTTGATAGGGTGCATTGGCCATTTATGTACAAGGTGATGGAGACCTTTGGGATAGGACCACAGTTTTGTGGATGGATACAAGCATTCTATAGCTCCCCTAAAGCCTGTGTTCGTGTCAATGGGGGTAACTCAGGGATGATACCCTTACATAGAGGCACTAGACAGGGCTGCCCTTTGTCTCCTTTATTATTTGCAATGGTAATGGAGCCGTTTGCAACCAGGTTGAGAGCTGACCCCAACATATCGGGACTCACCATGGGTGGGAGAACACATAAATTAGCCCTTTTTGCAGATGACGTTCTGTTATTTGTCACTAACCCCCTGACCACTTTCCCTGGGCTCCTGCGGGAAATAGAGGAATATTCGATTGTGTCGGGATTTAAAGTTAATATGTCCAAATCTGAAGTCTTAAACATAACCCTTCCGACGGAGCTTATGGAGTCATTGAGGACTTCCTACGCATTTAGATGGGCGGCTAAGAGCATTCGCTACCTGGGGATTAACTTGACAGCAGATCTATCAGATCTCTTTTCGGCTAATTATAAAGGTTTGGGAGAGGCAATTACAGAGGATCTGGGTAGATGGGGGGATATCACCCTCTCGTGGTTTGGCCGAATAGCAGCAGTAAAGATGAATGTCTTACCGCGCCTGCTCTACTTGTTTCAGGCCCTTCCAATCAACATGCCACGTAGATTTCTATCAATGCTACAAGATCGAATAATGCGCTTTATCTGGGGAGGGAAACGCCCACGCTTAGCACGTACGATTCTGTATCAGGATAGGGCGAGGAGAGGGCTGGGAGTACCCAATTTGGCCTGGTATTATAGAGCAGTTCAGGCACGCGCAGCAGTGGAGTGGTTCCAGGACTACCCAGATAGGCAATGGGTGCAGCTTGAACAATATACCCTAGGTGATAGGTCCTTGGGGGCCCTTATGTGGATACCGGGCTCACTTAGGTCCCTGGAAACAGGATTATGTCCTTCAATATATGTTACCCTTTCAAACTGGGATAGCATGTTCACACTCCGGCGCACAACACTATCTCGTCTGTCACCCATAGCCTATAATCCTTTGTTTTACCCAGGTACGACAAGGGGAATATTCACAAGATGGTACACTGAGGGACTACGACAATGGGGCCATTTATTTGATGGCGAGAATTTGTTGTCCTACTCTGCAGCTCTTGAGAAATTCCCGATAGTGGGATCTGATCGATACGCCTATTTTCAATTGGCATCCTTTCTTAAGACAAGGGCAGTTCGGGAGGTTATGGCCAGAGAACAAACAGCGATAGAGCTTATCTGTGAAGGTCCTCCTACGACTACTGGGCTGGTCTCTCGCCTGTATCACATTATTAATAGACAATCCCCGAGCTATACACTTCATAGGAAGGGTTGGCAGAGGGAGCTGGGTATGGAACTGGAGGAAGCTACATGGGAGAGGTTGGAGCGGGCAGTGGTGAGGGTGTCGTCTCATGTGCCCTTCCGGGAGAATGCGGTGAAGGTGCTGTATCGTTGGTACTTGACACCTGAGCGTCTTCAGCGTATTTACCCCACATTGACGGGGCTGTGCTGGAGGGGTTGTGGGGTACGTGGCACAGCTGGCCACCTATGGTGGACCTGTAAGAAGGTTAGGGCCTATTGGAGATCGATTCATAGTAGGTTACAAGGATGGACGGGCAGCCCAATGCCATGGAGCCCAATGTTCTTTCTATTTTTTGGGGGAGCAGTGAACCTTTCCAGAAACCAACATATATTTGTGGGACAGGCCATAACTGCCGCAAGAGTTATAATTGCTGCATGTTGGAAGCAGCCCATGACTCCGCCTATCATTAGATGGGTCCAAAAACTGAGATACACCTGCGAGATGGAAAGACTTCTAGCAGAGAGGCATAACCAATTAGGCAGATGGCATCAGATCTGGGATTCTTTTCTTCTTCATGTATAACTTGATTTAAGGTTTCTGTTAAAGTTGTGCCGGAAGGGTGGGTGGGAGGGGCAGGGAGGGAGGGATGGGTAAATAATAGAATATTATAAATGAAAACTCTGAAAATGTGAAGTTTTGGAACCATAAATCTGACTAATTTATTTGACACTTCAATGCAATAAGAATTACTTACTTTTTGGTACATGGAGCAATAATCACTTTGACTTGTATTGTATAAACGTGAACTTTTGAGAATACTTTGGCCTACATAAATGACATGTACTATGGCTTGCATATTGTACTATGTTTCAGATGTTTTGTATTATCTATTAATAAAGACTTCAAAAAATTAAAAAAAAATGCTTGCAAAGCAGATTAGTAAGGAGTGCTAAGTTGTGTAGGAAGACAGATGGATTCAGTATATGTACTTGAGTAAGGTTTCCCCTATGGCTAAGAGACAACTTCTTCAATCTTGGTATACCACACCAGGATTTCAGCCTGATTCTGTATGAGTCATTGATAGGGTGGTGTGCTGAATTGCTGCAGCTGTCTGTACTTCAGTAAGGGCAGTTAAGGACAAAGATGGGTCGGTCGTGTGTCTTTAAACTACAATATTTGCAAGATTCACAGAACCTTCAAGTACAACTGACAGCCAAACTTTACTGTTAACTAAGGACCAAGAAGATGCCCTGAAGCTCCATTCAGAAAAACCTGAACTCCTAATCAGATCTGCCACCTTCAGATTCAAGTCACTCACACTCTTATTAGGATCCAAAGCCCTATTAAACTTGGAGATGCATCAGAAATGGCAGATAGTTCAAGAGTTCATGCTCTTAGACCAATCTTCAGACACAAGACTGTGAAGCAGTCATTGTCATCCTTTCTTAGAAGGATACTCCGTGCACCCCTCCCCTTCATTCCACTGAATACAAGCTACTTTGTCCAGCAATGATCCTGGCTTTCAAACTGAAGCTGTTTTGCCTGAGGGGCTCCTGCTTGAAAAAGTGAGCGTTGTTGGCTTGGGTGCACTAGAGTCCTGTAAACCTGTGAAATGGAGATGCTGGAGCTAGAAAGCATACATATAGGCAAAAGTTCTATGATAGAAATACAGTTTTTGAGCTGTATTTTGAGACTGTCCAACCTGCCACAAAGAGGGACTTAACCGGGAGCAAGAAAGGTTAAAGCTTGCCTTTTTTTGCAAATGATAACAGTAGACTGTGTATCTGCAAAAGATATGTAGTAAGTTTGCAGATCCTCTGGCTGCATTTGCCACAAGGCAGTCTGGCACATCTGTGCACTAGGTTCTGATGGATCTGAAACAATCGCTGGGAGATGCATCATGCTGTGTTTAAGTTCAGCAAAATCAGGTGTCCAGGTGGCTAGACATTAATATCTCACTATCTCTTTTCAAGAATTGATTTGTTTTCGGCTGAAACTTCCTGGCTTGTTTTCTTGCCCATTAGTCTGTTGCCAAAATGGAGCTACTCGGCATTCTCACCCAGAGAAAACCAGTTCATAGCAAAGCATCTGTTCTGCAAACTTTACAGCCTTTAGATTTGTAACAATTATCTTTACATTGGGATTTTTTTCCCCAGTTTGGATCTCTTATTGGGCATTTTTTTAATGGCTTTTGTCATAAGTGGACTGTAGGGTACTTACCAAGAATCTCTAGCTTCTGAAGCGCTTGTAGCACTAATGAGAAGCACCCTACCCCTTGGCAAAAAATACAGTAAGGTATGCACTCCCAAGCTTTGTCCTGTCACAGGAGTTTTCAGGTGTGGGGTGGCTGTTGTGTAATCTTAAAAACTGCATGCTATTTCAAAATCTATTGATGCAAACTAAAATTTAATTGGCATTTGCTATATTTCAAAGAAATGCACATCCCTAATGTATAAGGGTTGAATGAAGAAATGTAATACCTCTACTTCCATAATTTATCAACAGATGGCAGCACCGATGTTACAACAGGTGTTCTTTGAAATCTTTCTTCACCTTGGTTGGTGAAAAGTGTTTATGTGAAAAGGCTGTTTGGCTATTGCTTAGGAAATGGAAGCATGTAGTGAGCCCTCGGTGTGATTTAAACAATGTGAGATGCTAGAATGTCTGACTGTTGGGAGTCCCTTCAATTGAAATTCAGTGCTTACATGCAGGTTGTTTATGGTGAGTATTGTCACTGGGCCAAAAAAAAGTAAAGATTGTGGAGCAAGAACGAAGGACTGATTGTGTGATCAAAACCAAAATGACCGACCCACGGCAGCAATGGACTTGGGTCACATGAATGACCCTCCAGTTGCCCCTTGTTTGTCAGCCTTTCACAAGTGTTTCAACTCTGAAAACTTTCAAAGAATCATTAAGAAGTTCAGAAGCACAAGAAGGAAATTTTAGTTATATGACAATGTTAGGCTTTATATATCATGCAAAACCAGAGTCTTATGTCATCTGCCATATAGGCCAGACTTGGTGCTGTGTGACTTTCCATCTTTCCAAAACTGAAGGAATATCTTTGGGGTATTTTTAAAACTTGGAGGTGGAAAGGACTGTGAACAACTGGTCGAAGACGAGATGTTCAGTTCTTGACTGCACTTGCTTAAGGTGCTCATCATAGCCAGAAACTTCAAGCAGTATTTTTGTCTTTATTACATCTTCATTTAAATAATTCTTCTACCTCCTCCATAACCTTTCATTTAACTCTCATATAATGAAAGTGTAGCTTCCTGAGCAGACAGGCCCACCTGAACAGTAAAGGATAACTTCTCCCCCCCCCCCCCCCTTCCTTTCCTTATAGTTAACGACTTCGAGGTTTGCCATTACTGCAAAGTTCTTTATTTTGACATGTCCTGAAAGTTCAGATTGGCGTTTTGGAGCATATCCTAAAGTAATTTTTTTTTTTTTTTTTTTAGAACAGCTTGAGCTCTGCTTCAGTTGCTGTTTGACTGGTTCTCTAAATTACACCTAGTCGTTCAGGTAGACCAGATTATACACACTGCCTGTGTTAGTGCAGGTGCTTTTAATCCACTTGTAAACTGCAGAGGCAGTGACAGCTTACTTCAACCACTGAGGCTGGAGTGGATTCAGATGCCAACACAGTGGCGTGGCTCATATTTTTTTGTTCCATCTTTATTCTGAAAGAACAGTACAAGCTTTATATACTTAATGATAAATTTATATACCTAATAATAGATTTAACAATCTTTTTATATGCAAGCAATTGAAAAATAATTACAAGAAACCATTAGCAAACCTAAATCTATATTCCAAAACAAATAAAATGAAGGGTTAACAAAATCAAATCTGAGTTGAAATTCAGCAGTGTCTCCCTTACCCACTCTTCTCTTTGTTTTAAGAATTTTTGCAAAGATGGCCTTTCCCCCGTGGCAGTCTCTAATCTCAATCTCTCAATGCTATATTTATAAAAGTCAGATATACTATACATAAGAGGCATAGTAGAGTTGAAATTTGTAATGTCTGAAATTGACAGGTGAGGCGGATTCGGCCCCCCCTCCCATGTTTAACAAACATCTGGGTTCTATTTTTTCCTTATCTATCTCTCTTTTTGGTCATATAATGTGGTCATATAATCTTGTATCTGCAAAGTTACTCACAAACCCCTTTCCAGGATTAAAAAGTAGGTCCCCAGATCGTCTTCCAGGCTTACGTTATAGTCCTCTTTGCTGCCAGAATCAAGGCCATAATAGATTCTCGCTCCACCCTTGTTCTTTTGTACTTAGAACCCCAAGTGAACTGGCAGCTGGCCATGTAATGGTCAGCTGAAGTGCTGGAAATGAGCTGATAACTTCTACAGGCAATAGATTTCCAAGCAGGGAGTGCTGAACAGTGTGCTGGGCCGTGCCACTTAACCAAGCAAAGTTGCCACCCTAGCATGTTTTCACACAGGGATTTCTAGCAGTGATGAACGAACTGGTAAGCATTTACTTTGAATGCTGTAGGTACTGTATTGTAAAGTTGCAGACACCATGTTGCGAAGCAGGAAAGATCTTTATTCTGGATTTTACAAGTGAACAGTTCAGTGTAAGGCATCAAGCCTGTCATAACTTTTTTGTAGGCCTCAAAAGCAGTGAGAACAAAAAGTAAGCTTAATGATTTGAATCCGAGCAAGCCTTGTGTAAGGTGGGTGTTATATATAGCTCATCTCTTTCTAGACCCCATTTAAAAAGGTGGTCTAACTCTGTGCTGGCCTTCCCTATGCAAAAGTTGTACTGTTTTCCCTCCCCCAACATCAACAGGCATATTACATTCTCTGGCTAGTTTAGTAGCTATACTGCTAAAACAGTTTTGATTTAATATGCAGTAAGTATGGGTCACTCAGCCTGGCTATAGATTTTGTCCCCCTCTGGCAGCCTTCCTTTTCAGACAGTACTGTGAAGATCAGAAGCCTCCTATTTATAGGCATGTTTTCCAAGGCTGCCACTGAGAAGGAAATAACCAAAAACTAAGTTGTTAGGAAAAAAAACTAGTACTAACACTTAAAGCCATGAAATCCTTAGCTGGCTCTATTAAAGGAGGAGCAGATTTAATGTGTACAGTCTCAGTTATCTGATGTAAATGGGACTGACAGATGCTAGGATAATTCCAAGTTGGATAATACAGAAAAAGTGGTGGAGGGATAAGAGGTGTAATGGAATACTTCCTCTTTTGAAATATGAACTTAACTTAAATGTGCCCCAGAATCTTACATAGCACTGCTGCCTTTGCTAAATATGCCAAGAAAGAAACCTGCACGGATCTCGTTAACGATGCCTGACGTCAGCTAGGTTTGTTAGATAAGTGAGGCTCTGCTGAATTTCAAGCAGCATTAAGTTACTTTGAAACAAAAATAGTCTAGGTATGGTCTGTAAAATGCAATATTATTTGTCTTTAACTTTCAATGCAGTTCTGTAGATAAAATAAATTTTGTATTTCTAAATCTTATTTTAAATAGAAAACAATGAATTGGATAAAAGCGCCCAGGGGCAGAGTGAAGATCTACCTTCCACGCTTGTGCCTCCAACTGAGCCCACACCTGTGTTACCAGTAACAGTACCATCCAGAAGAAACCCCCCAGGAGGCAAGTCCAGCCTCGTACTTGGTTAATGCTGTCTGGACCTTTGTTTTTTGTTTTGTTTTTTTCTCCTCTGACGGTTCCCCAGTTCTCCCTTGTGCTTGTGAGCGGCACACTTTGAGCCTGACATTCATCTTTCAAAATTTCTTTCATAAGAAGCACTTTATGTACTTACCATCTTTTTTAAGACTACCTTTTTTTACTTCTGTCATGTGTGTTGAAACTGTAAATTTATCTTGCTTGAGGGTAGTTTGAGTGAATTTAGTAATCTCATCAGAATAAACAACATCAAAATGCTGTATTGTGTGTGTTTTTTTTTCTTCTTCTCCCCGTCTAGCATCGTTTCAAAACAGCTTAACATCATTAAGGCAGCTGGGCTTGTCTAACCTGCACTGGATATAGTGTCCTGCCAAGTAAAGGACAGTTTCTTCTCAAAAGCAAATATACAAGAATGAGTGATTGAACGTAACCTAAAGTGCTGTTTGTGAGTGCTCCCTAGAGCAGTGGCGTGGGCTTGGGTGGGCCTGGGCCCACCCACTTAGGGCTCCGGCCCACCCAACAGTATCACACGTTTAGTGGTAGCTGGTGGGGATCCCAAGTTCAGCCAGCTGAAGATGTCCCCCTAATGGTATTGAAAACACTACTCTCCACGATACCAGCACCTGCTCAGTTTTCAGCGCATACGTACTGCAGACTGCCATGGTGGAAAGAAGCATTTCTCCACCAGCTGAGAGATTTTTGTTGGTGGTGGTTAGGGGGGGGGGGGGGGGAGAGCACTTGGTGCCCACCCACTTCTTGCCTAGGCCAACCCAAAATCTGTAGTCTGGCTACGCCCCTGCCCTAGAGATGGAACATAATCATAGACCAAGTCAATACTAACAACCACCTGCAGGTATCCTGATTAAAAAGCTTTAACTGGAAAACAGTTTAAAAAAAAAAAGGCACAAGCAGGATCTTGGGTAACCCCTTATTTTTAACTTTAAACAACATGGCCAATTTTTTGTCAGGCTGTTTTTTGTCTGATCATCCGTACCTCCCAGAAGATGTTCATCTTTTTTTAATCCCAATCAGGTGTAAACGAGAGATGTTCTTTTTAACTATTTAGTATGTGGGGCTGGCTTCTAGAAAGCTGTTGGTCTTTTAATGTGTATAAATGATAAATGTGACCAAGAACTTGACAGGCTCAAATGGTCCCACTTTATATTATACCATCACTATTTTTATTTTTAAACTAAGCAGCTGTTTATGTTACCTGTACATATTACCTCCTGTGCTGTGGTACAAATGGAAGAGCAGTACTAGCACTAAAGGCCCAACCCAGGTTCCGCACAGATCTATGAGGTAGGCACCATAAACTGTTTTAAAAGTGATCCTTTCTAAATGTTTTAAGGATGAATAAAACCACCAACCTGACCATGTGTTGTTGGCCCTCATCAGGTCTAAAACATCAGTAAGGAATTGATAAATGTGCAAGGTCATCTAGTTAATTCCAAGGTAATGTCACCATTGGGCAAGTTTGTGATGTTACTATATAATACCTCGATTGGAAACAGACAGTTGTGGTTTTGCTGATGAATGGTAACATCCCAAATTTGTGGAACAGTATTTCACAAATTATCCCACTGCTGCTCCTTGTGATCTTGGCCAAGTCACTTAACCCTCCATTGCCTCAGGTACAAACTTCGATTGTGAGTCCTTCTGGGATAGAGAAATATCCAGTGTACCTGAATGTAACTCACCTTGAGCTACCACTGAAAAAGGTGTGAGCAGAATCTAAATAAAATAAATGTTTACCGATTTGTACAAGGCAGAAAAAGGAGCCTTTAAAACTGTTGGCGAGTGCCTCATTGTGTCAAATGTGTTGTACTGATCTTTGGGAGAGCTCAGCTGAGAAGGTGGAGGTGAATTCCATGATGGCCATCAAAGTGACAGTTGAGAGACATGCCAAATGGTCTTAAATAATAGCTCTGCAGCCCTTATGCTCCCTTTTTATTTTATTTTTGTTGGGGGGGGGGGGAGGGAATAGCATCTGTGCATGCAAGATATTCACTTTGGAGTGTATCTTCTATAATGGGGTAACATGTCGTAAGATTAAAAATATGAGTAAGGGACTGGGAACTACCTATTATACTTGAATGTAGCTTACCTTGAAAGCCTACTGAAGAGGTATTAGCTAAATCTTAATGTTGTCATCTGCTACACATAAAAATTCCTAACTTAAGCCCCGATGTGTAAGGCAGTTCCATTGTAGGAGCAAAGTACATGAACAACCAAATATTTAACAAAGTATTAGGTGGTAAACTTCCTAATCATGGAAGTAAAATAACTCCACCCTTCTGTAAACTACTAATTTATTTATAATGCATCAGGTCACTATTCAAACAATATCAGTATTTGTTTTAAAGGCTGGCTGTGGCATTTGACTTGTCTGTGTATATTCCGCACTAATTACCAGTAGGAGCAGTGGCACTGATTATGCGTATTCAGAGGTGAGTGGTGCCAGTTAGCAGTGATATTCAGCTACTCTCTGGCTAGGTGTGGGGGGTAATGCAGGGGTGGGCAACCTTGGCCCTTTTGGGTTTTCAGGATGTCCCTAATGAATATGCATGAGATCTGCTCACAGTGCCTCCATTCTGTGCCAGTAGATCCATGCATGTTTGTTGTGGAGAGCCTGAAACCCTGACTGAGGTTGCCCACCCCTGCGCCAACTGTCAAATATTTTAAAACTTTTATTTTTTTCTTGGGGGGGGGGGGGGGGGGGGGCAGAGAGTGAGTGTTCCTGTATGAATGTGTTAACGCAACTACATTACCACACACTAAAGAACAGATAGTGTATGAGCCCTTACCACCTACCCAATGGGTGGTGAGAATTGCTCACACATTTTTTAATGGCTGCATGCTATTGCCATACAGCGAGGCCATTTTTACAGCTGCTAGTGCCCAGGAAAAACAGCTCATGCTAAAGCCATTTTTTGCTGCAGGTTTAAAAAACAAAACGCTTTTTGTGCCTTTTATAACTGATGACTTCTATGTGACATAGGCATGTTGGATTCTAGCAGAAAAGATACCAAGCCAATCATATGGGCAGCATGGAAATTAAAAAAAAAAAAAATTTGTTTTGTACTTTCAAAGAACATAGAGGTAGCTGGAAAAGAATTAGCTACATGTGTAATTTTATAAACACTGAAGACCCTCCCATTTGTTTTACATTTCTCATACGGGCCCTTTACAGGTTTTTTTTTTTTTTTGTGTGATGGGGGTATGCGGTCTTATAGTGTATAAGGTCAGGAGATTAGGTTATAGATCATAATCTGTGTGCTTCTCGAGCTATTGAAGTATTGGGTGGGGGAGGGGGGAGGGACTGTTCATGCACGTCAAAAGTTTATCAATGTGGTAAATATCAGCTTTTGCTTAGTCTGATTTGTTTAAGGTTCTCGATCTATTGTATATTGAACTTGGGGGAGGCATTCTCTGTTACATCATCAATAACATTTGTTGGAATTTAATTAGGGGGGGGATAAACATGGGGGGGGGGGGGAATTTGTATAGTGACTGGCGTTATGACATGGATAATTTGTAATGGTCTTTTTTCATAGCATACTCTGTATTAGCTCTGTTACTATTAATAAAAAGATTTAAATATAAACACTGAAGACTAGAAGCCCTAATAATAATTTACACCAATTTCTCTAAGGATAGTTCGTTGTGGAGTCAGAAGCATGCTAGGAAGTGCTGATCCCCTACTTTGACTTAAATGATCTTCCCTTTAAAAAGATTTCAAATTGGCCATAAAGTATCCCAGTAATTTGTAATGACTGCAAACTTCCCAGAATAAATTATGATGTATTAAAACAAAAGCCACAGCAAGCTCAAGCTGCATAATCAAGGCCACTAACCAGGTGCATACTGGTAAATGCTCCACGGTGTGGGGAAACCCACTTGCCAGGGGTCTCTGTCCTGGTAGTCCATTTATTACTGATGCCCATCAAAACCCATTGTTGCATGTGAGGTGATGTGGTAGGTGCAATTGCTGTGATTTTATGGGTATAATGATGACTAAGCAATTGATGGTGAGGGTGGTGCAAGTATAGGGCACCTGGAATGTTAACTGCCCGTGTACCTAAATTGTGAGTGAAGAGTTGACATTGCAAAATGGGAGTTGGAGATAGTTCTTTAGTTTCTTGATATACCATCCTTCAAGCTAAAAAGCCTAAAGCAGTTTACAATAACAAAATGTGATAATGTTTAAGGTTGGTTCATGCACAGTGTGGGATTTTGCTGAGACTAAGTTAGAAATAACTTGTACCATTTAATGGTTACAAAAAAAAAAATTGGTAGATGGTCAGCAGAAGAATGCTTTAAACATTGTGAATTCTCATATAAGTATTCTCTTTGTAGTGTCATGAATAAGCAAATGCTTCATTTATTCCGCACAATGCAGTTCACAGCTGGAAAAGTTCAGAGGAACCATGTTTTAATAAAAGATGATTAAGCAGCAGACTTAGTGCCAAGATTCACCTATAATAGAGAAACATTCTAGTTCTTTGTACCATCAGCCAGCTAATAATAAAAAGTTAAAAATGCTGCACCCTCCACATAATAATACATTTGCCCAGCGCCATCAATTAATAAATTAGTATCTTCCCTTTTACATTTTATATTTCTGAAATTGAGAATTTCAGAAATGTAAAAGGGAAGATAATTTATTAGTTGATGGCGCTGGGCAAATGTTGTATTGAGTAGATGAGCCTTTGGATATGAGATTGTAAGCATTTGGAGTCCACAAAATTTGATCCCTTCACATAATATGCACTAAATGTAAAATTAACCATATCCAAGTGTAATTACTAGGTGTATACATGCTTTGAAGAGGGGTTTAATGTGTTAATATTTCAGAAATATTACAAATTATCTATACTACACCTAAAAGGTTGTAATACATTTTAAAGGTTCAAGCAAAAAATAAAAATTAATGGCTGAGCTGTTCTGTTGAGAGTTAGGTTCCTTTTCCTGATGTGACTCAAAAGGAAAATACAAATTTGGGATTGTGGATACTAAATATCATTGCCTTGGCAAACTGGGAGTTATTTACTAATGTCCCCTCCCCTTTTTTGTGTGCGTCTGTGAGAAAATGCTTAGTAAATAGGCACTTAAAGGTAGTCATGAAAACTCATGCCCCAGGCCATTTTTGTTGGCTATTACAGGTATACAACAACATACCTCTATGTAAGGTAATACAGTTAGCATGTGCTGTATTATGAATCTATGGTAAACATTATTTCAACAGTCTGGGTAAAGGAATGCTCTGCTAACTTGCTGTGCCAGAAGTGCTGAAGGAAAGAATGGAGAACCACAGTGTAACCTTTAGCTACCAGTGATGTGGGCTATTTGCAGCACTTTAGACTTGGTAAAATTTAAGGAGGAAAGGTGAATACTAAAATTATATATATCCTGAAATGAGTAGACCCTGAGAAGATAGGGGAGGGTATTTGCTTTTATATTCAGTCTAAAGTAATACAGTAGATGCTTTAAAGCATGCTTAGTAGCCATAAACAGTACCAAATGGACTTGGGAAAAAATCCACAAGTCCAGGAGTAACATGTATAGAATGTTTGTACGTTTGGGAAGCTCGCCAGGAGCCCTTGGCCTGGATTGGCCGCTGTCGTGGACAGGATGCTGGGCTCGATGGACCCTTGGTCTTTTCCCAGTGTGGCATTACTTATGTACTTATGCCTGTGCACCCCCAATATTGAGCTAGCTCCTTCATTGTTCAGGGATGGACAGTCGTTTTGAAAAGCTGGCACCAATGTAGGGCTATCCATGTTCTCAAACCTGTCGTGGGGGACCAGCAGCCACTCAGATTTTCAAGATATCAGTAATGAATATACATGATAGATTTGCATATACTACCTCTCTTGTATGTAGATCTATCTCATGCCTATCAATTGTGGATAGCCTGAAAACTTGACTACTTAACATTTCTAGAGCGCTACTACGGTTACGCAGTGCTGTACAATTTAACAAAGAGAGACAGTCCCTGCTCAAAGAGCTTACAATCTAATAGACTAGCTGGCCAGATTATTTATTTATTAGATTTACTATACTGCTATAACTTGACAAGCAGGACGAAGCATTTACAGATTAAAAAGTTCATTATTTTGTGTCTTTAAAGATTTAAAACTGGAATAATATTACAAAAACAATGGGTTAAGGACCCTGTAGCTAGCATGTGTGGAGGAGTAGCCTAGTAGTGCAGCGGCCTGAGAACCTGGGGTTGATTCCCACTGCACCTCCTCCTGACTCTGGGTAAGTCACTTAACCCTCCATTGTCCCAGGTACAAAATATTTACCTGTATATAATATGTAAATCTCATCCCCTTTCAGTTTATGCTACTAAATAACTTACCATCCTAGCACTGTATTTTGGCTGGGCATTTTTCTAAATTTCAAGAAAGTTTCCAATTAGTGTATTTTCCAAAGACTTAAGAGGAAATGAGTGCCCACCCATGGTCTGTTTTTAATGTCCAGTTCACATCAAACTTTCAGGGCCAGATGCACTAAACTTAACGGAAGGGGAGAGTAGGAGGAGTAGGCTCTTGAACAACACTAGTAGGCGACGTAGATTAGGAACAATCTCTTTATTTAAATATACACTCGACTAAAGAGATTGTTCCTAATCTACGTCGCCTACTAGTGTTGTTCAAGAGCCTACTCCTCCTACTCCCCCTTTCCTCAGATTCTACTTTTCGTAGGAATTTGTGTACCTCCACCCTTGCGGTGGTTTGGCTTGCTAAACTTAACGGGCCATTAACGAGCAAGTAGTAAACCCTGGCATGCACTAAAGGCTTCTCCGAGCCATTTTCTGATGATGGTAGCAGCTAACGAAAACGGAATGCAGATGAGCAAATTGTGTAGAAACCCTATTGTAATGAGATGCACTAACCTTTTCTGATTGCCTTAATGCTGGAAAGTCTAACGAGACGTCTGTACCTCTCGGTGGGGCTGCGCGGGATTGAAAAACTTCTATAAAAGTAACAAAAAAAATCGGGGGGCAAAAAAAAGTCCAAGTGCTCATCAGGGATGTCCTTCACCCAAAAGAACAAAAAAAAAAAAAGCGCTCTGCTTCAAAAGAGACGTCCTTTTTGGCCGTCATTCCCCCCCCCCCCCCAATAATAAAAACGTCCTCCATGGCGTGCTGCAAGAAGGCTCAGATCCTAGGAGAGTGCAGTTGAGGACGCCCATCGAAAAAGACATCGTTTTAGGCCATCATTCTCCCCCCCCCCCCCCCCCGCAATAATAAAAACATCCTTTTGGACGTGCTTCACCCAGCTGAGAGACCTGGAAGTCTCTGAGCCAAGCACAATGCATTTAGCTGAGCTAAACGCACTGTGATTGGCTCAGAGACTTCCAGGTCTCTCAGCTGAGTAAAGCACGTCCAAAAAGGATGTTTTTATTATTGCGGGGGGGGGGGGGGGGAATGATGACCAAAAAGGACATCTTTTTCAATGGGTATCCTCAACTGCACTGCCCTTAGGATCAGAGCCTTCTTGCAGCACGCCTTGGAGGTGAGCAGTGCGGCACAGGGAGGCTTATTTGCCATGCACAGAGCAGCCAGCATAATGCTTGGCTGCTCTGTGCATGCTCGACTGGCTGACTGTTTAGCGATGGAATAGAGAATGCAAGTGAGCAGCTCATTTGCATTCCCTTTCCTTGATGCATTCCTGTTGCTTACCGACAGGGCCGTGCCTAGGGTCTCTGGTGCCCCCCTGCAGACTATCAGTTGGCACCCCCACCCCCTCCGTCTAGCAGAGCAGGAACAGAAGGGAGCAGGCAAGTAAGCTGGACCTCAGGAAAAAAATAGCACTGTATGTATCCCTCATTGATAAGTCTCTGACTCTAAAGTTTAGCAATTTCATTAAAGCAAAATGTATTTTCATAACACTTCAAAGATTTCCAACTCAAAATAGGAATGCTAATTCAAAATGTGAGCAAAGTCTTCTTAGTTTCCAAAGATTCTTTTTCTAATCTCCTTTGCACCAAAGGATATAATTCAGATCAAACATTTGTCTCTGATCAACTATCTCAGATCAAATATTTATTTCAGATTAAATATTAAGGTTTCCTTGCTTACAGTCACTTAAATCTACCTAGCCTTTATATAGCTTATAGGATTTAAACACTCTTAAACTGAAATTCACCCTTTTCTATTCTTCATAAACTTCAATTAATCCTGAGATATTCAGATCCTTTTTCACTAGAGAAATCTCAAACTTCAATCTCCACCAACCTCTTTTCATTCATATTTTCTCATTTACCACATAATCTGGCAGTCTTTTATAATTTCAGTCAACACACACAGGAACTCACAGCTGCATGTCTCTCTTGGCCAAACTGACAGTCAGTTGCTGTCTCACTCTGTTCCCTTCCCCGGCAGATTTCTAACAAAAGCTGATCATCCAATCAGAGAGCTCTATTTGAATGCAGATTAACATACAGACACTGTAATGGGAATTTTTAGTGAAAAACACTAGATAAACCCTCGTTTTTGGACCAAACTTCACACTTTTGATCAGAGCCATGCCCTAACATTAAGGCTGTAAACACTTCCATCATTTTTTATTCATAAATATGCAAATGAGAACCTCCCCAAAACGGACTAATTTGCATACGATTTAAGCAAATCTGAGCATATGACAACCAAGTACAGACTCCCAGCACCTGAATTCTGCAATTAGATTGAATACAAATACTTTTAAAACTTATTTTTAGCACTTTTAAAATTTCAGGTTGTCTTTAATTTGAATGCGGTTCAAGCTCTGAAGCTCACCCTGAGTGAGGAATTAGCCCCAAACCACAGCATATATAGCAATTTGGTTGCATTCTTTAAAATAACTTGAAGAGCCTGCCTGCCTCAGTGAATACTGCTGTTGCTTTCACTTCCGGTTTGCCATGAAAAGGAGGAGGACAGGGGCGATCGCAACTTCAGCTAAAAGATTTTGCAAGTGAGTGGAAGGCAGGGGCAGGGCAGCAGCGCCCCTCGAAGGCAGGCGCCCCCCTGCATTGCTTACCTGGCTTACCACATTGGCACAGCCCTGCTTACCGATTCGCTAAGGAATCGGTAAGCAAGGGGCATTAATGATTGTTTTAGTGCATCTTGGCCTCAGTACTTACCAGGGTGTCAAGTTATCACATTTTGTTGATCCATTGATAGGCTTGTGCTGGCAAGTGGCACTTCACTTAATTACGTATTTTAGTACAACATCTGGATACACTAGAAAGCTGTGCTCTCAAGGGCTAGTCTCAAACTGGGAGGGGAGGGGGGGCTGAAGCTCAAAGCCCATGATGCAAACCCCATAAGCAAACACCAGTGCAGAAAAACAGCTAACTATACTCAATGACATTTAAATGATATGTATGGATAATTCATGCTCTTGAAAGCATAGGCAAGAACATGCCTTGTGAATGTGTACAAAGATTTCTTGCTAAGCGTGGCACTTGTGCACATGTCCAGACAAAACTGGAAATGCAACCACATATTGGTGCTGTTCTATGCCTTTAAAAATGAGTGTTTCAAAAACAGCACTTAAAATTTGTGAAAGGGTCATATTTAAGTGCATAAAAACAGGTGCCCAGGCTGCTGGAACTGGCATTTAAAAAGGATATAGAGCAGCTTTTAAACTGGAAACGGGGGTCGGGGGGGGGAGGGGGAAGCCGACAGTTGCTCAAAAGCGCATGGTTCGGGATAAGGTATCTTTCAAAGATATCACCAAAACAGGGAAGATAGGGTATCCTGATACTGAGGTTGCAAAAGAGACTTTAGTAGATTAGTGTTCTTAAATAAAAATCGGACAAAACACTGCAAATTAATACTGTCAAGTACTAACCATGATGTAAACAGGATCAAACATAGTTTGAAATGTCTATATGCGAATGCCAGGAGCCTAAAAAATAAGATGGGAGAGTTAGAATATATTGCACTAAATGAAAAATTAGATAAAAGGGGCATCTCTGAGACCTGGTGGAAGGAGGATAACCAGTGGGACACTGTCATACCGGGGTACAAATTATATAGTACTGATAGGGTGGATCGAATTGGTGGAGGGGTAGCATTGTACATTAACGAGAGCCTTGAATCAAATAGATTGAAAATTCTGCAGGAAACAAAACACTTCTTGGATTCACTGTGGATTGAAATTCCATGTGTAAAGGGGAAAAGGATAGTGATAGGAGTGTAACTTAGAGGAGTGGCTGCGAGGGTCAAAAATGTACATCAGGCATGTATGCTGTTCAAAAACACCATCCTGGAAGCCCAGGCCAAATATATTCTGTGTATTAAAAAAAAGGAGGATGGAAGACCAAACGACAGCCGGCGTGGTTAAAAAGTGAGGTGAAGGAAGCTATTACAGCTAATAGAAAATCCTTCAGAAAATGGAAGGAACCAACTGAAAATAATAAGAAACAGAATAAGGGATGTCAAGTCAAATGCAAAGCGCTGATAAGGAAGGCTAAGCGGGACTTCGAAAAAAAAAAAAGATTGCATTGGAGGCAAAAACACATGGTAAAAATTGTCGTTCTTTATTGTTGATTTAAGTGAGATCAAATAAAAATGCTATTTTCAAACATGCCGGCTTGTGCAGCATACGGATGTGCACAGAGGAAGTATGGTTTCAGCAGTTAGGTTACTAATTTGTTCTAATCTAAATTGTAATCAGTCTGGCATTTGGAGGGGGTGGTAATAGGGTGTACCTGGATTCGCACAGAGATGTTTTCACCTAGTAAAGGACCACCAAAAATCAAGTTATGAGAATCAGGTACTCAGCATTCAGAGTTTATATTTAATACAAAGGTTTTTTTTAAAACCTTCATTAGGTTGACGCCTGGGAGCATTTAACATCTTTGATTGAGTGACCAGAGAACTGGATTGAGGACGTGCGCTAGATGTATTCTTCTTAGATTTCAGCAAAGCCTTTGACACGGTTCCTCATAGGAGGCTCTTAAATAAACCTGACAGGCTGAAGTTAGGACCCAAAATGGTGAACTGGATTAGGAATTGAATGACGGACAAGATGCCAGAGGGTGGTGGTTAATGGAAATCACTCTGAGGAAGGAAAGGTGCCTCAAAGATCGGTGCTGGGGGGCGATTCTTTTCAATGTATTTGTGAGCGACATTGCCGAAGGTTTAAAAGGTAAGGTCTGCCTTTTTGCAGAAGATACCACGATTTGTAACAGAGTTCACACTCCAGAGGACGTGGAAAACATGAAAACGGATCTGCAGACGTTAGAAGAATGGTCTGTTTGGCAATTAAAATTCAATGCAAAGAAATGCACTTAGGGAGTAGAAATCCAAGGGAGACATATGTGCTAAGCGGCGAGAAGCTGATATGCACAGACAGGGAGATGGATCTTGGGGTGATAGTATCCGAGGATCTGAAGGCAACGAAACAGTGTGACAAGGCGGTAGCTGTAGCCAGAAGGATGTTAGACTGTTTAGAGAGAGTTGTAACCAGCAGAAAAAAGGAGGTGATGATGTCCCTGTATAAGTTGTTGATGAGGCCCCACCTGGAGTATTGTGTTCAGTTTTGGAGGCCGTATCTTGCTAAAGATGTAAGAATTGAAGTGGTCTAGAGGAAGGCGACAAGAATGATATGGGGCTTGTACCAAAAGACATATGAGAAGAGATGGGAAGACCTGACTATGTATACCCTAGAGGAGAGGAGGAACAGGGGAGATATGATACATATGTTTAAATACTTGAAAGGTATTAATATAGAAAACAGATATTTTCCAGAGAAGGGAAAACGGTAAAACTAGAGGATATGAATTGAGGTTGCTGGGTGGTAGGAGTAATGTCAGAAAATTATTTTGCACGGAGATGCCTGGAATGACCTCCCGAGGGAGGTGGTGGAAAAAATAAATCTGTGGCTGAATTCAAAAAGTGTGGGATGAACAGAGAGGATCTCTAATTAGACAATAAATGATTATAAAAAAACTTAAAGGGTTGCATATTTGTTTGCATGTCAAGTGGTGCTTAGAAGGCAACTCTGGCTGCATCAACTGGGCTGGCTTGTACGGTCTGAGTCCCACATATGGCGATCCGGGTTAGGGTGGGCTGGAGAGAGCTTAGACAGAAACTCCAGTGGTTTGGAATGTGAGATCTTTGTTCTGCAAATGACAAGATGGATTTGGATAGGCTGGAGTGGGCTTTGACGGCAACTCCAGTAGTTGGAACATAAGGACAGAGCCGGGCGGACTTCTATGATCCCAGAAACGCCAAAGAAAGACCAAGATCAAGGAAATAATAATCACGTTCATTTAAATCTTGAATAGATAATGAATGTGACTGTTGGGCAGACTGGATGGACCATTT
This sequence comes from Microcaecilia unicolor, assembly GCF_901765095.1. NCBI lineage: Eukaryota > Metazoa > Chordata > Amphibia > Gymnophiona > Siphonopidae > Microcaecilia > Microcaecilia unicolor. The sequence goes on from NC_044036.1 coordinate 318,023,718, forward strand.
AGGTCTTTATCTACCGACACTTACTATGTTAAAAAAGCCAACTGGCACGGATAATTGGTCAATAACAAGCAATTATCGGCACTAATTTGAATTTACAAGCACAACTTTCTAAGCATATTCTGTAAAGTGTTGCGGGTAAATTCTAATGCGCAGATCTCAAAAGGGGACGTAGTCATGGGAGGGGTATGGGCGTTCCTAGAAACTACGTGCACTGTTACAGAATACGCCTGATCTGCGCCTGTTTGGCACAGGCATGTACACCAAGTTTTAGTTGGCACAAATGGTTGCGCCTAAATTTTGTTGCTGGTCCGGGTGCTACTTGTACTCTATAAACAGCGCCTCACATTAGGCACAGTTTATAGAATAGCGTTAAATGTGTTTTTTTCTGTACCATACCAATTTTTTTGGCACCATATATAGAATCTAGTTCTTTGCCTTTTACTTTTTCTTATACTACTACTACTTATCATTTCTATAGCGCTATAAGGCATAAGCAGCGCTGTACACCATACTGTACATACTTGTTAAATACTGACCTGCTCATTGAAGGGACTTATCTTAAAGCCAGCAGTTATTGTTCTACTGTGCCTAATTTTTTTTTTTTGCTAGAGTGGGCTCACTAGCGGGATTGGAACCCTTTTACAGTCTGTGTCGTGAGTAAAGTTGAGAAGGGAAGAGAATAAATTTGGCCATAGACACTAAAAATTGATTATATAGCTGCCTCGGGGTGACACTAAAGCCCCACCCAACTATAGGTCCATTAAACGAGGGAGGAGTTACCCTACGTTTGCAGAGGAACGTAAATTCAGACCTAATAGAACTTCCACCCAGGAACGCAAAAAAATCTTCTCGCACTTTCCTCAATCTTCGTCCTCCCAAATGTAAAGGCCTGAAGTACAAATCAATGCATGCATCTACCTTTTCCTACATGAGCACGCAGATCTAGAACGCGTTGCCACGCAACGAAAACTATCTATGAACTGACCAATTTCCGCAAACTATTGAAAACCTATCTCTTCGACAAGATATATCACAAGGATCAATACATTTAACAGTACAGTCTTTGATTTATCCAGAAGTATTCTATACTATCTTTGCTTCAATACTATCATTTTACCCAAAACTCCTTGTAACCAAATGTATTTTCTCTTCTATTTCCCATATCCTCAATGAATTGTAAGCCACATTGAGCCTGCAAAAAGGTGGGATAATGTGGGATACAAATGCAATAAATAAATAAATTCTGTATTCGACAGTGCTATAACATTTTGCTTCAAAACATCACGATACAGAATCATAACACAGGAGAAAATAAGTGAGCTGTTCTGCAGTTATCGGGACTCTCTGCACATGCCTTACGATGAATTGTAATGTCAGGCTAAAATCGCCAGCGTGTATGAATCTCCCAATTTCTTCCTGGAGCTGGAACCCATTCCACGTGCCATTGATGCAATGAAGCAGATGATCAGCATGGAGAAGTAAGGGACCAGCTGCACTTTGTAACTTTTTTTCAGTATTATAGTATAAGGGAGCATCTGCTATTTCAAACTCTTTTTTCCAAGTACTAGTTAATCCCCCTCAATACTGATACAGAATTACCATTTTTAGCACTGAAGTCTTTATTTGCACAAGCCCCCTGAAGAAGTACCAGTACTATGTGCAGAAGGTCAGAATCTTCCCCAGCCTTTTCTCCGTCTTCTCATGCAATCCTCCTCTTTACAGCTAGGCTCAGAAGCCATGGACTGAGTATAGTGTGGTGAGGTTGGTGTTAGAATGTGGCCTACTTCTGTGAGAGAGGCCCGCCTGCATTATACTAAATCGGGGTTCTCAGTAGAGTGGACCGGCAACCTAGTGGTTAGTGCAGCAGATTTTGATCCTGGGGAACTGGGTTTGATTCTCACTGCAGCTCCTTGCGACTCTGGCACTTAACCCTCCATTGCCTCAGGTACAAATAAGTACCTGTATATACTATGTAAACCGCTTTGAACGTAGTTGCAAAAACCACAGAAAGGTGGTATATCAAGTCCCTTTCATGGTGTGATAATTCATATACTTTTCCATCTTCCAGACTTCATGTGCAACTTTCTTTAAATTAGTTCCCTATCTTCTAACTTGTTACTCTACTTTATCTACGTGTTTCACCTTTGCTTACACCCTATGCTGTCCATTAAAATGTTTTAGTGTGTATTGTGTTGACATTGTAATGTAGCATACTATGCCATACCCTGTATTTTTTGAATATTTTTACCGCTGCAATTGTCTGTTGTCTATATTTAACTCATTCTTGTATACCACCTTGAGTGACTTTCGTCAAAAAGATGTTAATAAATCTTAATACATAAATAAATGATTCCCTGTATAGACATTAGAACCAATGGAGTAGATTACCATATGACTTGCAGGGAACACTTATGCACAGTGCATTCATTCTATCTTATATGTTTGCTTTTGGGGCCTTTTCATTCCCTCTGTGCTACCAACCTTCTATAAGAAGTGTATGCTAGAAGGCCAAGACACTCCCCTAGGGTAAAGCTGGGCTAGGACAGCATCAACGTCTCTATTGGAAGACTGAGCTAGAAGGATGAGGAAAGCCCCTGTGGTATGCCCAAGTTATCAGCATCACTATACTAGATCTACTGTCTCTTTCCATGGGACTGTTCAGTTGTCAGCAACTGATGCCCCAGTCTATAAATTCAACTGAAAATCTGTTTCAATTTTCTTGGCAGTACCAATGGGTGGAAAAGCATTTGGGGTCCAAGTTTGTTGAGCGAATCATTCTGACGACAAGACTCTGGTGGCTGCTTGACCTGCTCTTCCATGACAAAGTTGTCATTGAAGATCTGAACTGCAGATTTATATCACAAATTCTGGTTGTGGCACAGTTCCAAAAAGAAAACCTGTTGCTTATTCTGTTCTCTTCTCAGGCCTCGAGAGCTGCCCTGTTTAGCTGTTGTCATAACCAGCATGTGGTGCTCCAGCCTCCAGGCAGAAGGCTCTAGTCCTGGGATGGTAACTGGAAAGCGATACTAGAGGACAAACGCAAGAACAGCTGTCAGGTACAAGACCATAGCCTGGCTGGAGTAGGGCGACAGGTGGTCAAGGTACACCACCACTGTAAACGTCGACACCAGTATAGAAGTGGAGCACAGCACTATTGGATGAAGCCAGAGAGCAGAAGAGACTTTCATGGGATCAAAATACGCTACTAAATAAAAAATAAAAATACCGTGTTTCCCTGAAAATAAGACACTGTCTTATATTAATTTTTGCCCCCCAAAATGCGCTAGGTCTTATTTTCAGGGGCTGTCTTATTTTTCGTGGAAACATCGGGCTTGGATCGGGGTTGGCCCGCCCACCCTCCGTCGCTCCAGGACCTAACCTTAAACGATTCCTTTCACCTTTGCAGCAAGCAGCAGCAGGGCAGGCCACGCCTTCCTTCCGTATCCCGACCTCGCCTGATGTAATGTCCGCGAGGGCGGGGCATGGAAGGAAGGAGTGGTCTGCCCTGCTGCTGCTTGCTGCGAAGGTGAAGAGAGGCGTTTAAGGTTAGTTCTGGGAGTGACGGTGGGGCGGGTGGAGGGGGGGCCCGGCGACCTCGGGTGTGGGCGTGGCCCGGGGGCAGCCTTGTCCAACTCTCGGCGGCCCTGCTTTCAAACAAAAATTTGCTAGGTCTTACTTTTGGGGGAGGCCTTATATCTAGCAATTCAGGAAAACCTCTACTAGGTCTTATTTTCGGGGGATGTCTTACTTTCGGGGAAACAGGGTATGCATAAAAAGAAAAGACCTTTTCCCCTGTGCTCCTGTACTTGCAATGTTTCAGCACTGTTTTGATGCTGATACTAATTGTTAATGTCTACTTTTGTTTGACCGTGTGGCCTAATGGATAAGGTGTCTGACTTCGGATCAGAAGATTGAGGGTTCAAGTCTCTTCATGGTTTCTTACTTTTAAGGGGTGACAAAATTTTTTTTTACCTCAAGTAAATACTGTTAGCTCTTTAACTTGACTGCGTGGCCTAATGGATAAGGCGTCTGACTTCGGATCAGAAGATTGAGGGTTTGAGTCCCTTCGTGGCCGCTTACTTTTAAGGGATGACAAAAAAAAAATTACCTCAAGTAAATACTGTTAGCTCTTAATGTCTACTAAAATCAGGTTTATGAAAAGTGTCCTCCAAGCATCTTCGGTAATTCTTACCATGTTTGGCACCCTATGCTGGATCCCTTGTGTTTGGGCTGCAGCAATCGCAGGGGATGGTGCATAATTTGGGGGAGGAGGAGGAAGATCTTAAACTACATTGACAAAAAGAAAGGGTCCTTGGGGTGATTGTATCTAATGATCTAAAAGCAACCAAATAGTGTGATAAAGTGGCAGCTAAAGCCATTCAGATACCTCAAAAAATATAAATAATGAACAAGAAAAACTTTCAGCAGAAGGGATGCTCTAGAAAAAGAGGTTGGTGTACAAGGGAGGAACGTCGGAAAATATTTCTTCTTGGAAAGGAAAGTAAGTGCATCAAATGGCCTCCAAGGGGAGGCCGCAATGGTAACAGTTACAGAAAGCCTGGAAAGGTGCACACAGGAACCCTAGATGCAAAAAGTAAAATTACCAGCGAGCAACCGAGCTCTGTGGCGTTGGACAGGATTAGATGAGCCTTTTGGTCCTTATCTGCCATCATTTCCTGTGTTTCTTGTCTTACTTAAGTGTTGACCGACTGTGAAGGCTCCTTTATCAGGGTTCTGGAAAAATGAATTTTTCTGAGCAGGCACCAGACTGCTTCCCAAAGAGGGGAAGAGAGTCAGTGCCCTTCTTTTCCTGACCAAAGGCAGTGTTTTTTTATTTTATTTAACCATAGTGATGCTCAGTATTGAATACCTGCTTAGTTGACTAGAGGTGCACAGTACAAGGAGACCCACAGACCCTTTTATTCTTATTATTTGGTAAACAGTAAAACTACAAGAATAACCAGCAATTCAGAATATACTTCTATGGAGCTGGTGGCTGGTTCTCCAGAGGTTTATGACTGCAGTGTCATGCTGTCCCATTATATAGACAACTAGACTTCCAGGGACACTGGTTGCAATCCAACTCTGTCCCGAGGCATTGTGATCTTCAGGACCCTACACAGCAGTCTGGGATCCTGGGACCCTGTAGAAAATAGTCCAACGCTATTGTGAGGCCTTTGTCTCCAGGGCCCTGGGGCTGCAGTGACTGTACCAGGATCCGGTAATAGTAGTTTGACCATGTCTTGGGGCCGTTATCTCTAGAGCCCTACGACTTCAGTCCGATTCAGTCCTTTGGCAGCGGGATCCCTAAAGCTGTGTGCTTACTGAGGTTTCTGGCCTCTTCCACCTGTGCAGGTGTGCAATAATCCTCTAAGAAGATGTTAGCCAGGTTACTTAATCTGCGGTTGGCTGAGGCAGAGAAACGCAGCATGCACTCCACCACAGGCAGCGCTGTGATCTCTTGGCGGGAGGAGGGTGTACACAGGTACATCAGTACAGTGACTGCTGACACAACTGTCTCCTCGTTTGGGCTTGATAGACAGTTTATTACTGGCGGGATGCCATTGGCTTGCAGAATATATGCTTTGTTTGTTTTATCCAAGCAGAGGTTGCATAGACCACCTGAAATATACAAAGAGATGGTGTTAGCAAGAAGCAAAATGGGGATGATATGAGATTGAAATGCATTTATTTAGAATGCCATATAATACAAACTTTTCACCCAGGAAAAAACGCCACCTGAAATATAGACCGTAATGATAACTAATAGAAGTAAATCAGTCATACAGCTCCTGGATCCTTCCCACACTCTCTGCATGCTTCATTACAGACAAAATTAACTTCATCTCATCTTCAGTCCACACCTGCTCCAGCTACATTCTTCCACTGACCAGCAATGTTGTGTAACACTTTAAGAACATAAAAATTGCCCTAGTGGGGCAGACCAAAGGTCCATTGTCACCTGGATTGTCTACTGTTGGAAACAGGATACTGGTATCAAACACCTGGCAAGGATCCCAAGCTACAAAACCCCAGGGATAAGCAGTGGCTTTTCTCAAGTCTACCTTGTTTTTCGTATTTAATTATTATTAACATCATGAATAGGAATCAGTAACAAGTATACAGAAAATAACTGAGCGAAACCTCTCCACCATATACAAATGAATAGCAAAGCACTCTTAAAAATTGCTTTTTAGGTTTTGAATACTCCCTCTCATTCCCTCCCTCATCACCCACCCCTTCCTAACGAAACAGCAAGTCAAGGATTCTGGAACTATCCTCTATAATTAACACCCAACTGTGTGTATGATGAGGCAAAGAGGCTCATTTTCAAAGCACTTAGCCTCCCAAAGTTCCATAGAAACCTATGGAACTTAGCCTCCCAAAGTGCTTTGAAAATATGCCTCATAGCCAGCCATACAGGTTCCCACACTCTTTGAAATTTGACCCAGCACACATTTTGTGTCAAACAGCAAGTTCAACCACTGTGTAATATTTGGCAGAGAAGTATGTCACCACTGAATTAATCCCAAGTGGAGGAGTGGCCTAATGGTTAGTACAGCAGGTTGTGGATCTGGGGAACCGGGTTCAATGCCCACTGCTGCCTAACGGTCGGCAGTGGGTTGAGATCCTAGGGAACTGGGTTCAATTCCCTCTGCAGCTCTGTGTGAGTCTGGGCAAGTCACTTGGCTTGCTAATGCCCCAGGTACAATACACTACTTAGATAGTGAGCCCGCCAGGGACAGTGCAAGTACTTGTACGATTGTATGTAAACCGCTTCGATTCATGCTCAAAAGAGGAGGTATATCACATAAATGATGTCTACCTTAATAATGGTTGATGAACTTTTTCTCTAGGAATGCACCCAAAACTTTTTTTTAAACTCTGCTTTGCTAACTGCTTTTATAATGTCATCCACAAATAGGTCCCAGGGTCTAACTGTGCACTGTGTGAAAAAAAATGTTTTTGTCCTATTTGTTTGCTTCCCCTTCAGCTGCATATTCTTGACGGCGAGATAACCAGACTGTCTGGGTCAGTGGTTTTCAACCCAGTCCTCAGGGATCACCTGGCCAGTCAGGTTTTCAGGATACACACAATGAATATGTATGAGATGAATTAGCATGCACTTCCTCCAATCTCTCTCATGCATATTCACTGTGGGTATCCTGAAAACTCGACTGGCCAGGTGGTCCCTGAGGACTGGTGTAGATAACTGAATCTGGACATCTGTACTTGGACTGGTCACTATCAAGCTGGAAGGTTGGACTCACTGGACCTTTAGTCTGATGACCCCAGTGTGGCATGTTTTATTTTCTTCTCTGGACTTCAGTGTCAACACTTTAACCACAACTGACTCCACTTATGCTTTTCTTTTACTTAACATAATTTTTTTCTATATTTTTTAAAACTTTCTCTTATTGGGCTTAAAAGGTCATTGATAAAGTAAGCAGTAAAATTATATTAAGATCACCGAATTTCATAGGGTCTGTCCTTACCAATGCCAAATTCCACAAAGTTCTTGTTGTTCTCAGTCAGCATGTCCAAGAACAGATCGATGACTTGAAGCTGACGAAGATATTCATAGTTCTTGGGATCATAGGAAAAATTGGCCAGATTTGCTAGGACTTGTTCCTTGGCTTCTGCAAATGGAGAGGCAAAATCAGAAAAGACAAGAAATAGGGGCTCTTTTACTAAAGCTTGTAGGCTAACACAATTAGCATGCACTAAATGATAAGAAATCCATTGGTATAAAATGGGTTTCTTAGCATTTAATGCAGGCTAAGCTTTGAAAAAAAGGAAACGGGCAACATTTTTATCCAGAAGGCGTTTTTTTTTTTTGCTTTAGAATTAGAACTCATATTCACAGCAGATGCAGGAACCAGCACTATCAGCCACTACCGATTCAATGAATACTGTACTCAGAGCCATTGGAAGAGGCAGGCAAGAAGGGCGGCCACAGAGGATCCTACAATGCTGTTGCCATCAATGCAGCAGCCTTCATAGCTTCTTATGTGCAGATCCATCATTAGAAGAAACCCCTACCCACCAATGTCTTCTGCCCCTCCTCCAACCCAACCATATTGCCCTTTGATGCCTTGGCTTTATTGCTCAGTGCCTACTGCAGAGAATTAGCCAAACATCTGATGACCATAGTAACAAGGACCCTGATGTTTCCAACTTAAGAGGGAAGTTATCAACGTGGTTATTCAACCACTAACTTGTGCTATTTTACCACAGGTCCCATTTTATACAATGCCTAGTTACTAATAAAGATGTGCTATGTTATTGTTAACTCCAGTTGACGGTAGCCCACCTTCATAACTTCCCCCTTAATGCATCTAATTCAGGATTTATTTCAGGGCTTCAACTGGCTTACCTTGATTGTCTGTGTCCTGAAACTCTGTAACCAGTGCTTGCAAGTATTCAAAGCGCCCAGAATCCAGGGACTCCTGCTTTTTCTGAAACATTCTCCAAACGTCTTGTTCTTTAGTAGAAGGGAGAAAAATGCAAAGCAGCAGATTCAAGCTACATGTGTCATTCCTAAGACCACTCAGTACAGGCTGATTTCTCAGAGTAATTACACAGCCAATCCCTTAACTATACGGTGATTTTAGTAAACAACAATGCTAAAATGTTAACTGCATGACGTCCTATCATTAGTATTTCATTTCAGATTTGTTCACTAAATATGGTTACCTCGTCCACTATAAACAATTTAAACTTTTTAGTACATGGAACCCCTCCCCCCCAGCATAAGGCTCCCTCCAACCAATACTATTAAGCTTCCTGAACATGCATACCACACAACCAAAATCATATACATCATGCTTGCAATTAATTTATGACAGTTATATCCCGCATTAGCCCGAGTAGAACTCGGGTTCAAAGTGGCTTACATAACGATTAGAAAAGCATGAAGATGTTCAAAATATATTAACAGAAAATAAAATACACCATATAATGTTAGACCAGTAAAACTTGAGTTAGGAGCAGATGTAATTAAATACTTAGGGCCCTATTTACTAAAACGTGCTAAAAATTAGCGTGCACTAACACTAGAGACACCCATATAGTCCTATGAGTGTCTCTAGCATTAGCACGCACTTTTTTTGCGCACACTAAAAATGCTAGCGTGTTTTAGAGTGGCTTAGTAAACAGGGCCCTTAGTGATTTAAGCTAGATAATTGAAATATGGAGGGAACATTTAAAGGGCTAGGATCAACTGGGATAGACAGGAGTAGTGGGAGGTGGGATGAGGTAATTATTTTATTTGAGAAGAGTGCCTACTTCCTTAAAGGCTAGGCTGAAGAAGTGAGTTTTCAACAGACCTCAGAATAACAAATCATCAGTGCATTTGACGGTTTTAGGTAAGGAGTTGCAAATTTTAGTGCCTTGATATGAAAAGGAAGCAGTATGGATTGTTTTTGTAGGTTACTTTCTTACAATTTGGGAAATGTAGGATAAGATATTCTCTAGATGATTTACAGGCATTACATGAGGGTTGTTCATGTACATTGGGGTTGAACTGTACAAAATGTTTGTGAATGACGGTACATAGCTTGAATGATATTCTATTTTTTATTGGCAGCTAATGCAAATCGTACAGAAGGGGAGTTTGCTCTGGAATATGTTATCCTACTCAAATATTACTACTACTACTTATCATTTCTATAGCGCTACTAGATCTGTATTTTCTAACATGGCACAAAGCAGATTCCATTAAAAAACAACAAAAAAAATATAATCACAGAGAAAGAAAACACATATATGTGTAATCATTTTTATTGTCAACATATGCTGCATCTTACATCACAAGCGTAAAATAAAACATTACAGCGTGTAACAGCCATGTTGAGTTTCCATTAACCAGAGAACTTTGCAATCCCAAAACCTAAAACAAATAACTCCCCCCCTCCCCCCATATTCTCCCCCCCCCCTTGTGAGTCAATCAGATGTTCAGAATGTAGCTTCTCGCTCGTGAGGGCATGGTCAGCCACAAAGGTTCCCAAAGTTTGCGGAACGCCTCCCCTTCCTCACTATCCAGCGTCCGCACCCTGCATCTATCAAGCTTCATTTGTTGAATCATCAGAGCACGTCAATGTGGCAGGGGTGGTCCCCACCCCGACCGCCAGGTTTTCAGAATTGTGGAAATCCCAAATAACATCGCCCATTGCACGTATCTCTTAAACCCGGGTGGCGGCCTCTCTGTGAATTTGTAAATGTAAAATAAAATCAGAGGGTCACACACTAGCGAGCACCCCCACTGTGAGTGTAGAGAGAGAAGAACATCCTCCCAGAATTGCTGCACCAAAGGACAGAGCCAGAACATGTGTGCCAGTGAGGCTGACCCGCTCCCACACCTGGTGCAGGTCCCATCACAAACTTCAGTTATACGAGCTACTCTCCTTGGTGCCAGGTATGTCCTCAAAAGAAATCTATATAACTTTTCACACTGCGGGACTGACAGGTGTTGTAAGTGAATTTTCCTAATGAAGTTCTTGCAATTCTCCAGAGTAAGCGTGCACCCCAAGTCCTCTGACCAATTTGCGGCAAGCCGCGTGTAATCTATTTCTTGTGTAGAGTCCTTTAGCTGCTGAAGATGAAACCGCAGGGGGACAGACTCCTGTGCCCCCAACGAATAATTCTCTGTAAGAATATCTACTACGTCTTCTGTGAGGTCAGACCACGTGAGAGAGGACACATAGTGCTTTAATTGTGTGTGCGCAAAGTAGTGTGTACCAGGAATGCCAAACTCCTCTGTGAGAGCAGCCAGTGTTTTGAATTGCCCCTCTTCATTAACTACGTGAGATAAATAAAACAACACCTCTGCTCCTCCACCGGCCAAAGACACTAACACCCAGCCCCGGGGGAAACTCTGGATTGTTGCATATGGAAAGCAGCGGTGTGACTTTGGCATTAAAATTGTGTCTCCTACATACCCACCTCCAAGTAGCTCTGAGTGAATACAATAGAGGATGGCGGTGATATGCTAGGGGCGGTAAGCGATAACCCGTGTGCAGGAGATAGCTGAAATGTGTCCCAGGGAAGATTGTCGTCTCAGCCACCGTATTGGAAAACTCGGTCGTTCCCCGAAACCAATCGTTGACATGCCGCATAGCGCATGCGATCGAAAGGCACCTTAAACTCAGAAGCCCCATCCCACCCTGTTCTTTGGGGGTACAGACTACTGATAGAGGCAATCTAGGGCGTTTACCCCGCCAAAGGAAATTTTGCATCAGCCTGTTTAAAGCCCGTTCCTCTCTCCCTTTCAAAAACAGCGGGAGCTGTTGAAAAAGATAAAGCCACCGCGGGGCCATAAGCATATTAAAGAGTGCAATCCGCCCCCACAAGGAGAGCGGGAGAGCCTGCCACAACGTCAATTTTAGTTTCATACTTTCCATCAAGAAAACACATATATAAAACATAAATACATAGGTGCTCAATTTCAAAGCACACAGACTTACAAAGTTACATAAAGGGTCATTTTTGAAACAGAGGCGTATAGACTTACAAACTGACACTGAGGCATATTTTCAAAGCACTTTGGGAGGCTAAGTTCCATAGGTTTCTATGGAACTTTGGGAGGCTAAGTGCTTTGAAAATATGCCTAACTGTAACCTATGTAACTTTGTAAGTCTGTGTGCTTTGAAAATGAGCCTCATGATGTTTAAAGTCGGGCTTTGGACATTTTGCACTAAGCAACCTAAATTCGACTTAGACATTTTTGACATCCTAGGAGAGCAGTGGGGCACCCTAGGGGGGGGGCACTGCTGTGGACGTCATCTAAAAGCTCCCAGGTACACATCTCACTGTTACTCTCTTATACTGTATGGTGAGCCCTCCACAACCCACCAAACACCTACTGCATCCAGCTTATTTCCGATCTGACGAAGAAGGGCAACCTTCGAAAGCTAAATCAAGAAATGTATTAAGTTATGTCCAATAAAAAAGGTATCATCTTATTTTCTTTTCCATGTTTTATTTTGTTTGATTTCTATTGCATCCAACTGTAAACCACTACAACAGCCCTTATGGCTGAAGGGGTCACCTGTATGTGGGTACTATAGGTTTCTGGTTAGTGTGGGAGGGCTCACACTTTCCACCACAAGTGTGACAGGTATGGGCCCGAGTTCTCCTCTCTACAGTGCATTGCATTAACCACTACATCACTCCAGGGACCTGCTTGCTGCTCTAATAAAACTGGCTATAACATCTGAAGTTTTCATAGAAGCTGGTATTTACTGTTTTTATTCACATCATTGGGGATGGGTCAGCGACAACTGGAGGAGTAAGGGGGGGGGGGGTCACCCCTGATTCCTTCCAGTGGTCATCTGGTTATTTAGGGCACCTTTTTGTGCCTTGCTCTAAAAACACCCCAGGTACTGAAACAACTCAAATATGAAATTGCTGATCTGTTAGTGACCTTTAATCTTTCATTAAAATCATCCATAGTACTGGAAAATTGGAATGTAGCCAATGTAATGCCAATTTTTATAAAATGTTCCAGTGCTGGGCAAAATGTAGAAACTATCAAGAATAAAATTACTGAACACAAAGGCAAAATGGTTTAATGGGACAGAGTCAAGATGGATTCAGCCAAGGGAAATCCAATTCTGCCTCACCAATTTGCTTCATTTCTTTGAAGGCGTGAATAAACAGGTGGATAAAGTGGAGCCAGTTGATGTAGTGTATCTGGATTTTCAGAAAATATTTGGCAAACTCCCTCATGAGAGATTTCTGAGAATATCAAAAAGCAATGTTCTGTTGTGGACTGGGAACTGGTTAAAAGATAGAAGACAGAAAGCTGGTTAAAAGATAGAAGACAGAAAGTAGGGTTAAATTTATTTGTTTATGGCACTTGATAATACGATAACAACAACAAAATGGTTTACAATTTCTTGTCCACAATAATCTATACAAAAATAACATAATTAAAACCAAAACAGAATATCTTTCAGAGATTAGGGGGATGGAGGTACAATCAAATGACTCATTGATTTAAAATGCGAAAGTGGAGGAGTGGCCTAGTGGTTAGAGTGGTGGACTTTGGTCCTGAAAAACTGAGTTCGATTCCCACTGCAGGCACAGGCAGCTCCTTGTGACTCTGGGCAAGTCACTTAACCCTCCATTGCCCCAGGTACAAATAAGTACCTAAGCCGCATTGAGCCTGCCATGAGTGGGAAAAGCGCGGGGTAATAATAAAAATGTTTTTAAATACTTCTTACATTTTTAAAAATTAGTCTCCAAATGGAGATGAGCCATTTCTCTCAATGAAGTGGAATGCCCCAAGGATCTATACTGGGACCGTTGATATTTAACATTTATAAATGACCTGGAAATAGGAATGATGAATGAGGTGATTAAATCTGCAGATGACACAAAACTGTTCAAAATTGTTAAATCGTATGTGGACCATGAGAAATTGCTGGAGGACCTTAGGATATTGGAAGACTGAGCATCCAAATGTGAGATTAAATTTAATGTGGACAAATGCAAATGGATGCAGATTGGGAACAATAATCCAAATCATATTTACTTGATGCTAGGTTCCATATTAGGAGTCACCACTCAACAAAAAGATCTAGGTATCATCTTGAACAAATACACTGAAGCCTTCTGCTTAGTGTGTGGTGGCAGCCAAAAAAAAAAAAAAAGCAAACAATGCTAGAAATTACTAGGAAAGGGATAGAAAATAAGACTAAAAATATTAGGATGCCTCAGTATTGCTGGGGGGAGGGGGGGTGGGGGCGGTAATACTACAGATTTACAAAATCCTGGTATAGAACTGGTAAACAAATCGATTGTTCACTCTTTCAAAAAGTACAAAGACTAGGGAACACTCCATGAAGTTATATGATAGTAATTTTTAAATGAATAGGAGAAAATATTTTTTTCATTCAAACAATTGCTAAGCTCTGGAACTTGTTGTCGGAGGATGTGGTAACACCAGGCAGCGTATCTGGGGTTAAAAAAACAGTTTGGACAAGTTCCTGGAGGAAAAGTCCATAGTCTGCTATTGAGACAGACATGAGCCACTGCTTGTCCCTTGGATAGGAAGCATGGAGCCTTTGCTACTGTTTGGGATTACGCCAGGTAATTGGACCAAAAGTAGCCAATCCAGGTCACATCTTGCCCAGTATCTTGCTTCCATCAGTCTGACCCACCCAGTATAGAAATTCTTATGAACAATCACTTAAACCCTGTTTGAGGATGAATAGAAGGGAAAGCAAGGCCTTGCTAGTAAGTTGCCTGTACCTAAATTCACCCTGTTCAAAACATTTTAAATCGAGCTCTGAAGGAACTGTGTGTAAAAGCAAAGAGGAGTACTACACAATACTTCATATTCAACCTAAACAAGTTAAGACAATTTATAAACATTTAAAATGAAGGGTTTCTTAAAAAAATAAATACATTCTGAAACAGATACCAAATCACACGCACTGTCCTTACAGTCACACACCAAGCATGCCTGTTCGTGTTCATTTGGGGACCTCTCCTCTACCCCTGCATCTGCTATTTCTCCCTTTCTCTACCCCTCTCCTCCCCGTTCGCAGCCTGAACCTCTCTTTCAAATCTCAAACTCCCTGTCCTCCAGGTCCTACTTTCTTTTTTTGTTAATACATTTTATTGGATTAAAAATAATATTGATTAAATCAGAATGTCTCTAGAATATCCTATGGCAAGTAATTATCAGCACAACTGTACAACAGTGGATACCTTTATGTAAACATAAACGTGTATTTTGATTTAAACAAAAACATATAACTAACGGGTAACCCACTAACAAGCACTGCTAGTAAACATCTGCTCCAAATGTGATATCCAAGGGCACTGCATCCCTTTCAAAATTCTGTTTCAAATAATATACCATCATTTATACTAAGAAATTATCAAAGCGAAAATAAACTGTTTGATGTAACGTTTTGAATATGACCATCCAATGTTACAAAACGGGGGGGGGGGGGGTAAAGTTCACATTGAAAAATTATAATGTTCATTTTCGCTATCATTTTTGCACTTAGCAACCACAAAGATCTTACTTTCAACCTTAAGTCTTCCGCAACCACACTGACACTCACAGTTTTTGGCTCCGCCTCCTCTTCTCCGCCCCCCCTCTGATACAACTTCCCTTTCGCGACTGCGCGTCGACCCCTGCCGGAAATAGGAAGTCGTACGAGAGGGGGCGTGGCACTGGAGCATGGGAGAAGTTACGTCAGAGGGGCGGGGCATTGCAGCAGGGAAGTTTTGGAATGCTGGTTGTTGCAAGTGGTAGTTCTGCTCGAGCTTTAAAGTTAGAAGTTAGGGACTTTAGGCTGCAAGACCGCGGGTTTGTGTGGAGTGACGTTTCGCCACGCGGTGCCATTTGAACAAGGAAGAGGTTGTGCGTCTCGGCCTGTTAGCATGAAGCGGGCAAAGATGTCCGCTTGGAAGCGGTTCAGCAAGCCCTTTCTCTTCGGGTCAGTCTTCGTTGGACTTGCAGTCGCCTTCGTGAACAGGTCCGAGCCCATGTAAAATGTTTTCTAGTAAAGCGTGGCTAGAGATTACCGAACCCTTCAAAAGCAGTACTTTACTAATAGAGCTACAGTTGAAAGTCTGTGTGTGTGCCCTCCTTCTGAAATGGTGCAAGGGCATTTTGCATATAGAGGAACCTTCAGTTTTGAGTCCCCCCCCCATCGATTTGGATAATCATGACCATCACCCTCCCCTCCCAATCTTGTAAAAAAATGCATAATTGGACATCAATATTATTTATTGGTAAAAATTTGCTTAAACACTATTCAGTTACAATAAAATAGCACAAACAATATAAAACAGCCCATCATAAGTAATATTTATTTTATTTATTGCATTTGTATCCCACCTATTTGCAGGCTTAATGTGTGTATGTATGATAAATATAAAAGGCACCAAGAATCAACAAACACAGGGGGTCTTTTCCAAAGGTGCACTGGCGTTTTTAGTGCACATTAAAAGTAGGCACGCACTAAATTCTAAAGACGCCCATAGGAATACATTGGCATCTTTAGCGTTTAGCGTGTGTCTATTTTTAAGGCATGCTAAAAACGCCAGTGCAACTTAGTAAAAGACCCCCACACACTCTCTGGACTCCAACCACAGGCACCCAGAAAGAGTCTCTTGAGTAACATGTGAGAAAGCCTACTTGAAAAAAAAACCAACAAATTTTCTGTTGTAAATAAGAAGGAAGAGATTTGCAGAGAGTAGATGCTGACAACAAAAGTGGCATGACAGGTAATGTCTAGGATCATAGTAGGGAATGGACACTTTTGATGCTTGTGGGAATCTTAAGGTTCTGTCCAAGGAGGGATAGGGGGATGAGGTAGTCTGCTAAATGTGTCTGCTGATTGTGTGCAGTGCTCAATGGACTAAGGCCAAAATCTTAATTTAAATCCAGTAACTAATCTTGTGCTGCCAAAAATGGATAAATGTAATCATATTTATGAGCACCTGTCAACTGTGGTGCTCTGAAAGAGCTGAAAGGGAATGGGACTAGATATATGCCTTTTTGTGGTTTTTGCAGCTACATATACCTGGGTCAATGGAGGGTTAAGTGACTTACCCAGAATCACAAGGATCAAAGTCCACTGCATTAACCACTAGGCTCCTCCAGGAACCCTAGGAAGACCATTATAAAGGGTGCTGCAATAATCAAGTTTTGAGATCCTTTACGGAAAGGAAATCCTTAGTTCATATTCTGTGAATATGAAAAACGGGAACCTCACTACAGATAGAATTTAAAGCTTAAAAGAAAGTGAGGCATCTGAGACTGCTCTAAGTGCAAAGTGTGCCACGCAAGAAAAGAGGGGACCCTTGGACAGAAGTGGGAATTTTATAAGTTATGGAGGAGCTTCTAAACCAAATTGCTTCACACTTGGCTGTGTTCAAAACCTGTCAATGGCATCTCAGCCAGCTAGCTATTGAACTATGTAGCTCTTAAGTACAGACAAATACCGTAGATGGTCTTTTGAGTTAAAAAGAAAAATAGCCACATACAAATTTATTAGAGGGACGGGAATCTAGAAGAAAAGCCTGAGAAAGGAGGGTGGGTGGGACTAGCTGAGTTAATTTGGATGAGTGGGGGGAACTAGAGGTGATGGGGAGGAGGAGGTGAAGACACTTTAGTACTTGAACACAAAACGACAGTGTAGGAAGGGACAATTAAAGAGGAGCCTTAGCCATGTGTTAATTTGTTTTGGTGGCTTCTTTTTCTGCCTGTGATAGGCGTAAATTTTTTCCAGATGTGGAGGAGATTCGTGCAAAGGAACATGAGAAGTATGAAAACAAGCGACAGGAAATGGTGGAGAGGCGTCAGAAACTGTTGGCTGAAAGGAAAAACATCCACTTAAATTCTTCTGAAGACAGACAAAAATAAGAACATAAGAAAATTCCTTGAGCCCAGCGTCCTATCTCCAACAGTGGCCAACTGGGTGAATGTTATTTGAGGGTCCAGAGCATGACTCCATGCCATGATCCTAAGAAGACTTGCTCCTGTTGATGGCTAGATAAAAAGAACACTGAATTATTCCACATTAACCAGTTCAAACTCAACACAGTGAACTGAGTCCTGTGACTGTATCATGAACTTACAGTATGGGAAAGGGATGTTCATGTTCTTCCTGTGATTTGTCTGAATACCTTTTTAGAAGAATTGGTCTGGACTGTCCTGGCTGAATTCCAGCTATATGGGATAAGTGTGTACTGGGAGAGAATTTGTCTTCCTGGAGTATGGTTTTATATGATTATGGTGAATATGAGGGAGTAGAGTCTGAAGTAGGTTGTCTGCTAATCATGTTAAACTTTAAAAGATATTCAGCCAGCGGCGATCAGTGGTTTTCTGATCACCACAGGCGTGTTATCCCCATAAATTCAGAGCCAGGCCATGTCTGAGCTCCAGCATTGAATTTCTGGGTTTACGGAGTCGGTGAAAACACAGCCGGTTAAGTGTGATATTCAGTACTTAATTGGTTATGGAGAACTGCATAACGATAGGACTGACTTTTTTGCGATCCCATTTATGCAGTTAACATGGCTGATTAAGTGCAGAATTCACCCCTGAATGCCCCCAAAATAGCTGGTTTTGAGTTGGGTGCTAACTGGACATTTTCAGCGGTGCTATGTGGTTAAGTGTTTATGAAGAGATTTGATATACCACTTAGCCCGTTAGGATGTTAGCAGTGTACAATAAAATAAATAATAAAAAAGAAAGGAACACCATTAATTAACAGGAAAAGCATATATCATTCACACACAGACACACCAACAACTTCCCCTAAAAAAAAAAAATGCAAACTGTAAAATAATATTGTATATAATAATTTGCACCTCTGTCTGGATGCCTGGGTTCGTAACACACTTCCCATTGGTCCGCCCTGGCGATGACGTCAGAGGGCGGATCAGTGAGAGGAAAGGGAAGCCAGCACCAGCCAGCTACAGAACGTTGGAGATGAGCCCTTCCAGAAACAGGAAATGAGGGCAGGACCAGAGGCAGAGCTGAGACAGATGGGAAGGCAGTCTGAAGCGCCACTCGCCTTCACTGCTGACACTGGACCCCGAGGTAAGAATTTTTAAATTACAGCTGGCACTTAGGAAGGTGAGGGGCTGCCGGAGGACAGGTCGTGCTTGCACTCGGAGGGGAGAGAGAGAGGGAGGGGCGGGAACTCGGAGGAGAGGGGGGCATAGCACTCGGAGGGGAGGGAAGGGGTCCTGGAACTCGAAGGGGAGGGGGCAGGGGGTCCTGGAACTTGAAGGGGAAGGGGCAGGGGTTCCTGGAATTCGAAGGGGAGGGGTGCCTGGAACTCAGAGGAGAGGGAGGGGGTGTGGAACCTTGCTAGCGCCTGTTTCATATCTGTCGGAAACGGGCCTCTTTTACTAGTAAGTAAATATAAATCAGTGCCACCGAATATGACCAGTTAGATCCGAACAAGTGATTTAACTAGCCCGGAGCCATTTCTGGCTGCTTAAATTGCTTTGAATATTGACCTCAGACTGTTTGACATGGAGTGGTATTTCCAAAGCACTTAGACTTACAAAGTTGCATGGAGGAGTATTTTCAAAGTACTTAGATTTACAAAGTTCCATAGTAACCTATGGAACTTTGTAAGTCTAGCCAATTGGATTCAGTTTCCAGCCAAACAACATTCTAAATAAATATAGGAAGAATGAAACAGTTTTGTGAGTTTTGTTTTATTTTTGACACAGAAGTTTCTTTCTTCTTTTTTGCATTTCCTGTTCATCTAGAACCAGGACTGTGATTTGGCTACATGAGCCTTAAGTTGCAACTATGAGGATTTTTCTGCTCCATTAGGCACGAGGTTCAGTGGAAGACAGTGTGTTTTGAGGGGTTCAGGGGACAAGATAAGGGAGCAAAGGCGAGATGTGCACCTGAGAACATTTTCATGAAGTGCACAAAAGAGCCCTCTAGGGTGCCCCATAGAGCATGATGAAGGGACAAAATTTGTATCTGTCCCCGCGAGCTCTGTCGGATCCCATCTGCACAAGCCTCGTTCTGATTTTATATTTAAACAATTTTATTAAAGTATAAAAAGAAACTATATTCTGTATAACTGTTGTTTTATAAATCACAAACAATACAGAACAAGAGTCAACAAAATTCCTGTCTCCCCTCACAAATATGCCCTCCACTATCAGGAAAAGTGAACAAGCCAAATTACTACAGAATGCTACATAGAAAATTCATGTTAACAGAATACCTCGGTCACACACACACAGAACGCAAATGCCAAATACATATTAGCTGACCAAAAATGAAAAACATATATTAACCTAAAATCACAAGAAGCTACACCACAGAAATAGAAAGATATGCATTTCCTCCTATATGGTGCAAAATATAAAGATCACACATGCTAGAGATGGTGTTAGGGGGGTGCAACTAGGACATCTACCCCCTGGCCAAAGAGAGCCCTAAGCCTATCCGCTCCACCTATGTCCAGCATCACTCCTCTGTGTCCCTATGCCCCTCCCCCCACATCCAGCATCTCCCTTCTGCATTCCTATTCTCGATGTCCAGCATCTTCCCTCTGTGTCCATATACCCTCTCCAATGTTTGGCATTGCTCCTGTGTCTCTTCCCCTCCCTCCCCTGCAGGTCCAGTACCTCTCTCCCCTTCCCTGCAGCCCTACTGTACCATGGATCCAGCGCCTCTCTCTTCCTTCCCTCCCCCCAATGGCCCAGCGCCTTTTTTCCTTCTCACCAGCTCTGTTTTTGGGTCCAGCAGCCTCCTCCCTTTCCGTGAGTCCACTCCAGGAACCCTCCTCCCACATTTCCAGTGCCCCTCTCTGTGGGTCCCTATAACCAGCCCCTCCGAATGACACACATTACAATTTATAGCAAATTACTACTCTACCTATGAAAAGCTATCCCGTTATTATACTTACTGTGTGTACATTCCTATGCTGCACAAGCCAGCATGTTTAAAAATATAAGTGGGATCAAATAAAAATGGTACCGACAATAAAGAATGAGAACATGGTTGCTTTGTTTTGAGGCTCCCTGTCCCTGCAGTCAGGTATTTGAGGCCCCATTGCTCTCCTGGGATGTCTGGGGGGACCAGTCTACTAAAAATGCTGGCTCCTCCTACGTCCTAATGGCATGACTCTCTTGTTTGCACTTACTCGTTTTTTGGGTTTTTTTTTTTTTTTTTTAAATGGACAAAAAACCCAAAACATCCAAAGCACGAAACCTTGTTCAAAACAGAATTAAAAAAAAAAAAAAGATGTTTTTCTTTTTTGAAAATAACCTTGTTTCCTATTCGGATTTGGGACGTTTTGTGCAAAACATCCAAAGTCGGACTTAGATGTCATATCAAAAATGCTTCTCATAGTAACCTATGTAACTTTGTAAGTCTATGCGCTTTGAAAATGAGCCTCTGTCACTAGGTACCCAGATAAACACATTTTCATTTTTCTTTTGTGTCCAAGTATCTTTATTAACTTTGAAAAGTACAAAGTACAAAAAAAAAATGTGTACAACAAAATACTCAAAGAATTCAATGAGACCAAGCAGAACAAAGAAAAAACACTGTCAGGTGAACTGCTGGATGTGAAAATAAAGAAAGTCATCACCTTTCAAGTACAGTGTCTAGAAAATATCAGAAACATATATCAATGCTGTTAAGTAAGTATTCAAGTATTGGACATATAGGAGTCCAAATTAGACCATACTTTAAGTGTCAATGGAGAAAGATCTTATCTATTACTGAGACTTCAAATTGATGAAGTTGCAATACAGATTGCCACCAGAAATGAATATTTAGAAGAGAGTTATCTTTCCAATTGGATAGTACAGATTTTACAGCAACTGCTAATAAAATGTTGAGCAATTTAGAGTCATGTTTATCCAGAGAGGTGTCCAATGCCAGAGAACCAAAAATAATCATTTTCCAGGAGATTGGTTGCTGAATATGTATAATTTTGGATCGAGATTCCAAGTGTTAAGGGGAAAAGGACGGTTATAGGGGTGTACTACCAACGTACCCTTTTTCGCTAAAAAATAGCTGCTTCAGGGGAATTTCTTGATTTAGACACATCCAAGTGGTTTAAACATCATATGGTCTCCGTGTCTCCCTGGTACAAAAATGGCGGAATCAAGAAATTCCCCTGAAGCAGCTATTTTTTTAGCGAAACAGGGTTCTCCTGTTGGGACTTTATGGGACTTTGTAGAATAACATAACTGGATTTGGAGACTACAAAAGTCCGCGGAAGAATCATCATCCAAGATATGTAACAATTTTGGGTTACTTTTAATTTAATATAGTGTCTCTATTATAGGTGCTTGTAAGGGTACAGTGGCAGAGTTATTGTGAATTGAATATGGTGGAGTTTTTTTTGAAGACATGATTAAAGTGGTGCCCTCATTATACAAAAGGCGTGTCCTTTAAAAATGAGGTGTCTCCGATAGCACTGAGGTCTTTTTTTCTCCACTTTTTTCATTGTTGCCTGCCACAATTACCCACAAACACCTGATCCATATTGTAGAATTGCTGGAGAGTTTTTGATTTTAATTACCCCCATATAGACTGGGTTAATGTAACATCAGGGCATGCTAGGGAGGCAAACTTCCTTGATGAAATAAAGGACAGCTTTATGGAGCAGCTGGTACAGGAACCGACGAAAGAAGGAAAAATTCTAGACTTAGTCATTTGTGGAGCGCATGATCTAATACGGGAGGTAACGGTCCAGGGGCCGCTTGACAACAGTGATCATAACATGATCGACTTTGAAATTTGCTTTCAAAAACGTAAACATAGGAAGTCAAATATGTTAGCATTTAACTTTAAAAAAGGAAGCTATGATAAGTAGTAGTACTATGATAAAATGAGAACAACGATAGAAAAAAAAATTAGAGGAGCGACTGAGAGGGTAAGAAACCTACAACAGGTGTGGATGCTGTTCAAAAACACCGTCCTGGAGGCCCAGGCCAAACATATTCCACGTATCAGAAAAGGAGGATGGAAAACCAAACGACAGCTGGCATGGTTAAAAAGTGAGGTAAAGGAGGCTATTGGAGCTAAAAAGGAATCCTTCAGAAAATGGAAGAAGGAACCGAATGAAGAAAATAAGAAGTGGCATAAGGAATGTCGTCAGATGCAAAGCGCTGATAAAGGCAAAGAGGAATTTTGAAAGAAAGATAGTGTTAGAGGTGAAAGCTGATAGTAAAATTTTTTTTAAATACATTAAAAGCAGGAAACCAGCAAAAGAATCAGTTGGCCCACTGGATGACCAGGGTGTAAAAGGGGCGATCAAGGAAGACAAAGAAATAGCAGAAAAACTAAATGAGTTCTTTGCTTCGGTCTTCACCGAGGAACATTTGGGTGGGATACCGGTTCCGGACAGGGTATTCGAAGCTGAAGAATCAGAAAAAATGAAATATCTGTAAACCTGGAAGACATAATGGAGCAGTTCTACAAACTGAAGAGTAGCAAATCTCCTGGACCAGATGGTATTCACCCCAGGGTACTGATAGAACTAAAAAATGAGCTGGCAGAGCTACTGTATTGATTTGTAATTTATCCTTAAAATCGAGCGTGGTACCAGAAGATTGGCGGGTGGCCAATGTAACGCTGATATTTTAAAAAGGTTCCGGAGGAGACCCCAGGAAATTATAGACCAGTGAGTCTGATGTCGGTGCCAGGCAAAATGGTAGAGACTATTATCAAGAAGAAAATTACAGAGCACATTCAAAAGCATGGACTAATGGGACAAAGTCAACATGGATTTAGTGAAGGGAAGTCTTGCCTCACCAATCTGGTGCATTTCTTTGAAGGAGTAAACAAACATGTGGACAAAGGTGAGCCGGTTGATATTGTGTATCTAGATTTTCAGATTGCGTTTGATAAAGTCCCTCATGAAAGACTACAGAGGAAATTAGAGGGACATGGGATCGGAGGTAGTGTCTTACTGTGGATTAAAAACTGGTTGAAAGATAGGAAACAGAGAGTGGGATTAAAAGGTCAATATTCGCAATGGAGAAGGGTAGTTAGTGGGGTCCCTCAAGGATCTGTGCTGGGACCTCTGATTTTTAACATATTCATAAATGACCTAGAGATAGGGGTAACTAGTGAGGTAATCAAATTTGCAGATGACACAAAGTTATTCAAAGTCGTCAAATCGCAGGAAGATTGTGAAAAACTACAAGAGGACCTTACGAGACTTGGAGACAGGGCGTCTAAATGGCAGATGACATTTAATGTGAACAAGCGCAAAGTGATGCATGTGGGAAAGAGGAACCCAAGTTCTCTCTCCTCAATCACTGGCTGACTACTTCTGCGACAAGGTACAAAAGATCAACCTTGAGTTCACTTCCAAGTCACCACCTCCTCTTCAGCCTGTAGCCCTATCCAATACCCAACCAACCATGGCCTCCTTCTCCTCCTTTCCTGAGATCACCGAGGATGAAACCTCCCGCCTTCTTTCCTCCTCGAAATGCACCACCTGTTCCTCCGATCCCATCCCCACCAACCTACTTAACACCATCTCCCATACTGTCACCCCCTCCATCTGTCGCATCCTTAACCTTTCTCTCTCCACTGCAACTGTCCCTGACACCTTCAAGCACGCCGTAGTCACATTTCTCCTAAAAAAAACATCACTTGACCCTACCTGCCCCTCCAACTACCGTCCCATCTCTCTCCTCCCCTTCCTCTCCAAATTACTTGAGCGCGCCGTTCACAGTCGCTGCCTTGACTTTTTCTCCTCTCATGACATCCTAGATCCACTTCAGTCTGGTTTTCGCCCTCTACACTCGACAGAAACAGTACTCTATAGTCTGCAACGACCTGCTCCTCGCCAAATCCAGTGGCCACTATTCCATCCTCATCCTCCTCGATCTATCTGCGGCATTTGACACTGTTAATCATGATTTACTTCTTGCCACACTGTCCTCTTGTGGGTTCCAAGGCTCTGTCCTTTCTTGGTTCTCCTCTTATCTCTCCAGCCGCACCTTCAGTGTACACTCTCATGGATCTTCCTCCACTCCCATCCCACTTTCTGTTGGAGTTCCCCGGGGATCTGTCCTTGGACCCCTTCTCTTCTCCATCTACACCTCCTCCCTAGGCTCACCGATCTCATCTCATGGATTTCAATATCATCTT
This sequence comes from Microcaecilia unicolor, assembly GCF_901765095.1. Taxonomy (NCBI): domain Eukaryota; kingdom Metazoa; phylum Chordata; class Amphibia; order Gymnophiona; family Siphonopidae; genus Microcaecilia; species Microcaecilia unicolor. The sequence continues at coordinate 318,048,349 of NC_044036.1, forward strand.
TATGCTGACGACACCCAGCTATATCTCTCTACACCAGACATCGCCGCTGAGACCCAGGCCAAGGTGTCGGCCTGCTTATCCGACATTGCTGCCTGGATGTCCAACCGCCACCTGAAGCTGAACATGTCCAAAACCGAGCTCCTCGTCTTTCCACCTAAACCCACCTCTCCTCTTCCTCCTCTCTCTATCTCAGTTGACAACACCCTCATCCACCCCGTCCCATCTGCCCGCAACCTCGGAGTCATCTTCGATTCCTCCCTCTCCTTCTCTGCGCATATCCAACAGACTGCAAGACTTGTCGCTTCTTCCTCCTCAACATCAGCAAAATTCGCACTTTCCTATCTGAGCACACCACACGAACTCTCGTCCATGCTCTCATTACCTCCCGCCTTGACTACTGCAACTTGCTCCTCACCGGCCTCCCACTTAGCCATCTATCCCCCCTTCAATCCGTTCAGAACGCTGCCGCTCGTCTTATATTCCGCCAGAACCGATATGCTCATATCACCCCTCTCCTCAAGTCACTTCACTGGCTTCCGATCAGATACCGCATACAATTCAAGATTCTCCTCCTTACCTACAAATGCACCCGGTCAGCGGCTCCCCACTACCTTTCTACCCTCATCTCCCCCTATGTTCCCGCCCGTAACCTCCGCTCACAGGACAAATCCCTCCTTTCAGTTCCCTTCTCCACCACTGCCAACTCCAGGCTCCGCTCATTCTGCCTTGCCTCACCCTATGCTTGGAACAATCTTCCTCAACCCATACGCCAAGCCCTCTCCCTACCCATCTTCAAATCTCTGCTTAAAACTCACCTCTTCAAGGCTGCTTTCGGCACCTAACCTTTCGTGATATATAGTACGCCCTATCAGACGGACTCTACACTTGTCCGTTGACTGCACACTTATCTTTAGATTGTTTAGATTATCTCTTGATTGTACACCTGTCTTCTAGATTGTAAGCTTAGATCGTACACCTGTCTTTTAGATTGTAAGCTCTTTGAGCAGGGATTGTCCTTCCATGTTAAATTGTACAGTGCTGCGTAACCCTAGTAGCGCTTTAGAAATGTTAAATAGTAGTAGTTATAACTATGTCATGCAAGGTTCCGCGTTGGGAGTCACGGACCAAGAAAGCAATCTCAGTGTCATCATTGATGATACGTTGAAAACTTACGCTCAATGTGCTGCTGCAGCTAGGAAAGCAAATAGAATGTTGGGGTATCATTAGGAAAGGGATTGAAAACAAAAATAAGGATATTATTCTGCCATTGTATTGCTCCATGGTGCGACCGCACCTTGAGTATTGTGTTCAATTCTGGTCGCCGCACCTCAAAAAAAGATATAGTGGAATTGGAAAAGGTGCAGAGAAGGGTGACAAAGATGATACAGGGGAAGGGATGACTTCCCTATGAGGAAAGGCTGAAGAGGCTGGGGCTCTTCAGCTTGGAGAAGAGGCGGCTGAGGGGAGATATGATAGAGGTCTATAAGATAATGAGTGGAATGGAACAGGTCGATGTGGAGCGTCTGTTTACACTTTCCAGAAATACTAGGACAAGGGGGCATGCGATGAAGCTGCAGTGTGGTAAATTTAAAACGAATTGGAGGAAAGTTTTCTTCACTCAACATGTAGTTAAACTCTGGAATTTGCTGCTGGCAAAAGTCGTTAAGGCGGTTAACTTAGCGGACTTCAAAAAAAGGTTGGACGGCTTCCTGGAGGAAAAGGCCATAGAATGTTATTGAATGGACAAGGGAATAATACACTATTTGTAGGAGGGGCGGGACAAATTGCTTGTTCTTTTGGCCGCTGTCGGTGACAGGGTGCTGGACTTGATGGTCTGTCCCAGCATGGCGATGCTTATGTCTTTTCCCAAAAGGCATGAGTGAGACTGCATTCAAAAAGCAGATGTTTCAGAGTTCCAGGATATATCTTACATGACCAACAGAGATGTTGAGGTAGTAGACCTGCAACTGCTAGTTTTTGTGGCGTCCAGATGGCTTTGTGATGCAAAAAGAAAAGCAACCGGATCATGTTAGCTGAGGTTACTGGTCATCCAAGAAATTTCCAGAAGTCTTTCCATTGTTCTGATGTTAGTTTGTGTTCCAGATCTAGTTCCCATGAATGCATGAGGCTAGATTTTGAAGATAATTCTTTTGATCTTCAAAAATTTGTATATATTAGAGGCCAGTACTAAATAGTTTCTCAACAAAGGAAATTATAGTCGGTTGTAGTGAAGAAAGTGTCTTAATATTTTCATTTCTGGTAAAGCAATGCTGCAATTGCAACCATCGAAAAAACTTATTAAAGGGTAATAGATATTTACTCTGCATTAAAGAAAAGGAATGCAGTGTTCCATCAAACATATAAACGGCGAGTGACCGTACTCACTCGCAAATGCGCAGTAGAGACCTTCTCTGCCCCGCCCCCACGTCAATACGTGATGACGGGGGGCGGAACACAGAGGGTCTGTACTGCGCATTGCTGAGGGAGGGACACCGCCGTCTAACGCTCCCCCCACCCGAGTCGCCGCCGCCACCCACCTTCTACCCGGTCGGGCCCTCGCTCCACTATTGAAACAGCGAGGGTCCGGGAACGCAGCACTGAGCTCTGCTGAGCTGCCGACATCGCCCTTCCTTCTTCTTCTCTGCCTCTGTCCCGCCCTCGACGACGTTACGTCACACGAGGGCGGGACAGGCAGAGAAGAAGAACGAAGGCCGACGTCGGCAGCTCAGCAGAGCTCAGTGCTGCGTTCCTGGACCCTCGCTGTTTCAATAGCGGAGCGAGGGCCCGGCCGGGTGGAAGGTGGGTGGTGACGGCTTGGTGGGGGGGGCGCGAACTCGGAGGGGGAGGGGCAGCGGCAAACTCAGCGGTGGGGGCGGGCCTTTCAACCCCCCCTTCCTATAATAGCCCGTTTTTACGGGCTCAAAGTCTAGTTGGATAATAATTGATCTATATAATATATGCTTTTGTTATACCAAGTTAACCAGAATATATATGATTTGTTGATTTTAATAATGGGATTACCCCCAAATTATGGAGTGTAATGAGTTCTTACTAGGGGTTTCCATATATTTATCTAGTTCAATCAAGCATTTATGATATGAAACAATAACAGAATTATCTTGTAAGTGTTTCGGTATATAGAAAGGAATATGTTATGGATGTAAGTATTGAGACCATAGTTCTTTTTCAATTTTCAACTACATAGGTTCATAACTGGAATGTGTAGCAATCCAATAACATGCTTGTTGTGTTATGAACGCTTTGTGATATGTCCAGAAATCTGGAAAAGCAACACCAGCATGTTTGTTAGGATTTTTAAAAATGTTTTCAAAGCAATTTTGGGGTCTTTGGAAGCCCACAAAAACTGTGATAGAAGTTTATCTATTTGTTGATAAGCAGTGCGGGGGAAAGAAACTGGAATCATACTTAAAATAAAGTTGATTTTTGGCATAACTACCATTTTTATAGACTCCAATCTTCCCCACCAGGAAAGGTGCAATGGGCTCCATGAAAGAAGTAATTCTTTGATTATTGCAAGAATTTTCTTTGAATTAGATGTCATAGTAGATTCAAGATCTGGTAAGAGATCCAATCCAAGGTAACGAAAGCCACTAGATGACCAAACAAAATCAAAATGTGAGCTAATGGTTGGAGTGGCATGTACATTAAGGGGTATTAACTCAGTTTTTTGTTTATCTTGTAGCCTGAAAAATAAGAGTAAGTTTCTACCAGTTTTTAAAAAATTTCTATAGATTGTATAGGATTTGTGAAGAATAGTAGAACGTCATCTGCATAAGCCGCTGCTTTGATTTCATTTTTAAAGGAGATGCCATGTATAGTAGGCATCCCAGCAGAGCAGTGGGGCACCCTAGGGGGCACTGCAGTGGACTTCACATAAAAAGTCCTAGGTATACATCTCACTAGTACCCCCCTTATATTGTATGGTGAGCCTTTCAAAACCTACAAAAAAACTACTTTCCCCAACTATACACCATTACAATAGTATTTATGGCTGCAGGTGTCATCTATATGTGAATACAGTAGGTTTTGGGGGAACTGACACTTTCCGCTACAAGTGCACCGACCACTACTACTACTATTTAGCATTTCTATAGCGCTACAAGGCGTACGCAGCACTGCACAAACATAGAAGAAAGACAGTCCCTGCTCAAAGAGCTTACAATCTAATAGACAAAAAATAAAGTAAGCAAGTCAAATCAATTAATGTGTACAGGAAGGAGGAGAGGAGGGTAGGTGGAGGCGAGTGGTTACAAGTGGTTACGAGTCAAAAGCAATGTTAAAGAGGTGGGCTTTCAGTCTAGATTTAAAGGTGGCCAAGGATGGGGCAAGACGTAGGGGCTCAGGAAGTTTATTCCAGGCGTAGGGTGTAGCGAGACAGAAGGCAGTTGGCAGTAGTGGAGAAGGGAACAGATAAGAAGGATTTATCCATGGAGCGGAGTGCACGGGAAGGGGTGTAGGAAAGGACGAGTGTGGAGAGATACTTGGGAGCAGCAGAGTGAGTACATTTATAGGTTAGTAGAAGAAGTTTGAACAGGATGCGAAAACGGATAGGGAGCCAGTGAAGCGACTTGAGGAGAGGGGTAGTATGAGTAAAGCGACCCTGGCGGAAGACGAGACGGGCAGCAGAGTTTTGAACTGATTGAAGAGGGGAGAGGTGACTAAGTGGGAAGCCAGCAAGAAGCAGATTGCAGTAGTCTAAATGAGAGGAGACAAGGGTGTGGATGAGGGTGTGGATGAGGGTTGTGAGAGTGCTCGGAAAGAAAGGGGCGGATTTTACGGATGTTGTAAAGAAAGATATGAGCAGAGAAGGAGAGAGAAGAGTCAAAGATGACCCCAAGGTTTCGAGCTGAGGAGACAGGGAGAATGAGAGAGCCATCAACAGAAATAGAAAACGGGGGGAGTGGGGATGTGGGTTTGGGGGGAAAAATGAGCATCTCGGGCTATTCCTGGAACCTGCTTGCTGCTCTATTAGGACTGGCCATAACATCTGAAGCTATCATAGAGGCTGGTATGTAATGTTCTATTTATATCTTTGTGGGGTGGGAAGGGGTCAGTGACCACTGAAGCAGTAAGGGGATGTCATTCCTTTTTTCCTGCAGTGGTCATTTAGGGCACTTTTTTTGTGGCTTATTCGTTAATAATCATTGCTTGACCATATTCCAGTGCAATCTGTGACTTTATTTCCTCTAAATATTTCCACTGGAATATGGTCAAGCAATGACTGTGAAAGTGTGCAAGGCAGATGGAGAAATAATGCGGAATGGGTGAAACAACTGCTGACTTGCCTGAGAATCCTGTAGTGAAAGAAGAGGCAACTGAGGAACAGCAGGGAGCAGAGGAGGAAGATGAGTTGCCACATGCAGAAATAGTGGATATATTTCAGGACCCTTTGCTGTGTGACTTACCTATCCAGGTTACATTAGAGGAAATTATTCGTTAATAAAACAGGTCTAGACCAAAACGTCCAACTTATAGCCCTGGATGTTTCTGTTTTGTTCCATTATGGCAGAAAAACATCCAAGTGTTAGGAATGCTTGGATCCCGCCCTTAACATGCCCCTGACATGCCCCCTTGTGATTTGAATGCACTTCTGACAGACATCATAGAAAAATACCAATTTGGATGTTTTTGTGAGAAATGCAGATTTATGCCACTTTTTGGACATTTTTCTCTTTTGAAAATGAGTCCCTTAGTGCACTAAGGCCCCTGTTCACTAAAGTACATTAAGGTTTTGCAGTTACCACATGATGATAACCAAAATTAAAGCACGGTAATGGGGGGGGGGGGGGGGGGGGGGGGGGGGGGGGTGTTCCTAGCATTTTAAGATTATGCAGAACATAGAAAAAAGTCATGATTATGCATTAACTGCACAGCATATAATGTGTAATGCAGTTAACTGTAACCCAGGAGGTGTGGCTAACTTCTCTGTGTCATCTACCGCATTAAACGTTAATAAATGGCAATGGCCTTGCCTTCACACCATCCACACTGATGGGTTATGCACTCCTACCAGCAGGTGGAGACTGAGAATCCTGAATTCTTAGTAATCCTAAAACTGTCCCGTGCAGTCTCCACAGAGTCAGCGTTTTCTCAGTCTCCAGTAATCCAAATTCCCTAATTACATACCTCACAGGGTAATTTTCAAAACTGTGTGGGCTGGTGCAAAGTCTACCAGTTCCGCATGGAAAAGTATCTGGATACTTTCTCTTCAAGAAAAACATACTTCCAGAGACTTGCACTTCCTTTTCCTTCGAGTCCCTTTTCCAGCCACAACAATGTGCCTATTTTTTGAAAATACAGCCTAGGCATTTTGTTGCCGCTGTCCTAGCCCTGCTTTGAGAGCACTGCTGTGAAAATGCACGTAAACAGATGTTCATTGTGGAAGAAGATGTCATGCTTTTGAGTGAACCTTTTCCTGCTGTTGTATTACTTACACAACAAAAAAGATAGTCCTTGCAATCATTTACGTTTTTCAATCAGTTTTCTTTATTATATTAAGATCAAAGAGTGACTAAAATACAATCACTCCTAGAGCATAACACCCAGTAGATACAGGAAAAGTAACAAACCAGGTGCAATTCTTTATCCCCTGTATTTTAAAAAGTACCTTTTTTTTATACAGCATTCTCTTAAAATAAGTGCATATATACATTATTCAAAAGTGCACATAGGTAAAATACCAGTAGATGCTTTAGTTTGTGTGTATTTTTAAAATAATTCTCTTTTCATTTATGTTCTTGCATTTTGTTTCTATACATTCAGTGAAGAGGAAGTGTCCAACAGCCTTAATCACAGGTACAGGACAATAGATATTTAGCCTTATGTACTGCCACGCCCCTTCCCATAAGCCCACTCCATGGGAAGGTCTGAACATGATGGTTTTTCATATGAAATTGATAAATTACTATTTATTAAAAGCACATAAACCTCAGTTGTGGGTAAATGTTATATTTCCTGAGGTTGCAGACATGTGCATAGATATAACCCAGGCAGATGTCTGCGTAAAGATAAAAGCACATTACAGATTCAGTAAGTTTATACTGGAAACCATCAGGTTGATGTTTTGGTGGCTTCACCCTAGCAGCTTAGTCTGCAGAAAACCTAGTCATTTAAAATTCTTGACACAGAGTGGTTTACTGTCATGGAAAATGCAGTTAATATCAACATTGTTTTCCAGTGAAAGCTGACTGTAACAACTCCAAAACAAATACAGTATAAATAAGTTTTATAAATATAAAATCTACCTATATTGTAAAAGATTTTCTGCTTTTTATATGGCAATTATACCATTGGCTTGACCTTACTAGATAAACACAGGTGGTGGGTATCAGGAAGCAGTGGTTAGAGAGAACCAACCAGGGGCGTAGCCAGACAACAGATTTTGGGTGGGCCTAGGCAAGAATTGGGCGGGCACCAAGTGTTCTCCCCCCCCAACCCCCCCCCCCCCCCCCAAATTAGCTCAGCTGGTGGGGAAAACGCTTCTTTCCACCTTGGCAGCAGACATGCACTGGAAAACTGAGCATGTGCAGGTGCCGGTGTCGTGGAGAGTAGCGTTTTCGTTACCATCAGGGGAAATCTTCAGCTGGCGGAGCTTGGGATTCCCACCAGTTACCACTAAACATGTGCTACTGTTGGGTGGGCCTGAGTCATAAATGGGTGGGCCCCCCTGGCCCACCCAAGCCCACCTGTGGCTACGCCACTGGAACCAACAAAGCCAGTGTTCAACTCCACCTTCTTTTTCTTCCACTGATGCTCCTTCCTTGTGATCTTGAGCAAGTAATTTTAATTCCAAATGCCCAACACATCCACTTAGGTTATAAACTCTTTGGAGCAGGGGATTAGTATACCTGAATTACTTAAAAATGGACAAGGTCAGCTTTGCTAGTGGGAGATAGCTGGAGTGAAGCTCTTTGCCACTAGAGGGAGTGCTTCTCCCACAGGTAGAAGAAACCAACATTTTTACTGCTTTGCTCGTTGGTAGTGGTTAAAAAAAAAAAAAAAATCCATCTTCATGTCAGTTTTATGATCCAGTTCTGTCAGCATGTACTAAAGAAGCCCTATATTCCATGGTTTAACTATGGTTCCCTCCTTTCAAAAATCAACAACAAAAATCTGAAAAGGTGCAGCACAAAGAGATTAAAACCTTTTTATGAGTGAACTCTCCTGGGCTCTGAGACAGCAAGAAAAGTTTACTGAAATTCTTTAAATATTTCATTGTTTCCTCTTTGGAAGCACGGATATCACAGTGCTGGCATTTCTGGGGTCTTGACAAATCTTAGTCAAGGTGGATAGCTCACAGCTCTTGCAGTCAAGTGCTTTGGAAGAGTCTAACAGCACAGAGCAGGCACTGCCAATGGAGAAGCTCCTAGCACTACAGAGGCACTGCTGAAGGAGAAGCCCACAGCTCTTGCAGTCAAGTGCTTTGGAAAAGTCTAACAGCACAGAACAGGCACTGCTGAAGGAGAAGCCCTCAGCACTATGGAGGCACTGCTGATGGAGAAGCCCACAGCACTACGGAGGCACTGCTGAAGGAGAAGCTCCAGTTCCATTGCTGAGAAGGTTCTGAGCCTGGAGAAGTCCTCCAACACTTTGCTGACAGAGCAGATGGAAGCACTGTGGTGAACTTGGAGAAAGCATTACAGAACTGTCTTAAACCAAGCACTTAATTTCCCAGCTGCAGCAAACTGTGAGCACAACATCCTGTTCTCAGAAGTCTATGATTAAATGATTTCTGGGGCAGTTCTGCTGGTAACCTCTGATTTAACTGGAACTTCAGTATAAATTGCTTTAAGAGGTAGTCCCCTTGTTGCCTTCATTTTGGCCTCTTTTCTGTCCAGAGCATAAGATGAGAGACTTAAGAACAGCCCAACCAAGATCCCGTTAATAGCACAGGCATAGAAAATGTAATTGTACTGACCAGTGAAGTCTACCAGGAGCCCTGAAAATAGACAAACTCAAGTTAAAACAAATTCAAAACAAATTGCAGAAGTGTAACATACATTTCCTTAATAGCTAGATGAGAGCAGAAAAGACGAATGAAAATAATTCGATGCTTATTCCTTTATGATTAAACTTTACAAACAATTAACCTTGGTCATGAGCCAAGATTCTGTTTTCTTTTACCCTGAAGTCTCCTCCTCTTTAGTCAGGCCTGGCCTCCACTGGGCTTCATTCCCAACAACCCAAGTATTTTCCCCATTCCCACTGCATCTCACAGCTGCTGCAGTGAAGACCAGAGTGCATCTCCCTCCAGAAGCAGGCTTGCATGCACCCTAGAACTGGCCACAGAGTGACAGGGTTGCCAACTGGATCCAGATTCACCTGGCAGGGTTGATCCAGTCCTGGCTTTACCCCATTGCCTGCGGGGACTTGTCTTCCTTTTCTTAGGTAATGCAATGGGGGAAATCGGAGCTACAAGTCCTTGGATCAACCAGGACTGTATCAACCCTGTTAGGCAAATCTGGATCCAGTTGACAACCATACTTGGCTTGGTGACACCCTCCTCTTCTTCCCCCCATCATACAGGGGCTGTAAAACCCACACTATGACATTCTTAGCCCCAGTGGGTGAGGAGTAGAAGGCAACCATGATCCTGCTTAAAAATGTGCAACCCTGCCATGTAGCCATCACACTGATCCCAACTGGGACCAAAAGTCATTGCATTTCTACAGTTTATTTGACTCTGAAACTGAAAAATATATGATCTACTTGTAAGTACATATCTCCAGCCCTGACCCTCCACTAAGCTACAGTCAAGGGCATAGAAGGGGTGTAAGTGGTGTATATGTATCAACACAAGCTGAAACTGAACTGCTGGAAGAATTCTTTATATGTTCCCAAGAATCAGAAAAGCAACAAAGGAACAGATGCTGTAGATTGAGGAGACATGATTTGAAGCTGCAGGAAGTTAGACTCAGAAGCAACTCCAGAGAACTTTTGTCAAGGAGAGGGTGGTAGACACCTGGAATGCCTTCCCGGGCAATGAAGAAGAAAAAAGGGTGATGGAATTTAAAAAAAAAAGGGATATATATAGAGAATCCCTAAAATACAAAAGAATGGAAATCAAACATTGACCCCCTAATTCCATAAACTTGCATGTACATTTTTTATGCTTAGCATTCAAAGTTGCATGCATAAGGTATAGAATAGTGATAGTTATGTCCGTAACTTAATTTAATAATTAGCTGCTAATTGTCATTAACATATTGGCATAGTTGGGATTCTACAAATTGTGCATGCAAAATCCATAGTGTGCAACTGCAAGGCAGGGGTGTGACCTGGGCGGGACAGAGATGTGGACCTTGGTGGGGTATGGGCAGGTCAAGGGCATGCCTAGCACTTGTACGCACAGGTTATAGAACAATGCCAGTTAGACGCAAGCATTTACATTAGTTATTGAGCTAGTGTAGATGCTTTCACCTAAAGTTAGAAGCATAACGTAGGACTTGTGCTAGCATTCTAAAAACAGCAAATACACGAATAATTACTAATCTAGAATTCATGCTTAACAAGCCTCATCCTGGTGCCTAACTTCGGGTGACCTTTTGAGAATTACCCCCTGAGAGGTTTCTCTTAAACTGGTGGAGGGGATTAACATGCACAGAACAGCAGTTACAACCTTAAGCAAAAGCATGGGAGCGTAACGTGCACGGGCAGACTAGAAGATCCACTTAGGTCTTTAACTGCTCTCATGTTACTATGTACATCTTTGTTATGCACGGTACTAATTGCATTTTCCAAGTAATCAACAATAGAGTGCTCATATTTCTTATCATCTGGGTTATCTCTGTTCAAATACATAGTTTGTTTGCATATATTTCTCCACTCAACGTGTAATTAAACTCTGGAATTCATTGCCAGAGAATGTGGTAGAGGCGGTTAGCTTAGCGGGGTTTAAAAAGGGTCTGGATGGCTTCCTAAAGGAAAAGTCCATAGACCATTATTAAAATGGACTTGGGGAAAATCCACTGCTTATTTCTGGGCTAAGCAGCATAAAATGTTTTGTACTTTTTTTGGGACCTTGCCAGGTATTTGTTACCTGGATTGGCCACTGTTGGAAACAGGATGCTGGGCTTGATGGACCTTTGGTCTGTCCCAGTATGGTAATACTTATGTACTCTCCCTCTATATCAACCTCAGCACCAGGATCTGCCTCATGTCCCATTCCCTATCTACAGAACCTGCACCTGCCTTGTGTCTCACTCCCCATCTATATCACTCTGAGCACCAGCACCTGCCTCATGTTCCACTCTGCAGCTTTATCGCTCTGATGAGCAGCAGTTGGCGTTCACAATCTCTCCTTATATATTTTTTTAATGCTGTTTGTACCGGTTTCACCTTTTCCTCAATGCTATATTTAGATAGGTGGAAATGGAGTGGAGGAGTGGCCTAATGGTTAGAGTATCAGCCTGTGAAGGAGAAAAGGCTGGTTCAAATACTACTGCAGTAACTGGTTATTAATTAATTTTATTTTATTTGGAGATTTGATATACTGCCATTCAAGAAGGCATCATGGTGGTGAACAAATATGTATAATTTAATCAAGACACATAGTAAATTAAGAACAAGCAGTCTCAGTGGCCAACATAGCCAGATAGGGTAAGGACTAGCGCAACAAATAAAAATCCATTACACAATAGTTGTGGCAGGAAACAATAAAAGAAAATGATAAAAGAGGAAAACTGTCAACAGTCAAATTAAATGTCGTGGAGGGGCATAATCAAACGCGAACGCCCATCTCCATGGGCATCTATGTCCGAGAACGGGTACGTGAAAGGGCGGGACAGACCGTATTTTCGAAAAAAAATGGCCCGCCCATCTTTTTTTTTTCAATAATACAGTTTGTGCCCGGCAAATGCATCGGAGTTGTGCGGATTTGAGCTGGGCGGTTTCGTTTTTCAGCGATAATGGAAACTGAAGGCGCCCAGCTCAAAAACGAACAAATCCAAGGCATTTGGTCATGGGAGGGGCCAGGATTCATAGTGCACTGGTCCCCCTCACATGCCAGGACACCAACCGGGCACCCTAGGGGGCACTTGAAACAATTAAAAAAAAAAAGTCAAATACCTCCCAAGTCCATAGCTCCCTTCCTTTGGGTGCTGAGCCCCTCAAATCCCCCCCAAAACCCACTGCCCACAACTCTGCACCATTACCATAGCCCTTATGGCTGAAGGGGAGCACCTACATGTGGGTACAGTGGGTTTTGGAGGCAGTTGGGAAGGCTTCCATTTACCACCACAAGTGTAATAGGTAGGGGGGATTGGCCTGGGTCTGCCTACCTGAAGTCCACTGCACCCACTAACAACTGCTCCAGGGACCTGCATACTGCTGTGATGGAGCTGGGTATGGCATTTGAGGCTGGCATACAGGCTGGAAAACAAAGTTGTTAAAGTTTTTTTTTTTTTTTTTTGGTGGGAGGGGGTTAGGGAACACTGGGGGAGTCAGGGGTGTTCATCCCCGATTCCCTCCGGTTCGTGAAAAAAAGGGTCCAAAAAAAGTGACCTAAATTTGCGCTAAAAACGCCTTTCTTTTTTTGATTATCGGCCGAAGGCGCCCATCTCTCCTTGGCCGATAAACACCCCCCAGTCCCACCTTCACCACGCCTCCAACACGCCCCGATCAACTTTGTTCGTTCCCACGGTGGAGTGCAGTTGAAGACGCCCAAAATCGGCTTTCGATTATACCGATTTGGGTGCCTTTGCGAGATGGGCGCCTATCTCCCGATTTGGGTCAAAATCTGGGCGCCCATCACTTTCGAAAATAAGGCTGTTAGTCTCCCCCTGGAGATGACTAAAAGTCAACCTAACCATTGAGTGAAATCCAGAAAGGTGCAATGAAAAACCCAAGTTTTTAGAGTAGCTTTAAATTTCTTGAGTGATGGTTCATTCCCAATACCAGCTGGGAGCTGATTCCAAATGCTGAATCCCCTGAGTAGGCGAGTGTCAGTTTTTGAAGGAAAGGGATAGCAATAGATTTGCAGTTGAGGAACACAAAGAGTGTGTCAGTCGATATGGAATCAACAAAATGAAAGAGGGAAGAAAACTGGTGTAGAAAACCTTGTGAGCAATAAGCAGGAATTTAAAATGGATTCTGCTTTGAATATGTAATCAATGTTGTTCAAAAAGAAGAGGTGACACATGATTGAATTTCTACACATTATAGATGAGCTTAACAGTAGTGTTTTGTATGAGTTATAGATGCCTCAATGAGTAAAGTGGTACATCTACCAGCAATGCATTGCAGTAGTTCAGATGGTTGAGAATGAAGACATGAATCAAGGTTTTCAAAGCTGGAGGATCCAAGAATGGTTTTAAGAACTTTATCTTTTAAGCCACATATCTCTCGGATGGTGCAGATGTCGTTTGTGTTGCTACGGAAGATAAAGAATTACTTATCAACACTCCAAAAGACAGGAGCTGATCCTGGATGGGAATCACCGCATTGTTTAATGAAACATGTGGCAAAGTTGAAGAATAAGAATGCGAAAACCAAAGGCCTTTGGTTTTATCAATGTTAAGCAAAAGCTTACGATCATTTAACAAAGTAACAATATTAGATAGCTTATGTTCAAGATCTGTTCAAAAACCACTACACCACTCTTAGAAGCCACCAGAAGCTGTTTGTCATCAACATATAAATAAACACAAACCCCCAACTCCTATAAACGTTCTAGGCATATATTCTATAATGTGATGCAAGTAAATTCTAATGCACGCAGCTGAACAAGGGGCTTGGAACGGGCGGGTTGTGGACGTTTCAAAAAACTATGTACACTATTATAGAATACACTCAATCTGTGCCTAAGTTAGGCGTAGGTATTTAGGCCTGGTTTAAGTGGCCTGAACGGTCACTAAGCATATTCTATAAACTACGCCTAACTTTAGGTGTAGTTTATAGAATCGCTCTAAGTGCGTGGTTTTTCAGTGCCGATTGTTAAGGCACCATTTATAGAATTTGGCCCAAGGCCCTAGTGTTTGAATAAAGGCTACAAGTGGGGCAATAAAGATGTTAAAAAGGGGAGGAGATAGAATGGACCCTTGTGGGACTCTGCAAGACGGGGGTATTATTTGGAAAAAGAAGAATCAAGGGCTACTTCAAATGAGTGATTTAAAAAGTAAGAACAGAACTAATTTAAAACCACCTCCTTAATTCCAGCGTCTCTCAATTGGGCTATTAGCAGATCATAACTGATTAGCTCAAAAGCTGAAGTAAGGTCCAACTATGTCAACATTATCTCTTGTTCATTGTCCAAATAGGTAAGGATATCATTAATTATGGAAACTAAAGCAGTTTTGCTACTGTGTCCTTCATGAAAACTAGACTGATAAAGGTGAAAAGTTCTTCCTTTTCAAACCGTTGAAGTATGTTAGACACGTGACCACGTTTGTTATACATGGTGCATTTGGATGTATTGCATACCTGTATCTGCATAAAACGTTTGGCTCTGTGATTCATAGTGACTAGATTCTGATGTTATTGGGTCATGTCTTGGGCTATGACAAGTTTTGTTTTGGTAATAATATTGTCTACTAATACCACAATAATTACTGTTGTCAAACACAAGTTAGCTAAACCTGTTGGTGAATGACGCATCGCTTGACCTGAGAGTCTTATAAAACCCAATAGACAGAATTCCATGGGACTGTCTGCATATATTTTGTCTGTCTTGTATTGTAGGTTTCCAAATCTGTTGGAACCCTAATGTAGGCTATCTTGGCCCTGTATGAGGCTCTGTAAGTACCCAGTGGTTAGGTCAAGTGTATCGCAAACTTCAACAATGAAATCCTAAGAACAGTTCTACGCAGTACAAAAAAGTGACAACCTTTGTGGACACGTTGAGGATACAGATGACCAGCTTTGGCAGCGTGTGGAGTTGTGGCCAAGTGGTTAGAGCACCAGTCATGACATCACAAGGTGCCCAGTTCAAATCCCATTGCTGCTCATTGTAATCTTGGGCAAGTCACTTACCCCTCCATTGCCTCAGGTACAAACTTAGATTGTGAGCCCTCCAGGGCCAGGGAAACACCCAGTGTACCTGAATATAACTTACCTTGAGCTACTACTGACAAAAGTGTGAGTGAAATAAAAGAAGAAGAAAATATACAGCCCCATTTTAGACAGGTCATAGAAGTTAGAATTGAGACAAGCAGGTTACGAAGTCTCAAGTTTTACCAGTATTTTAGAACAGAATCAGCTGATGTAGAGCCTGTTCTAAAATACAGAAATGGGCATTTATGTGACAGGTGCATGCAGCATAAACACCCATTTTAGAAAAACATATATAATATTGATGGGTTGAAAGCCAAGACATAATTGGTTATGTGCCAGCACATACCCGGTTATGCTGTACCATCGCAACATAACTGGTTATGTGTGGCCCATAGCTGGCTATCTTTATGACCTTAGAAACAGTTAAGACATTTATCTTACATAAATTACAATGTCCCCATTTTACAAAGCTGGGATATGCATGTATCAGACCCAAGTGCATGGAAATAGCAAGGGGCATGGTCTGGGGAATGGCAAGTTCATAGATGTTTATTCCCCATTTCAGAAGAGGACTAAACACGTATGTCTTAAAAGATTGATGCCAGCAATTTCACCTGCTACCAAGCATGTTTAGGGTTTGGTAAACAGCTACTATGGAGCAGCACACTACTGGAGGGATTGGTGGGCTTGCTCCCTTTATCCCCCAGTGGCTTTTGTCCTCCCCCACCCCCATCCCAAATGCCATAGGGGCAAGGGAAACTGGTCACTCTGACAGCATCAGGATAATAACTGGTTTATGCACATATCAAATGCAAATGAGGCTCTTAAAACGAGGGCCATAACATTTTGTTGGTAACTGTGATACATTGAATTCTGCTGAAATTTGTAGAAGGTCAAATGTGAAACCACTATGAACAGCTTAGACCCCCCTCTCTCTCTCTCTCTATATATATATATATATACAGTGGTGGAAATAAGTATTTGATCCCTTGCTGATTTTGTAAGTTTGCCCACTGACAAAGACATGAGCAGCCCATAATTGAAGGGTAGGTTATTGGTAACAGTGAGAGATAGCACATCACAAATTAAATCCGGAAAATCACATTGTGGAAAGTATATGAATTTATTTGCATTCTGCAGAGGGAAATAAGTATTTAATCCCTCTGGCAAACAAGACCTAATACTTGGTGGCAAAACCCTTGTTGGCAAGCACAGCGGTCAGACGTCTTCTGTAGTTGATGATGAGGTTTTGCACACATGTCAGGAGGAATTTTGGTCCACTCCTCTTTGCAGATCATCTCTAAATCATTAAGAGTTCTGGGCTGTCGCTTGGCAACTCGCAGCTTCAGCTCCCTCCATAAGTTTTCAATGGGATTAAGGTCTGGTGACTGGCTAGGCCACTCCATGACCCTAATGTGCTTCTTCCTGAGCCACTCCTTTGTTGCCTTGGCTGTATGTTTTGGGTCATTGTCGTGCTGGAAGACCCAGCCACGACCCATTTTTAAGGCCCTGGCGGAGGGAAGGAGGTTGTCACTCAGAATTGTACGGTACATGGCCCCATCCATTCTCCCATTGATGCGGTGAAGTAGTCCTGTGCCCTTAGCAGAGAAACACCCCCAAAACATAACATTTCCACCTCCATGCTTGACATTGGGGACGGTGTTCTTTGGGTCATAGGCAGCATTTCTCTTCCTCCAAACACGGCGAGTTGAGTTCATGCCAAAGAGCTCAATTTTTGTCTCATCTGACCACAGCACCTTCTCCCAATCACTCTCGGCATCATCCAGGTGTTCACTGGCAAACTTCAGACGGGGCCGTCACATGTGCCTTCCGGAGCAGGGGGACCTTGCGGGCACTGCAGGATTGCAATCCGTTATGTCGTAATGTGTTACCAATGGTTTTCGTGGTGACAGTGGTCCCAGCTGCCTTGAGATCATTGACAAGTTCCCCCCTTGTAGTTGTAGGCTGATTTCTAACCTTCCTCATGATCAAGGATACCCCACGAGGTGAGATTTTGCGTGGAGCCCCAGATCTTTGTCGATTGACAGTCATTTTGTACTTCTTCCATTTTCTTACTATGGCACCAACAGTTGTCTCCTTCTCGCCCAGCGTCTTACTGATGGTTTTGTAGCCCATTCCAGCCTTGTGCAGGTGTATGATCTTGTCCCTGACATCCTTAGACAGCTCCTTGCTCTTGGCCATTTTGTAGAGGTTAGAGTCTGACTGATTCACTGAGTCTGTGGACAGGTGTCTTTCATACAGGTGACCATTGCCGACAGCTGTCTGTCATGCAGGTAACGAGTTGATTTGGAGCATCTACCTGGTCTGTAGGGGCCAGATCTCTTACTGGTTGGTGGGGGATCAAATACTTATTTCCCTCTGCAGAATGCAAATAAATTCATATACTTTCCACAATGTGATTTTCCGGATTTAATTTGTGATGTGCTATCTCTCACTGTTACCAATAACCTACCCTTCAATTATGGGCTGCTCATGTCTTTGTCAGTGGGCAAACTTACAAAATCAGCAAGGGATCAAATACTTATTTCCACCACTGTATATATATCAAGAAAAGTCTCATTTCTAAGCTTTGGACATTCAACAAGTTGCTCCTAATGGTGCCTTGTGCCACTTTAAGCCCTTTGTCTCTTTCACTCACCTGCTAGTGGAGGACCAGTGAGGATGGTGATGCTCTCCAGGATAGTGAACAGTCCAAAGGCACTAGGGAAACGCTTCATTCCCACAATATCCATCAGTACCTGGAAGATTAGTGCCCCTATGAAACTCATGGACACGCTGTACACCACACAGTAGAGAATCAACATGGAATAACTTGATGACACAGCAGAAATGAAGTTGCTTATGCCATTGACTAGCACGGCTGTACTGAACACATAGATCATTTTCTCCTTGAAGAAGCGCATCCCTGATACTACCCCAGCTATTGGGCGTATGAAGATGTTGATGAAACCAATAAGTGCCAGCAGGAAGGCAGCTTTACTTTCTTCAATATTGCTACTGGTAGCATAGGGCACCAAATAGAACAGTGGCAATACGAAACCCATTACCAACCAGGCTACGCCCACTGTGAAGACCTGAAAGCGTTTATTCTGGCAGAAAAGGTCAAAGGCCATGTACTTCTTCACAGTCATCATACAGGAAGATGTCATACTCTGGAATTGGGTCTTGTCATGGTCCACACTGGTCCCGTTGAAAAGGGACTCCTTGAGAGGCTCCTTGTGGCTGATGAGCTCATCACTATCTGGTTGCTGATCGCATTGAAGCTGCCCACAGTCCTCTGTAGGGGACTGCAGTGCTGGGTGGGCCCGGACAGGCCTCATCAGAGCTCCACAGACACAAGAGTTCAATAGCACACCTCCAAAAATAAGGAACGAGCCTCTCCAGCCCATCTCAACCAGCAGGTACTGGGAGAACAGTGGCCAGATAGCCATACCAACTGAAGCTCCAGTAGCAGCCAAAGCATTGGCGAGGGTCCTACGGCGAATGAAGTAGTAACCCAGCACGGTCACTCCAGCCTGGAATGTGAAACACAACCCAAGCCCTTTAAGAAAGAGACACAAGAGCAGGTAAAATAAAGGTGTTACTGTTTGTGAACTGCTGTTTTAATCCTATTTTAAAAATGGAAATTAAAAAAAAAAACAAAAAAAACCCAACAACCTAAACATATTTCCTAACAAAGAAGCTGAAGAGATTGAAGGTCCATTGCTATCTATGTTCACTTTTGTCTTTACTGGGCAGAGCTCTTAGTAGAGTGAGCGTATTTTGTTTGATTACAAAATTAAATCTCTTCTACTTTCTTCCTAAAAAAAAAGTGTCCTGAGTTAGTGATCTCAGTGGGAGACTAAAATGTTCTCCCTCAAGATCCATTTTTTTGAACCATACGGATCATCTAAGACCACTCTATTTGAAGATTCCACTTCTTTTGGAACCACAAGGCTCAACTAAGACTCCTGAGGCAGGCCTGTTGCCGAAACACAGTTTCTGTGTTGAGTCATTGAATAAAGTGGTATTCTGAAATTTTATCTCCCCTTTCCCTGGAGTCATTGGTCCACTTCCCACTCTCTTTGCACTGTTATATTTAAGTGGGAGTCAGCGTTCATCCACTTAGGTGGATTACTCCCTCACTATCAAAACCTTCCTGGCAAGAATTTTCAAAAGTTAATGTCTCCTCCCAATAAAGCATTTTTTAATGGCCTGTAATAGCAACAGCATGAATCCCCCTTCATTTCCCCTAGGGCAGTGATGGCGAACCTATGGCACGCGTGCCAGAGAGGGCACGCAGAGTCCTCTCTGTTGGCACGTGCACCGTCGCCTCAGCCAGAGTCGTATTGCTGCTATGAACTGCTGGCGCGATCGCGCTAGCAGTTCAAAGTTGTGTTGGAGGAGAGACCCATCAGAAGTTCGTTCACCCACCAGAAGTTTGTTCCCTCCTCCCTTCGAGTTCCAGGCCCCCTCCCTCCGAATTTTAAAAGTCATCTATTTTACCTCATCGGGGTTAGGGTGGCAGCATGCAGGCTCGGCTCGGTGCTTAGTTCAGTTTTCCCTTCTCTCTCTCTCTCAGCTCTGGTCCCGCCCTTGCGGAAACAGGAAATGAGGGCAGGACCAGAGCTGAGAGAGAGAGAGAAGGGAAAACTGAAAACTGAACTAAGCACCGAGCCGAGCCTGCATGCTTTTTACCGCTGCTGCCGCCCTAACCCCGACGAGGTAAGATAGATGACTTTTAAAATTTGGAGGGAGGGGGGACCCTGGAACTGGGAGGGGGGGAGGTTAAATTGCCCTGTTGGCACTTTGCGATAAATAATTAGATTTTGGGTTGCTGTTTGGGCACTCGGTCTCTGAAAGGTTCGCCATCACTGCCTTAGGGGTAAGGACAGCAGCTGCCCAGTAACATCTTCAGCATCCTGTTCTTTACCCTGGCACATGGACTAAACAACAAAAAGCCATCACTGGAGGGGCTGGACACTACCATTACTCTCTATGTTGACTGTAGCTTCTCCTGTGCCGCTCTCCCCCCCTCCAGCTAATGGGATGCGCAATAAACTGTAACAAAAATATCAAACTACATATTCATTTGCAAAATAAATTTCTGTAAATGTCAGTCCAGGTAGCACTTACCTGCGATAAAGCCTCCAGTCACGTAGAGTTGCCCAATGGATTGGGAAAAGGAGCTGGCAAGCATCCCCACTCCACTGAGGAGGCCTCCCAAAATGACCGTGAAGCGACAGCCATAACGCTCCACCAAGATGCTGCAGAAGGGCCCTGCAACACAGCAAAGCGGAATACTTAGATTAAACTGTTTTCAGCCTTCTCACCTGCTAGGATCCTGTTTTCCTTTATAGAATACTAGTAAAAAAGGCCCGTTTCTGAAACGAATGAAACGGGCGCTAGCAAGGTTTTCCTGGGAGTGTGTATGTTTGAGAGAGAGAGCCAGAGTGAATGTACGGGTATGTGACAGAGTGAGACTGTCTGTGTGACAGTGTGTGTGTGAGAATGAGAGTGTGTGGCAGGGCCCCCTCCCCTGTTCCTAATGCCCCTCACCCCGTTCCCTTCCCTCCTTTGGGTTCCTTAAGGCTTTCAAAAGTCTATGTATCCCCGTGGCCCTAACGCCCGGTATCCGGATACCCCACCGCTTTCCTCTTCATCCCTCCCCCAAGATGTAATACTTTCACATCCTTCATTTTTTTAAAAAAGTGTCCTATCTACCCTGTGTACAAATGCCTGGAATTCAGATTGTGTTCCTCTCGTAAATTTTCATTTCTTTCATTCATTCAGAACTTGCCCCCCCCCCTGAACACTTTTGGTTCCTTCAGTCTTTTAAAACTGTCCTAAGTACCCTGTGTGCTAATGGCCAGCATTGAGATTGTTTTCCTGTCCCAAATTTGCATGTCTTTCAGTCATTCACAACTCCCCCCCCTCCCCTTCTCCAGTTTAACACTTTCATTTCCTTCAGTCTTTTAAAACTCTCCTATCTACCCTGTGTCCTAATGGGCAGCATTCAGATTGTTTGTTTTCCTTTCCCAAATGTTCATGTCTTTCAGTCGTTCAGAACTCCCCCCCTCCCCCCATTTAACACTTTCGGTTCCTTCAGTCTTTTAAAACTCTCCTATCAACTCTGTGTCCTAATGGCCAGCACTCAGATTGTTTTGCTTTGCCAAATTGTCTGTCACTGACGTCACTGACGTCAGTGCGTGCCTGCCTAGCAGACCACTTCCGGCAGGCACGGTCCCAGGCACATCCTGTTGGAGGTGAGAATTATTATATAGGACTAGGTAACGATACATGTCTGTAAGTTAGGTGCAAAGTCACAAAAGAGAGGGTAACAGAAACACCGAAGGCGTTTTAAAGTTTGCCTGATTGCTTGATTGAGCTCATATGTTTATATCTATAGGATCTCTTTGACCCCTGAGGCAGGCATTTGTACGCCGAAACACAGCCCATGTCGGGTCATCTTTTGGAATAAAGGATTACATTTTTCTCTTTCCTGAAGGCCCAGTGTTTGTTTTTTGTGTGTTTCTGTAAGGTAGGTGCAAGCATGTACAGCAGCCATGCAGCTGGTGTAAGTGTGTACACATACGTTCTGGACATAAGCGTGCAACTTATGGTATATTCTATAAGTTATGTTTTAGGTTTATTAAAACTTTGATAATACCGCTCAAGAGCGGTTTACATAAAATTATAAAATATTTAAAAATCTAGCAGAGAGCAAAGATCGTGAGAGAGAAAAAAAGAAAATAAAAGGAAGAAAAAAGAGAAACTCCATTTACTATAGGTCAGGAAAGAACAGCATTACAGAAAAAAAATTAGATAGCGTCCAGTCATACGAGATCTCACAGAACAACATAGTTGCTTAAGCATCTTTAATATGCTCAAAACATGGCAGCCCGACTTATATTTGGAAAAACATGATTTGAAAGCGCAAAATCCCTCCACGAAAAGCTACACTGGCTCCCTTTCAAAGAACGCATCGCTTTCAAAATCTGCACCCTAGTCCATAAAATAATCTTCGGCGACGTCCCAAGTGACATGATAGACCTCATAGACCTACCAACCAGAAACACATCCGAATCATCACGTACATATCTAAATCTCCACTACCCAAGCTGCAAAGGACTTAAATACAAATCAACTTACGCATCCAGTTTCTCCTATATAAGCACACAACTGTGGAACGCATTACCGAAAGTCGTGAAAACATCATATGGTCATCTAAACTTACGGAAATCACTAAAATCTAACTTGTTCCAAAAGGCATAGCCCACTGATCCAACTTAAATGCTCACACTCTGCAACACATCAAAACCAAAGTACGTAATGGTCATCACACAACCCTTCCGCCTTATGATACCCTAATGAGACTGTTCCATGAGAACCTACCTTACCACAACTTCATTTTGTATTTGTGCACACCGGAGACTGCGAACGCCTCTCCAGTACTATGTAAGCCACACTGAGCCTGTAAATAGGTGGGAAAATGTGGGATACAAATGCAACAAATAAATAAATAAATAAGGAAGGTTTTAAGAGCGGAATGAAAAGCTATGGGAAGTTATGGATCTGAGTGGGAGAGGTAAAGCATTCCAGAGTGGGACTTACAGTACTAAAGACTTTGGAACTAACAGTGTCATAAGGTATTTGTTGAAAGGAGGGAACATATAGGGAATTACATTGGGAAGAGTGTAAGATCCTAGATGGGATATAGGGGATGAGATTTTGAGAGAGATAGAGTGGCACGCCTACCCACGCTCCAGCCAGACTTTGTCTATGTGTACGCCTACCTGTAAAATACATCCTGTGTAAGATACATGTGCATTTGTAGAATAGTGTTTAGGCAGAATTTTGCTGTTTACAACATATGTGCACACATACACATGTATTTTAATGAATTATGTGAATAATTGGTATGAAATTGTTAGCATGGACTTTAGAGCACTGCCTTGTTTATGGGAGATGCAGTAGACTCTTGACAAAGCTAAACCATCCAGCAGCTCCAAATGAAAATAGTGTCTGTATTTACCCTTCTGTAGTTCAAAGTGGTTGGGCCCTTGCTCACCTCATTTCGGGTTCAGTATTTTTATGCCAGTGACTCAGCACAACATGAAAGCAAAAGGACTGCATAGACAAAGTCCTATGATATGATTGTTATTCAGTTGTATCTTGCTTCCCTTATGCCTTATGTTTAAAATCCCTCCTTTTTCCTAGGTTCCCTTTCTCATGCCAGATTTTAAGGACAAGGTCAAAGCAAACAAAGGCCTAATGGAGAAAATATGAACTCAGCAAGGGCAGAGAGCCAAGAAAGGAAGGGAGAGACTGATTGCGAAATCCAAGCACCAAGACTGGTTTCTACCAATAATGCTGTTATTAACTATTTGACCTTCAGCTTAAAGAAAGGATAAAAGGATAGAACGGGAAATATTTTAATGCCTTTGAATTGCTCTATGGACTATTTCGTACAGTTCTGATCACCGTATCTCAAAAAAGGAGATAGTGAAATTAGAAAAGGTTCAGGAAAGGGGGACCACAATTACAAAGGGGATGCGATGACCTTCCCTATGAGGAACGGCTAATGAGGCTAGGGCTCTTCAGCTTGAAGAAGAGACAGCTGAGTGGAGATGGAGCTCTATAATGAGGGGGGGATGCACTAAAGTCCTCGGTAGAGCCGTTCCATACCGAATTCCATAACGAATTGGTACGGAACGGCTATGCATGAAGGAAAGGGAATGCAAATGAGCTGCTCGTTGCAGCTCACTTGCATTCTCTAACCCTTCGTAAAACCGTCGGAAAATCGACCCATAGAGCTGGCTGCTCTGCGCATGCCAAGGACGTCAGAAAAAACCAAACAAACACATCCTTTATGGACGTCCTTGCCCCCCCTGCCCAAGGTCGCCGCTGCTCCCCGCTCCCCCCTGCATTAACATCATAACTTTAGGCAGCCCCGGCCCCCCTCCCTTCCTCTCTTCCTCTCTTTCTCCTCCTTTCTTTGAAACAACAGCTCCCGCCATCCTACGCCTCCGTGCCCTGCCCCCGCCACCCCCCCTGAGGTCGTTGGCACCGCTCCCCTCTCCACTGGGCCCCCCTCCGTCTGATACCGGGCCCTCACAGCGCCTCTCACCTCTGTGTGAAGGCGCTGCACGGGCAAGAACAGCTGATCACCTCTTCGGGCGTCCCTCCTTTCCTCCTGGGCCCGCCCTCGTCTGACGTAAGGAAAGGAGGGACGTCCGAAGAGGCGATCAGCTGTTCTTGCCCGTGCAGCGCCTTCACACAGAGGTGAAAGGCGCTGTGAGGGCCCGGTATCAGACGGAGGGGGGCCCAGTGGAGGGAGGGGAGTGGCAGTGACGACCTCAGGGGGGGCGGCAGGGGCGGGGCACGGGAGTGGAGGATGGCGGGAGCTGTCATTTCAAAGAAAGGAGGAGAAAGAGAGGAAGAGAGGAAGGAAGGGGGGCTGGGGCTGCCTAAAGTTTTGATTTTAATGCAGGGGGGAGCGGGGAGCAGCGGCGACCTTGGGCAGGGGGGGCAAGGCCGTCAATAAAGGACGCTCCTGATGAGCGTTTTTGCCCCTCCCGATTTTTTTTTTTTTTTTTTACATTTAAGTTTTGGAAGCCGGGCAGCCGCAACGAGAGGTACAGACCTCTCGTTAGCTTTCCCGGAGCTTTTCAGAGTTAGGGCAAGCGGAAAACCTTAGTGCATCTCATTTCAATAGGGTTTGAACACAATTTGCTCATCTGCATTCCGTTTTTGTTCGCTGCTACCGTCGTCGGAAATTGGGCTTTAGTGCATGCCAGGGTAATCTACTTGTTCGTTAAAGGCTCGTTTAGTTTAGTGCATCTTGCCCTGAGTGGAGTAGAATGGGTACACATGAATCACTCGTTTACTCTTTCCAAAAATACAAGACGAGGGGGTCATGCAATGAAGCTACTAAGTAGTACATTGAAAACAAATCAGTAAAGGCTGGTGCTAGGGTTTCTAGTGCCCCTGGCACCCCCCCCCCCCCCCCCATTCAGCATCTCTTCTTTATCCCTCCTCTCAACCCCTCCCTTTTTAGCACTCCTCTCTGCCCTCCCCAGGGGCAGCAGAATGCCTTTTTGTCTGGGGGGGGGGGGGGGAGCCAAGCTCTGCCCGAGCTCCATCTCCAATTCCCACACCGATTTACATTTATAAAATCACAGACCCCCTAATTCCATAACAGGGTGCCTAAGGTTAGGTGCAGTTTGAGTATGGATTTTATGGTTAAATCTTCTTTATTAAATTCCAACATTAATCAAAGAAGAAATACAATCTTGAAATAGTACACAAAAGATAACAGTGATACTAGCACTTACACACATATACTGCACACTTGCATACATAAGTGCTAGACAGCAGTTATAATTTATGGGCATGAGTTGCTTAGCATGTAAGTCAAGGAGAGCAAACATGTGGGCAGAGCACGGATTGGGCTCCCAGTTACATGTGTAACTTACAGAGTACGGTAACTTATATGCTAAAATGTCATATTTAGGCACAAACCATTCTGCCTGTCATAGACCTGACATAACCGTGTCTACATTTAGGCGTATCAAAGCCAACTTATGCTGGTATTCTATAATGACATCTTGGCGCACAGACGCTGTTATATAGAATGAATGCTCAGTGAGCCTAGGTTGTGGCACCCAGTTATAGAATTGTCCTCACAGAGTATAATTATTCAATCATGTGGGACATTCCCAAATCAATCAATAAAACTCCCAGCAACAGATACCCAACAGAAGAAGAATTATAAAAACATTCCATTCAAACACTGGTATCGCATCAGTGAGAGCAACAGAAACTCCCTCCGCTACCAGATAGTGAGAAGTAAGGCAAAACCTTACAACTAGATGCTCAATCTGCACTAACCCTACCTATGAAAAAGTCAGCACTGTAAATATTCTAGAACATCCGAAAACCTCCGGCTGGAAAAGAGAACAACGGTATACAGAATCTGACCCTAAAGCGGTTCGGATTTTCCACTGCGACGAGCTGCCAGCTCTCATTTCTGATGCCTTACAGGCGCCCCTCTGAGAAAACGGAGAATATCTGGATGAGCAGCAAGGGACAATCCGGAGACTTTCCCCCGGAAGCAGGCCAACGCTGCCACTTGAACTCGAAGGGAATTGTAGGCCAGGCCCTTTTGTAGCCTGTCCTGCAAAAAGTCCAGCAAGAGCGAGACTGTCGCTCTGGCGGCCAACCCACCCACATTTAGTCCCCAAACTCCAGTGCCCGGATGTGGCCCAGTAGTGAATATTGGGGGCTAATTTAGCCAGCGATGGTTCGTGTTTCAAAAAATCACTGACCGTCGCCAGCTGAATATCAGGGGGATGGGTGGATTTTAGGCAAATCTTTGAAGAAAAGGGTTGCTGTTGAGGGGGTGGTTTTGTTTTATCCATGATTGCTATTCTGATATTGTAAATGTTATTATTGTTTTATTATTGTTGTTTATTGGTTTGTATTTGTTTATATGTCACTATGCACTGTACAATAATGACATCTGGTAAATTAAATCAATGAATGTCTACTTCATAACAAGTCAAGTAGGTTTTACAACAATGCACTCGATCTGTTTTATCATGTCTTCATTGCGTAGTTTCCACGCTTCATCAGAGGTCACCACCTTGGCCAAAATGTCACAAACACATGATGCAAGTGGTATGCATTATGTCAGTGATGGCATATGCACCTGTCACAGTAAAAGTCCCCGAGGAGCTTCCCTAGAGTCATCTTTTGTGTAAACAGTTGGCAAAGCTTGTAAGCTGATGGGAAGAGCACCAAATGGATATTCTACTGCACCTTCAGCTTTAACACTGGGGTGCATGAGCTTTTGAAAATGATTGACGGTGCTAAACTCAACACAAATAACCCACCCTGGACACACTGAAGGTGTTTGCTTAGTATTAGGGGTGCTGAACCAACTGTTGCATACATAAAATTGGCATCTAGGCTGCTGTGGAGAGAAGAAGCACATCCTAATTAAGACTGAAAGGGCCATGGAAGGTGAAGGAAAATGTTCTCACCTACACAGCCTGGGACTGGTTTTCTTCCCTATCCAGATAGGCTTATTTCCCTGATTCTTTTATTTGACCATGTGGATTCATGTTTATACCACTTCCTCTTAGGTTCTCTCCACATTGGGCTGTAATTGGACCTGATGGAGGTCATTTCCTGCAAACATGACGTTTATTGATCCCATTTCTTTCTCATTCTTGTGGTTATTTTCAGTGGCGTACCAAGGGCGGGGCGGTGGGGGCGGTCCGCCCCAGGTGCACGCTGCTGGAGGGGTGCAGAGAGCAGCCGTGTGCCTGTCAGCTCATCTGGTTCCCTGCTCCCTCTGTCCCGGAACAGGTTACTTCCTGTTCTGGGGCAGAGGGAGCAGGGAGCCAGCGGAGCCGAGAGGACGATGGAAAAGTTTTGTTTTACCTGATAACTTTGTTTCTGTTAGTCCTATCAGACCAGTTCAGACAAATGGGTTGTGTCAGTGTACCCGCAGACGGAGACACAGGAAGTCCATATTGGACTAATTTAATGTATCTTTGACAAGCTTTTGAGAGATACACTTCCTTCATCAGTTCAGTGAAGAAATAATAAAGTTATACTGGGTTTAAACAGTGTAAACTCATCTAGATTTTAGGTTGTCGGCGTGTTAGTATAGCTCAGTGAAAGGGGTGGAAGGATAGCCTGACTCCCAAACGCTTTAGGACCAATACAAAAAGACTCAGTAGACCCAATGGCTTCCTCAATCATTATCGGATAGAGGACCAGATTCAGTAAACGGTGCCATTATGATCCGCGCTAAGATAGAGCGTCCTTTACAGAATAACATCTTGGCGCAATTCTCATACCTAACTTTGGGTGCAAGCACTTATGCCTGCCAAATGCTCATGTGAGTGCTGGCGCCCAATTAATGGCAGTTACGTGTTCTATAATATGGTGCTTAATGGCTGGGAATTCCCCTGACCTGCCAATGCCCCTCCCATGACCACATCCCCTTTTGAGTTGCGCACTATGAAATTTAGGTGCACGGTGTAGAATAGGACATAGGGCAGATCCACACGTAACTCCTAATTAATGTCAGCTAAGTGTTAACTTCAATAGTTGATTGTTATCAACTAACCGATGAATTAGTTTCTGCATGGATCTGCGATCTGCATTTAAATTTGGGCAACCTATACAGAATCTGGGAGATAGTGCCTTTAATCTGTAAAGTGACACTGCCTTGTCTTCTCTTTCTAATTGACACCTAAAACCTAGATGAATTTGTATTATTCAGGGGCAGACTGACCATAAGGGCAACCAGGCAGTGCCCGAGGGCTCAGTGGTTCCTTCCCATGTGCCCAATGTGCAACATCTTTCTCTCTCCCAAGATTGGGACACTCCCTCTCTTCCCCCTCCCATACTCCCATCCCTGAAACTCCCCCTTTCTCAGGCAGGGGCACTGGCAGCTAAACTAGCCATCTGCGGCTGACACTGGAACTTCCCTCTGCTGTGGCCTGCCCCTTTTTGATGTCACTTCCTTCTTCCCCAAGAGCGGGCCATGGCAGAGAGAAGTTCCAACATCTGTGGCAGATCATGATGGCCAATTTAGCTGCAGGACTAAAAGAAAAGGTCAGTGGCAGGGGGAGAGGGAGGCAACAGAACCGGGGGGGGGGGGGGGGGGATGGCAGTAGGACCAAGAGGGCAGCAGGATGGGGGGGGGGCAGCAAGACTGGGGGGTAGCAGCAGGACCAGGGGGGCAGCAGGATGGGAGGGGCAGGACTGGGGGAGCAGCAGGAGTGGGGGAGCCCAATGGTCCTTTCTGCCTGGGGGACCCAGACTATTGTCAGTCCGCCTCTGGTACTATTTAAACCCAGTATCATTGCATTGTTCTCCACTGGCCTCATGAAGAGAGGATAACTCTGGGGAAAACTTGTCAAAGATGCTTGTGTTAGTCCAATAAAAAGGTATGACGGTCGCTGATTCTTATTTCTACAGGTGGAGGATGGAAATCTAATGAAAAGAATTGTAAAGGAAAAAAAATGGAGAGCTGGAGGGTGACTCCTTAGTTTCTACTTACCTCCTGCATGCAACACAGCTGTCACGATAGAGGGGAACCAGGCAGTTTCGCTGTTAGTGGCCTGGAATGCATGCTGTATGTCGGAATAAAAAACTCCCACACAGGAGGGAAAACCCAGACTGAGCCCCTGAGACGTCACGACAGCCACAAGGACAACCCAAGCCCATCTTCCTTCCGGAACTTCCGACTTGCCTCTCTCTTTTAGAGTCATGGTTTCCTCAGTCCACTTCCTGTTGGGCAAAGGAGTGGAGGAAGAGTTAAATCAGTCAAAGTGAAAAGCAGGAACTGGAAGCCAGGGCCATTCATCTATTCCTCTTGCCAGAAAGAAAAGTTGGTGCTAACGACCCACAAGCATGGACGAAGGGCACTTCCCAGCTCTCCCCGGTGGTAGGCTCAGGCTGGCTGCTGCACTCCCTTGGCACAGAGAGTCCTAATGACTTGACAAAATAGTTGCAGCCGCTCTTTGTCCCTGCCCCTGCAAGCCAACCTTTTATCTCACCAGGGTGGAGATATGACATATTAAATATACAAAGCCACTTTATCTAGCACCCAGCGTAGCACCTCCTCCTTACCATACACCTGCCCTCCCCTTTCACCTGCTTCCAACCTGTGAAGCATCTGGATCCAGGCAGTGAACTCTTGCTGCTCTGATCTTTGCCTTAAAGAGGGAACAAGCGCTGGCCAAGTGCAGTAATACAGGTTTAGGCGGGCCCCTCTTTATAATAAGGCCCACGGTAACACTGGCCTTATCCTCTACATGAGATCTTGCACAATACAAGTCACAGAACTCAACACCTGTTATAGTATGTTTCAACATTTTTTATTGAGAAATTTGCAATTCCAATATACTTTCCATTTAACCTTATAACATATACATTTCTGTCAAACTTCAGCCCCACTCAACGGTATATTTTCCACATTTTCTCCCTCCCTCCCTCCCGACCCATCCCCTCCTTTAATTCCGACGTGATGGTGTTACATTTTTTGTTAAAGAGTTATATAATAAAGATATAGCATCGCCCAGTACCTCATGTTTCATAATGTGTCTAAATATGCTAACCACATTTCCATTACTCTCTTCTCCATCTTTAACCAATATTTATATCTCAGCACCTGTTATAGTAAAAACTGCTTTAAACTCATCAGACATCTGCAGTGGAATAGCAACATTCCATGTAGAATCTCCAATAGTAGCAACATTCCATGTAGAATCTCCAATAGTATCTATTTTATTTTTGTTACATTTGTACCCTGCGCTTTCCCACTCATGGCAGCTCCTTGTGACTCTGGGCAAGTCACTTAACCCTCCATTGCCCCATGTAAGCCGCATTGAGCCTGCCATGAGTGGGAAAGCGCAGGGTACAAATGTAACAAAAATAAAATAGATACTACTGGAGATTCTACATGGAATGTTGCTACTATTGGAGATTCTACATGGAATGTTGCTATTCCACTAGCAACATTCCATGTAGAAGGCTGCGCAGGCTTCTGCTTCTGTGAGTCTGACGTCCTGCACTTACGTGCAGGACGTCAGACTCGCAGAAGCCTATGCGGCCACATTGGTGATCTGCAAGGGCTGACTTCTACATGGAATGTTGCTAGTGGAATAGCAACATTCCATGTAGAATCTCAAATAGTAGCAACAGTGGAGGAGTGGCCTAGTGGTTAGGGTGGTGGACTTTGGTCCTGAGGAACTGAGTTCAATTCCCACTTCAGGCACAGGCAGCTCCTTGTGACTCTGGGCAAGTCACTTAACTCTCCATTGCCCCATGTAAGCTGCATTGAGCCTGCCATGAATGGGAAAGCGCGGGGTACAAATGTAACAAAAATAAATAAAGTGAAGGCAATTGTGGAACTGGCCTTACAAGGTGGGCAGCCAGCTGGTCCAGATACCGAGTGACTGGCTAGTCAGTTGCCACAGTCTTTAAAGCAGGGTTCTTAATCCATGGTGTCCACACTCTCAAGGGTTGAGAGGTGTAGAGAAGGGTCTTGAAATCTGAGACAATTTATTGAAACATTGTAGACTGACAGAAGGCAGTTTATGAGGAAAGTTTTCAAAGGAATTTTCACAGAGTGGAAAACAGACTGAATACATGTGACAATGTATGTGTTGCGCTGTTGAAAAACTGAGCCACAGTTTCCAGCATTGGTCAAGGGTAAACTGCAGCAACATCCTCACTAATGACGAGAAAACTTACGGGGTTTTTTTTTTTCACTTCATTTGCACACTTCCTGTTCAGGCTGCACAATCATGCTGTTGTGAAAATGTTAGTATAACACAAGGGTATAGCCAGACATCAATGGGAGGGGGGGGCCAGAGCCCAAGGTGGGGGGCACATTTTGGCCTGCCTCCCCACCGCTGCCCTCCCACCACCATTCCCCCCCCCCTGCGGCCGCTACTGCCTTCCTGCCGCCGCCCTCCTGCCACCACTCCCCCTCCCACCACTGCGAAGGTACCTTGGCTGGCTGGGGTCCCCAACCCCCACCAGCTAAAGCGTTTGTCCCGCACTGCTCTCACATTGCCTGGTGCCCTGTTCTGTTTTCAGTCGCTGTGCACGCTCATTTTAAGGAAAGGACAGGGTGCCAGGCAATGTGAGACCAGCGCAGGACAAATGCTTTAGTTGGCGGGGGTTAGGGATCCCCGCCAGCCAATCTGGGGGCCCCAGAGCCAACTTGGGGGCCCCTGTGGCCCCCCCATAGCTACGCCACTGGTATAATACTAATGGTACACATAATCTTGAGTTAGGCATAGCTACTATGGAAGTAAATTGCAGAAAGTGGGGGCTACTGTCAGGTGTCACAGTGTATGATTTCTTTTGATGAGGGGACGTATAGTGATGCTCCTTCAGAGGACCTTAGATGCCTCATAGGTGTTTAAGGGTAACTTATTCTTTAGGTACTCTGGACCATTTTTAATGAGGGCCTTGAAAATCAAAGATAGAGTTTTAAATTTGGCCCTGTAGGGTATTGGTAGCCCGTGCAATTTTTGCAGGAACCTATAAGCCAAGGGGTCAGTATGTGACCTCAGAGTCTAGATGGATTTGGTTAGTCCTTGCAATCACTTGCATAGCCATATTTAGTAGCAGCCCCTGAAGTATCCTTGGGCTGTTTTGGAGAGAACAGCTTTGTGTGGGGGTGGGGGCAGGAGGGAAGTGGAAAGAGGGTTTGAAAAGACTAATGAGAGTTGGAGCTCTGTGCCAGAAGGAAGAGGAAAATGTCACGGCCAGTCCCACCTATGCCCTTCACCAGGCCAGCCTGTTCCTTAAACAAAGTGAGAGTGGCTGAGAGACCTCTTCAGCAGACATGCACACTCAAGGCTTGTCACGCCCCCCCCAACCATGGGCGTAGCCACGGGTGGGCCTGGAATGGGCCCAGGCCCAGCCACTTTTGCTCCAGGTCCGCCTACCCTAATTAGCCCCAACCCAACAACATCCAAAACTCATTTTACTAACCTGACTGAAGTGCTGACTGCAAAAGAAGCAGAGTACAGCCGGCTCAGCCTTCCCCTTCTCTCTCAGCATCCTGCCCTCATTTCCTGTTTACGCAAGGGCGGGACGCTGAGAGAGAAGGGGAAGGCTGAGCCGGCTGTACTCTGTTTCTTTTGCAGTCACGACGTCACTTCAGTCAGGTTAGTAAAATGAGTGTTAAGCTATGGCTGGGCAGCAGAAAAGCAAGGAGGGCTGTTGAGGGAGAAGAGGTCGGGCAGGAGGGTTGAAACTGGAACTCAGGGGGGCAGGTGGGGTTTGGGGCATCACTGGACATAAAGGGGAGGGCAGAGGAGCATCGCTGGACATGGAGGGGAGGTGAGGGAAGAGGAGAATTGCTGGACATGGATGGGAGGGAGGGGAGAGGAGAAATTGCTAGACATGGAGGGGAGGGCAGGGGAGAGAGGAGAATTGCTGGATATGGATGTGGGGAGAGGGCAGGGGAGAGGAGAGTTGCTGGACATGAATGGATGGAGGGGAAGACAGGGGAGCAAGGACAGTTGCTGGACATGGATGGGTGAGGGCAGGGGAGAGAGGAGAGTTGCTGGACATGGATGGAGGGCATGGGCAGGGGAGAGAGGAGAGTTACTGGACATGGATGCAGGTGAGGGCAGGGGAGAGAGGAGAGTTGCTGGACATGGATGGAGGGGAGGGCAGGGGAGAGAGGAGAGTTGCTGGACATGGATGCAGGGGAGGCCAGGAGAAATGCTGGACATGGATGGAGGGAAGGGAAGACAGGAGGAGATGCACATGGATGGAGGAGACAGAGGAGAAATGCTGGACATGGATTGAGGGGAGGGGAGAGAGGAAGTGAGATGAACATGGATGGCGGGGCGGAGAGAAAGGAAAAATGGTAGACATGGATGGAGGAGAGGGAAGAGAGAGAGAGGAAGGAGATGCATATGGATGGAGGGGAGTGAAGAAAGAGGAAGGAGATGCATACTGACAGAGATGAGGGAAAGGGAAAAGAGGAGAAAAACTACACATGGATGGAGAATAGATGCTGGATGGAAAGAGGGGAGAGAGGGGGCAGACGCTGGATGGAAAGGGGGGAGAGAGGGGGCAGACGCTGGATGGAAAGGGGGGAGAGAGGGGGCAGATGCTGGAAGGAAAGGGGAGAGAGAGGGGGTAGACACTGGATGGGGGGTTAGACTGTTCACTGCCTAGGTAAAAAAAAAAAAAAGATGTATTTAGTCATTAAATATATCTCTTTTGCCCTGGCCTAGGCAATGAGGAGCCCATCCCCACCCAGTAAGTATGTTGATGCAGGGCAGCTGTTGGGTACAATACTTAGAAATCCATCATAAAGTGCATTCTAAGGCATTATTTTGAAATATCCCAAGAAACACTGCCCCCAACCCCTCTAAAAAGGCACCATTGAGTCATTCTTGCTTTATTTTAGGGTGGGCCTGGTGGAGGGCAGCAATGACAGCATTAACAGCAGCAGTGATGGCACCACCAGAAAGGAATGGAAAAGGGAAGATGCTGCATGCTTGAAGGGTAGAGGGAGGGAGGGGAAGGGAAGATGCTGGACACTTGAGGATATGAAAGGGTCAATGTTGGAGACTTGAGGATGCAAGGAAGGAGGATGCTGGACTCCTGAGGGGAGTGTTAGTGAAGGGGAGGGAAACAGAGAAGCTGAACATCTGGTGGGCTAGGGAAAGGAAGGGGAAATGCTGGATTACAGAGGGGTAGAGCCTTGAGCTGCTCCTGAGGTGGCTGAATGGCTAACGTTTTGCCTTGGACTGTAGATATTTCCAGGAGGCATGGTTTGAGTGTGGTTTGGCTGAGGCTTGGGTGTGTATGTGAGGAAAAAGTTCCATGTGGGCAATAAATTAGAACAGACCGGTGTTTGGCAATAGGCATGGACATTGGAATCTAGACAACAGAGGAGTTAAAATTCCAGCCTATTCAAGCCAGGAATGTGCACAACTGCCAACCACTGCTTGGATCTCTGTTTCCTCCTTGGACTGTGTTTCTTGATGCACTTGGGTTTACGAGTATTGCCATCTGAACTAAGGAAAGGAGGCATTAGATCTTGAAAACTAGTCAAGAAGGGGATCTTTCTCTATAGATCACCTCAAGTTAGGAAGGGGGATGGTGCACATTAAGTGCAAATTTTATAAGCAATTGCACATGCAATAGCTGTTATAGAATACTAGTGTAAAGTCCGCAGTTATGCGCCTAACTTTAGGCGCAATCATTTATCACTAACTCAATGACTGGCATAAATGCTGGTGCATGGAGGAGTGGCCTAGTGATTAGGGTGGTAGACTTTGGTCCTGAGGAACTGAGTTTGATTCCTGGCACAGGCAGCTCCTTGTGACTCTGGGCAAGTCACTTAACCCTCCATTGCCTGCCGCATTGAGCCTGCCATGAGTGGGAAAGCGCAGGGTACAAATGTAATAAAAATAAATAGTATTGTACAGCCTATGCATGCAAATGCTGGGCACGCCCTTACCCACCCATGCCCCTCACACGTCTCCTTCCACTTATGCACCTTGGATTTTGCGTGCAGTTTATAGAATACCAATTTCAGCAAGTTATGCACGTTACTGCTAATTAGTGTCAATTAACTCCAATTATTGCTAATAATTGGCTATTAATGGCAATTAGCAGTGTCATCCGGGTCCTGGCACGCAGGAGCAGGAGAGAAACAGACCAGGAAGCAGGCAGGCAGAAACAAATCTTGCCAGCGCCGCCCCCCCCCCCCCTTGGAGGCCGTGCCCGGGGAATTTTGCCCCCACCCCTGCCCCCCTCTCTCAGCCGTCCTGCTTGGGATCTCTTAGGGAAAGGAGGAGATATTGGTTGCTGTGGATGGACAGACTGGATAGATGGGTCATTTGGCTCTTATCTGCTGTCATGTTTCTATGTTTCTAAGTTACACACAGAAACTGACAGTGTCCTATAACTTGTGTGCACATTTTGCACACTAAGCATAAAGTCGTGCTTACAAGTTTATAGAATTGAGAGTAGAGAGAAGTGGTAGCCGTGTTAGTCCACTTTAAAGGTAATCAATAGAAATAAAACAAAATAAAACATTGAAAAGAAAATAAGATGATAGCTTTTTTTATCGGACATAACTTAATACATTTCTTGATTAGCTTTCGAAGGTTGTCCTTCTTCGTCAGATTGGAAATAAGCAAATGTTGGAAGATGACAGTATATATAAGTGAAACATCAAAGCATTTCAGTGACAGTCTAACAGGATCGGGGTGGATAGGTGAGATATGCATGGAGACAGGAGGGTGACAAACAGAGCAATACAACTTTATGGTTTATAATGGGCTAGAAAACCCAGATCTTTGTTAAGTCCTGTCTGGTGGGTGTCAAAATATTTAATCATTCTGACTTCAAAGGTCTTACTTTCCTGTATTGTTTTAAAGTTACCTTTCAGGATTCTTACTATGAAATCACTGGTACACTGTTCTGGTTTTGTAAAGTGCCACCCCACAGGCATTTTTCATATGATGTCTATGTAAATTAAATCTTGTCTTTAGCATCTGGCTTGTTTCTCCAATATAGCACCCTTCGTCACATTTTTTACACTGAATGATGTATACCACATTGGAAGATGAGCATGTAAAGGATTCCTTTATGTTGAATATTTTTCCTTTGTGAATGACTGTGGGGTCCTGTGAAATGTTTTGGCATAGTTTGCAGCTGGATATATTGCAAGGATGTGTGCCATTCTCTTCTTTTTGAGTCTGTGTTGGGAGCTTACTTCTAATTAGCTTGTGTTTTAAGTTGGGTGGCTGTCAGAAGGCCAGCACTGGTGGGGATGGGAATATCTCTTTCAGTAATTCATCCTCCTGGAGTAGAGGCTGTAGATCTTTTATGATGTTTCTTAATTTTTCCAGCTCTGGGTTGTATGTCACTATAAGGGGGATTCTGTCTGTGGCTTTTTTTTTCTTTGTACTGTAGCAGATTTTCCCTGGGTATTTTGAGGGAGGAGGCAATATTCTTGGAGATTATTTTGGGGTTGTAACCTTTCTGTTCGAAGGATGCAGTCAGGATTCCGAGATGTCTGTCTGTCCCCTGGTACCTTGTGGCTTGGCTGTAAATAATGGATCTTTTTGTCCGTGAAGGGTGGAAGCTGGATTGTGAAGGTAGCTGCATTTGTCTGTGGGTTTCTTGTATATAGATGTTTATATATAGCCATCGCTGATTGAGACCGTGGTGTCCAAAAAATTGACTTTTTTTCTGGGGAGTAGTCAATTTTGAATCTAATTGTAGGATGGTATGTATTGAAGGAATTGTAAAATTGTTTCAGAGTTTCTTCCCCCTCAGTCCAAATAAAAAAAAAATGTCATCAATGTACCAGTAGTATTTTAGGGGTTTGGTCTGGTATGTATTCAGAAATGTCTCTTCCAGCTCAGCAATAAGAGGTTGACATATTGGGGTGCTGTCCTGGTGCCCATCGCAGTGCCCATTATTTGTAGATAGATATCATTGTTAAAGCGGAAAAAGTTAGTTGTGAGTTAAAATAAATTTGATTAATTTTGTAATAGTTTCTGGTGAGTATTGATGGTCCAGTGTGGATGTTTTTAGAAGCCTCCCACATGCAGCTATGCCATTCGCATGGGGAATGTTGCTGTATAGTGATTCTACATCCATCGTGACCAGAAGGGTGCTTGATGGTAATTGCTTGATATTTTTCAATTTATTCAGAAAGTCTGTGGTGTCTTGTATGAAGCTGTTTGTTTTGTGCACGAGAGGTTTCAGAATTCCCTCTATGAGCCCAGATATTTCCTCCGTGAGTGTGCCAATACCCGATATGATTCGTCTGCCAGGGTTTCCAGGTTTGTGGATTTTGGGTAGCATGTAGAATGTGCCCACAGAAGGCTGGTTTGGTATGAGTTTCTTCAGATGTGGCTGTACTTGTTTAGGAAATGTTCTGATAAGGTCTTTTAGCTGCTTTGTATAATCATGTGTGGGGTCCTCAGTTAGTTTCCTGTAGTATGTATTGTCTGAGAGCTGTCTGAGAGCTGAAGAAGGGCACAGTGATAGTACCATGGGACTGGTGCCATTTTGAACCCAGCACCATTAAGGGGTGAAGTTGATTGCAAGTAGCATTATTTATGTACTATGGAAGTGACTAACCTGCAGGATCAAACTAATGCAGGTTAATCATTCCTGTGGGAAACTGAGATGTAGTAAAAGCCCTATTGTTACCACACCTTAATAACCAGCCTCCCTAAATATTTTATTTATTTGTTTCTGTATATATTTACTATTCTCCAATGATATTCCTCCTATAGCTAAAAAAACTGCAAAGGAGTTGTTGTGGGGCGATGAAAGGATGGTTGATTCAGGGTTAATTTCTGGGAGGGGATATAGGAACAGTTTTAGACATAATATAAAAACACTTTTTAGATTCCAAAGTGAAAAATCAAGTTACCAAATAAACTAGATTAAATTACATAAAAAATCATGTAAAACAATCTTACAATATATAAATAAGACAAATGGCCCCATCTCCACCAATACAAGCTGACCCAAATATTTTCTCCACAATACCAAGCCTTAAGCTGGGAAGAGTTTGGCCTCTAGAATTAGGGGCTGCTAGTGTTTGATACCAGTCTTACAGGCTTTGAGAATAGTTTGTCCACTTCTAAGTCAGACAGAACAACATCTAGTAAAGGAAATGCCATTGCCAAAGAGGCAGCAGTATAGCTAAAACAAGTTTACTACTGAGCCAAATTGACAAGTTAAAGAATGATAAATCACCTGGACTGGATGGTATACACCCCAGGGTATTGAAAGAACTCAAGCGTGAAATTTCTGATTTGCTGCTAGTGATTTGCAACCTGATGTTAAAGTCGTTTGTAGCACCTGAAGACTAGAGGGTGGCCAATGTGAAGCCAATTTTTAAAATGGGTTCCAGGGGTGATTTGGGAAATTACAGACCAGTAAGCCTAACTTCAGTGCTGAGCAAAATAGTGGAAACTATTATAACGAATAAAATTATGGAACGTGTAGACAAACATGGTTTAATGGGACAGAGTCAGCATGGGTTCAGCCAAGGCAGGTCTTGACTCATCAATTTGCTTCATGTCTTTGAAGGCGTGAATAAGCATGTCGATAAAGGTGAGCCAAATTGATGTAGCGTATCTAGATTTTCAGAAAGCTTTTGACAAAGTACCTCATGAGAGACTAATGAGAAAATTAAGGAGTCATGGGATAGGAGGCAATGTCCTGTTGTGGATTAAGAATTGGTTAATGGGCAGAAAACAGAGGGTAGGGTTAAATGGCTATTTTTCTCAATGGAGAAGGGTGAATAGTGGAATGCCGCAGGGATCTGTACTGGGACCAGTGCTACTTAACATAGTTATAAATGATCTGGAAACGGGAATGATGAGTGAAGTGATTAAAGGGCCTTTTTACAGAGTGGTGGTAAGCCCAAAGCAGGCTTACTGCTTGTTCTTTCGGGACTGCCACCAGCCCAATGCGGCCACGGGTCATAGTCCCGCCCCGAGTGCGTGGCATTTCCGGGGGAAAAAAAGAAAACCCCTGGAAATGGCTTGTGTAGTGGTAACCCGGTGGTAATCAGACATCACCGCACACTACCCGGTTACTGCTGGGTTAGCATGGGAGCCCTTATCGCTACCTTAGTGGGTGGCAGTAAGGGCTCCCCATCACATGGCCGTGTGCTAAGAGTTCTCTTATCGCATGGCCATGTGTGCTAGGGGCTTTTTTTTTTACCTGCAGCGGTAAAAAGGGCCTTGGCACATGGGAAAAATGGTCCCTGCCATCAGCGCAGGGTCCTTTTTCCCCGCAGCTCGGTAAAAGTGCCCCTAAATTTGCAGATGACACGAAACTACTCAAAGTTGTCAAAACACATGCAGATTGTGAAAAACTGCAGGAAGACCTTAGGAAACTGGAAGACTGGGCATCCAAATGGCAGATGAAATTTAATGTAGACAAATTCAAAGGATGTACATTGGGAAGAATAAACCAAATCATAGTTATCTGATGCTAGGGTCCACTTAGGAGTCAGCACTCAAGACCTAGGTGCCGTGAAGGGGCATAATCGAACGGAAACGTCTATCTCCATGGGCGTTTATCTCCGAGAACGGGTCCGTGAAGGGGCGGACCGAACTGTATTTTCACAAAAAATAGACGTCCATGTTTTATTCGACAATTTGTGAGGTGGGTGTTTTTGTTTTTCAGTGATAACGGAAAATGAAAGCGCCCAGCTCAAAAACGAATAACTCCAAGACATTTATTCGTGGGAGGGGCCAGGATTCGTAGTGCACTGGTCCCCCTCACATGCCAGGACACCAACCGGGCACCCTAGGGGGCACTTCTACAAAAACAAAAAAAAAGGTAAAAGAGCTCCCAGGTGCATAGCACCCTTCCCTTGTGTGTTGAGCCCCCCAAATCCCCCTCAAAACCCACTGTCCACAAGTCTACACCATTACTATAGCCCTAAGGGGTGAAGGGGGGCACCTACATGTGGGTACAGTGGGTTTGGGGGGGCGGTTTGGAGGGCTCCCATTTACCAGCACAAGTGTAACAGGTGGGGGGGGGATGGGCCTGGGTCCACCTGCCTGAAGTCCACTGCACCCCCTAATAACTGCTCCAGTGACCTGCATACTGCTGCCAGGGAGGTGGGTATGACATTTGAGGGTGAATATAAAAAGTTGTGAAACGGCATATTTTGTGGTGGGAGGGGGTTTGTGACCACTGGGGGAGTCAGGGGAGGTCATCCCCGATTCCCTCCAGTGGTCATTTGGTCATTTAGGGCACTTATTGGGGCCTTATTCGTGGAAAAACAGGGTCCAGGAAAAATGCCCTAAATTCTCGCTACAAACGCATATTTTTTTTCCATTATCGGCGAAAGGTGCACATCTCTGATCGGCCGATAACCACGCCCCAGTTCCGGCTTCACCACGCCTTCGACACGCCCCCATCAACTTTGTCCGCATCCGCGACGGAGTGCAGTTGAAAACGTCCAAATTCGGCTTTCGATTATACCGCTTTATTCGTTTTTGTGAGATAAACGTCTATCTCCCGATTTGGGTCACAATATAGGCGTTTTTCTATTTCGATTATAAGCAGGATTGTAGACTATACACTGAAATCTTCTGCCTAGTGTGTGGCGGCACCCGAAAAAGCAAAAGGGATGCTAGAAATTATTAGAACAAAAATATTATAATGCTTCTGTATCTCTCCCTGATGTGACCTCACCTTGAGTATTGTGTTCAATTCTGGTTGCTGTATCTCAAAAAAGATATAGCAGAATTAGAAAAGGTACAAAGAAGCTCCCATATGAGGAACAGCTAGAGGTTAGGGCTCTTCAGCTTGGAAAAGAGACAGCTGAGGTCTGCAAAATCCTGAGTGGTGTGTGTCAGCGGGTGGAGGAGAATCAAGTTTTCACTCATTCAAAAAGTACAAAGACCAGTGGACACTCAATGAAACTGCATGGAAATACTTTTAAAACAATCAAAGAATAGTTAAAAGCTCTGGAACTCATTGCTAGAGGATGTGGTAATGGTGGTTAGTGTATCTGGGTTTTAAAAAAAGTTTGGACGAGTTCCTGGAGGAAGAGTGCATAGTCTGTTACTGAGATGGACATGGGGGAAGCCACTGCTTGCCCCGGGATTGGTAGCATGGAATGTTGCTACTCTTTGGGATTCTGAATGGAATGTTGCTACTTTCCGAGATTCTGAATAGAATCTTGCTACTCTTTGGGGTTCTTTCTATATGGAATGTTGCTACTAATTGGGTTTCTGCCAGGCACTTGTGACCTGGATTGGCCACAGCTGGAACCAGGATACTAGACTAGATGGACCATTGGTCTGACCCAGCATGGCTATTCTTACGTTATTAAACCCATAAAACCAGACACAGCAACATTTTGGCAACTACCTACATTAGGGTTCTAATCAGAAATCTGGTGGTGTGTGTTAGTTGTGATTCAGTATCTTGTAACATTCCAAAACAGAAACTTACAAAACTCCATCAAAGCCAGTAATCGCTTTTTCCAAAAGAACTCAAAGAACATAAAAATAGCCATACTGGGCCAGACCAATGGTCCATCTAGCCCAGTATGCTGCTTCCAACAGTGGCTAATCCAGATCACAGGTACCTGGCAGAAACCCAATTAGTCAATGAAATATAGGAATGCACAAAATGTGGCTAAATATCTTGAAAGTATAGCTTATCAGAATGTAACTTGAAACACTATTGCAATCCTTTGCGGCAAAGAGGCATCATACAATAATGGTACAGGCTATTGGATCTCCTATAGCACACAACTATTTCGGATCTGGAGCACTCAATTTTATTATTTATTTATTTAGATTTTGCTCACACCTTTTTCAGTAGTAGCTCAAGGTGAGTTACATTCAGGTACACTGGATATTTCTCTGTCCCAGGAGGGCTCACAATCTAAGTTTGTACTTGAGGCAATGGAGGGTTAAGTGACTTACCCAAGATCACAAGGAGTAGCAGTGGGATTTGAACTGGCCACCTCTGGATTGCAAAACCAGTGCTCCCACCACTAGGCCAATCCTCCACTAGCAACATTGTGTGTAGAATCTTAAATAGTAGCAACATTCTATGTTCCACTGCACTAACCACTAGGCTACTCCTCTACTAGCAACATTCCATGTAGAAGCCTGCCCTTGCAAATCAGCAACGCGGCCACGCAGGCTTCTGTTTCTGTGAGTCTGACGTCCTGCACATACAAATGCAATAAATAATAAATAATAATAAACATACGTGCAGGACATACGTGCTGCACATACAAATGCAATAAATAATAACAAACATACGTGCAGGACGTCAGACTCAC
Source organism: Microcaecilia unicolor (assembly GCF_901765095.1). Lineage (NCBI taxonomy): Eukaryota > Metazoa > Chordata > Amphibia > Gymnophiona > Siphonopidae > Microcaecilia > Microcaecilia unicolor. Next base: position 318,090,728 of record NC_044036.1, read on the forward strand.
AGAAACAGAAGCCTGCATGGCTGTGTTGCTGATCTGCAAGGGCAGGCTTCTACATGGAATGTTGCTAGTGGAATAGCAACATTAACATTCCATGTAGAATCTCAAATAGTAGCAACATTCCATGTAGAATCTCAAATAGTAGCAACATCCCAGAATCTCAAAAAGTGGCAACGTTCCATGTGGAATCTTTAATAATAGCAATATTCCATATATTTAGATTTTGCTCACACCTTTTTCAGTAGTAGCTCAAGGTGAGTTACATTCAGGTACACTGGATATTTCTCTGTCCCAGGAGGGCTCACAATCTAAGTTTGTACCTGAGGCAATAGAGGATTAAGTGACTTACCCAAGATCACAAGGAGCAGAAGTTGGATTTGAACCAGCCACCTCTGGATTACAAGCCTGGTGCTCTAACCACTAGGCCACTCCTCCAACACTTACTGATATTCTATTGCTTAAACACTTAATATGAGTAAAAGTAACAGCCAGCGACCAAAATACTAACTGAATCACAGAAGTCCTAGTGCTGCAAAAGAATAGTTCCTGCTCCCTGCAGGAATACTTTCCAGATATTTAGCTACGTTTTGTGCACTCCTATATTCTGTTGCTTATTTGTTGTGGAGTGTTGCTTTTATCTTTTTAGAAACCCCAATAGTAGCAACATTCCATGCTACCGATCCCAGGGCAGGCAGTGGCTTCCCCAATTCTGTCTCAATAGCAGACTATGGACTTTTCCTCCAGGAACTTGTCCATACCTTTTTTTAAACCCAGGTATGTTAACCACTGTTAGCACAGCAACTGGCTCATTTGTGCCCTTCGGACAACACAAGCAGATTTCTGATGATGCAGAAACTCACTTATGAGCTTGAGCTGAATCCGATGAATGTGGGTTGCAATTTGTTTTAGAATAATCTCAAGCATCGACTTCTGGGAAATGAAGTTTTGATTGCAGGTAAAGTCTAGGGGTATAATCCATGGATGCAAATTAACAACATTAAGAAATATCCATGAGTACTTAGTTTTCTATACCATCAAACCATTAGTTCGAGACTGTTTACATAAAAGATAATAAAAATTAAAAAATGTAGTATAATTATTTATTTATTGCATTTGTATCCCACATTTTCCCACCTCTTTGCAGGCTCAACGTGGCTTACAATACATAAATGGTGGAAATATATTAGAAAATAAACATTTAGTGTTACAGAAGGATCTTGGTCAACATGATAATGATAAAACAAGATAGTAGTGTTACAAGTAGATATTGTTAGATAGTCCTGAATATATGTGAGGAGTTGTGTGTATTCACATTGGTTGGTCTTTGTGGTATGCCTTGTTAAAATGCACTCAGTCTGCTACTCCTCACTACCTCTCCACCCTCATCTCCCCCTATGTTCCCGCCCGCAACCTCCGCTCACAGGACAAAGCCCTTCTCTCAGTACCCTTCTCCACCACTGCCAACTCCAGGCTCCGCTCATTCTGCCTTGCCTCACCCTATGCCTGGAATAATCTTCCTTTACCCATACGCCATGCCCCCTCCCTACCCATCTTCAAATCTCTGCTTAAAACTCACCTCTTCAATGCTGCCTTCGGCGCCTAACCGCTCGAGAAATATAAAATACCCCAATCTATCCACCCTATCAGATTAACTGTTCACTCGTCCTCTAGATTGTTCACTTGTCTTTAGATTGTTCTCTTGTCTTTTAGATTGTAAGCTCTTTGAGCACGGACTGTCCTTCTATGTTTGAATTGTACAGCGCTGCGTAACCCTAGTAGCGCTTTAGAAATGGTTGTTGTTGTTGTTGTTAAAGAGATGGGTCTTCAGTAGTTTGCGGAAGCTCGTTAGTTCGTGGATCGTTTTTAAGTTGCGTGGCAATGCGTTCCATAACTGTGTGCTCAAGTAGGTAAAGTTTGACGCGTGCATTAATTTGTATTTTAGACCTTTGCAATTAGGGAAGTGCAGATTAAGGAATGTGCGGGATGATCTTTTGGCATTCCTGAGTGGTAAGCCTATTAAAGCTGACATGTAGGCTGGTGCATCTCCGGGAATGATTTTGTGAACTAGGGCGCATATTTTGAACGTGATGCGTTCTTTAAGTGGGAGCCAGTGTAATTTTTCTCGTAAGGGCTTGGCGCTTTCAAATTTTGGTTTGCCAAATATGAGTCTAGCTGCAGTGTTCTGGGCTGTCTGAAGTTTCTTGATTATTTGCTCTTTACAACCGGCGTAGAGTGCGTTCTTAATTATAAATTAAGAAACACATTTATCAAACATTGGATATAAATGCTATAAATAAATAAATAAATATTTTACAGAACTTCAAATAGTCCTTTATAAGCCTGAGGTCAGGAGGTAGAGAGTTCTGCAAAACAGTTGCAATAGCTTTAAATATTTTCCTAGGGGAAGTTGACAGCTGAATAGATGAAACTATTGGCAAAATCAACTTGTTAACTTGAGAATGTTGAGTAAGTCTAGTACTAGATTTAAGTTCTATCAAGGGAGCTAAGTGTGAAATATAAAATCTTAAAAGAAAAACACAAGACTTTAAAGTGAGGCAGCCAATTAAGTTCTTTAAAGAGTAGGGTAGACCTATCATATTTATATGTATAAAGTAAGACTTCAGTGGTTGCATTCTGGGGAAAGAGCAGGGCCACTGAGGGGGGGGGGGGGCAGGGGGAACAAAATTCCCCGGGCCCGGGCCTCCAAGGGGGGCCTGGCGCCGGGGTCTCTCTCCTTCTCCTGTTCCCAGGCTGCTGGCGCTGCAGTCCCTGGTTTCACCTGCCCGCCCTCAGCTCCGTCGACAGCCCCCCTCCGTCTGCCACCGGGCCCCCTGTATTCAAATCGGCAGCGCCTCAGTGTGAAAGCGGCAGATCGCCTCCCTTCGGGCCTTCCCTCACTGTGTCCCGCCCTCGTCTGATGTAACTTCCTGTTTCTGCGAGGACGGGGCACAGCGAGGGAGGGCCCGAAGAGAGGCGATCTGCTGCTTTCACACGGAGGTGAGGCGCTGCTGATTTGAATGCAGGGGGCCCGGTGGCGGATGGAGGGGGGCTGTCGATGGGGCTGGGTGGGTGGAGACTGGGGACTGCGGTGCCGACGGCCTGAGAGGGAGGTGACAGTGGTAGTGATCCAGGGGGCGGCGGCAGCCCTGGGGGCGCCCTTGCCCCAGGCCCGGCTCAGTCTCTTGGAGGTCCTGGGAAAGAGCACCTGTGAAATAACCCCCCCCGATCTTCACATTTAAGCCTAATGGTTAGTGCAGCAGCCTGAGAACCACAGGAACTGGGTTCAATTCCCACTGCAGCTCCCCGTGACTCTGGGCAAAGGAGGGGCACTGTCCCAGGTACAAAATAAGTACCTGTATATAACAAACTCCTTTGATTGTAAGTGCAGAAAAATCCCATCCCCTTTAAAATCTCATCATTCCAAATTTCATCCATCTGACTCAACAAGCAAAAAAATGTAGTCTTTTCTCAGAGCAAAACAGCAAAAGCAGAGGTTGACAAATGCACAAACCAATAGGGAGATAATATTTAAAAAACCCAGTTTATTCAGAATATTCATATCAAGGACCCGACACGGTCCGTGTTTCGGCGCCAAAGCGCCTGCCTCAGGGGTCACAAACAACTTTCTCTGAGAAGAAGCTGATTGGCTTGAATAAATCCTTTATGTATGCACCTGGTTATAAAAACAAGTTAATCCACAGAGAGAACAAAAGACCAGCAAACACCATGTGACACACCGATCAGCAAACACCACGTGACATACCTGTCACATGGTGTTTGCTGGTCGGTTGGCTGGTCTTTTGTTCTCTCTGTGGATTAACTTGTTTTTATAACCACCTGCATACATACATAAAGGATTTATTCAAGCCAATCAGCTTCTTCTCAGAGAAAGTTGTTTGTGTCCCCTGAGGCAGGCGCTTTGGCCCCGAAACACGGACCGTGTCGGGTCCTTGATATGAATATTATTATTTATTGCATTTGTATCCCACATTTCCCCACCTCTCTGCAGGCTCAATGTGGCTTACAATACATCATGGATTCTGAATAAACTGTGTTTTTGATATTATCTCCTTATTGGTTTGCGCATTTGTCAACCTCCACTTTTGCTGTTTTGCTTTGACTCTCCTGTCTTCTTGTCTTTTCTCAGTCCGGTGTTACTAATCCAAAACTGTGTGGCTAAGCCGGAATGAAAACAGTAAAACAAAAGCATTAGGTGCCAAGCAGCTATTACATTCCAGTATTAGGACACAAACATATCCTAGCTTCAGGTCTTCTTAAGAGAGCTCAGGTTTCTGGGAACTGGCCGAATACAATTTTCTCCTCTCTCCCTCCCACCTCTCTACTTTGCTAGTTCTCTGTCCCTCATTCTCGCCTTTCTACCACGTCTATCTATTTCCTATGCCTTGGGTATCCTACAGAGGGACCCACTGGACACAACTGGTAAAAAGAGTTTCTGAAAATGAGGCCAGGAAGCGGAGGCTAGGCTTACATAAGCTAAACCGACAGTAGTCTTCCCCAAGCAGAAAGAAAGCAGCCCTTTCCCACGTCCCCGCTCAGCCCGTTTACCTTTCAGCACCTTTGCAGAAGTGGGAGCTGGAGCTTTGAACGTTTACTTGTTACCCGTCCTTTTTCTCTCTCTCGCTCTTTCTTTCATGCTCTTGTCTTCCTCTTTCAGTTTCAGCCGGGCTGTAGTCTAGAATGCAGTTTCCTCACTCTCACAGAGGCCAGCTCGGCTTTATCGCTGTTCTCTTAAATCTGGAGTGGATCGAGTTCGGGGTTTAAGGTGTTAGGACGGAGTCTTCCTGCGCTGGGAGGGAGGAGATGGGCCAGAAGCCAATAACACCACTCCCTGAAGCCTGCAGCAAGCGATATCTCACGAAGGCTGTGGTGGGGACAACTGTTTTGCATGTTTAGGGCTTTTTATGAAAAAAAAAAATGGATCAAACAAAGCTATTTACCATAAAACAATAGACTCGTACAATGGGAGGGGGGGGGGGGACCGCAGAACTTTCAAAGCGTTACACTTCTGCCATTTGCTAAAGCTTGGAGTTATTATGAGTCATAGGTCTAACAAACTCTCTCAGTTCTGGGCTGGATTTACTGATTTATGTATATGTTAGACAAGCCGCAGCTTAGGGCTTCAGGGTTCACTAGCGTGGAAAAACTATTAAACCTACAATTACCTTCTTACTTAATACGGGGGGGGGGGGGGGCTCTTAAATGCTTCAGCTTAGGAGTCACGATATGCATCAATCCAGCCCTGTTTTAATTGAAACCATTCACCCAATATAGTGATAGTGCAATTCGTTTATAAGCTGTGCTAGAAGTTAATCTTCTTTTCCCAATATAATAACAGTGTGCTAATTTCAGGTATAACCCAACCAATGCCCCTGTTTAGCTGTTGCTATATCAGAGGAAATTCTCTTTTAGAAGTATCTCAGACTGGTTTATGTTCGTGCCTTCACTTACTACTACTACTACTACTACTTAACATTTCTAGAGCGCTACTAGGGTTACGCAGCGCTGTACAAATTAACAAATAAGGACGGTCCCTGCTCAGAAGAGCTTACAATCTAAAGGACGAAATGTCAAGTTGGGGTGGTCTAGATTTGCTCGGGCTCCTTACTTTCCTGTGTCTGAGTATAAATGTGTAATCTGTTAAAAGCACACTTTAATGGAATTGTTATGAATTACCCCTTATTAACATCTTACACATTTTTGAAATGCCCCACAGGACAGTTTTCGGAAAGTGCCCATCTTAACGGCAACGTTGAGCAATAATATGATTTCTGAAAGAGAGCAGATCAATAACTACAATGGCAGAGGAAGGGCTGAAAGGTTTGGAGAGGAGGGCACAGGGTGGAGAGCGCAGAAGAGAGCATAAGAACTGCTATACCGTCCCTGTGGATTCTGTCTCCGTCCCTGCCCCGTCCTCGCAGGTTCTGTCCCCGTCCCTGCCCCATCCTCGCAGGTTCTGTCCTCATCTGCAGAAGCGTCAAACAATTTTGATTTTATATTTAAATCTTTTTATTAAAGTATAAAAAGGAACAATATGCTGTGTAACTATTGTGTATAAATTACAAATAGAAAAGCTATAATAAACCTCCTCAAGACCACCCTCCACGTTTTCCAACTTCAACAATTGCTGATTTCTACTACCCCAAGCCACCCTGTTAAAATGTCCAGGGGTACAAAATACAACCCGTTCTGTATGCCCTAGAGGGGAGAAATATGCCTTATGTAGCACTGTTACGATTTTTTAATCTGTGGGTGACTATGAAATCATCAACAATCTCAGGATTCAGTCTAGCTCTCCTGTCTTCTACAGTCCTTCCTGCAATAGAAGATGTCTTCTTAGACGTTTGGAAAAGCGAACTACGAAAGTGCTAAACCCCTAAGAGAAAAATGGCTTCCACTGAAAGAGCGAGTTGCGTTCAAAATCTGTACCCTGGTTCATAAAATCATTCATGGTGAGGCCCCAATATATATGTCAGACCTTATAGATCTACCAACCAGGAACACAAAAAGATCGACACGTACATTCCTGAACCTCCACTACCCCAGTTGCAAAGGACTTAAGTACAAATCAATACATGCATCCAGCTTCTCCTACATGAGCACGCAACTATGGAATGCACTGCCAAAGGCCTTGAAAGCAATGCCCGACTTAACAGCGTTCCGGAAGTTACTAAAGACCAACCTGTTCAAGATGACGTACCATAATGACCAATCATCAATGACCTAACATCTAAACTCTATCAGAACCAGTTAAAATTGAATTCTCTTCTTCTGATTGCTTCAATCAATTTGTCACCAATGAACATTAATGATTTACCCCCTTATCTCTCATACTGAAATGAACTGTTTATCTAACTTACTTTATATTGTACTTTAACATTTATGAACTTTAATATAACGCTACTTTGTATTTCTCATGCTGGAAAGGGCGATCGCCATTACGGCATAATGTAAGCCACATTGAGGCTGCAAAGAGGTGGGAAAATGTGGGATACAAACGCAACAAAAAAAAGTTGTGCTCGTAGCACTATTTCTGGGATAAGCAGTAGAAAATGTTTTGTACATATTTGGGATCTTGCCGGGTATTTGTGACCTGTATTGGCCACTGTTGGAAACAGGATGCTGGGCTGGATGGACCTTTGGTCTTTCCAAGTATGGCAATACTTATGTACTTATGCACAGGATCTCCCCATGCAAGTTTTGCTGGTTGTGGCCAGCCTGTTTGTTTGTTTTCCAAAAAAATCAAAATATCATTGTCTGCATCACTCAAACATAAATAACAGTCCAGTTCATTAACAGGCTTCAAAGTAGAAAATGACACAGGGACAAAGTTTGTCCCCGTCCCCTTGGGCTCTGTCCCAGTCCCCGCCCCGTCCCCATGGGATCTGTCCCCGTCCCCGCAAGCTCTGTCCCCGTCCCCACAAGCTCTGTCCCCGTCCCCATCCCCGCAGTTACTGCGGATCCCCGTCCCTGTGCCATTTTCTAATACAGGGTCAGACTAAAGGTGGCGTAGCAGGCCCACCCACTCTTGGCTCAGGCCCACCCAGCGGCGGCATCCCACATCAACATCTCTTCTCCGCGGTGTCCTGGCATCTGCCCGCCTGTCGCTGAACCCCCCCCCCCCCCCCAGTGTTCCTTACAGGCATCCCTGGCTGCAGTGATTTAATTATTGCTGCCTGCGCCGGCTCCGCAGACTTCCATTGGCCGGGTCCTGCCCTCGCTTTCATCTTTCCTGTCTGGTGGGACCCGGCCAATGGAAGTCTGCGGAGCCGGCGCAGGCAGCAATAATTAAATCACTGCAGGTGCCGGGGATGCCTGTAAGGTACACCAGGGGGGGGACAGGGTTCAGCAACAGCTGGGCAGATGCCGGGACGCAAAGGAGGAGGAGAGATGTTGATGTGGGGTAGGTGAAAAAAATCTATAATTTTTAAATATCTGTGTGTGTGTGGGGGGGGGGGGGGGGAGATGGTATGGAGTGCCGTGTTGTGCTTGCCATTCTCTGGGCCCATCCAAAATACTGAGTCTGGCTATGATACTGCCATCTGGCCCAGGATCCTATTTGCAACAGTAGCTAATCCAGGTCAGAAGTAATTGGCAGGATCCTAAAAAAATAAATAGTTTTGATGCAACTTACCCCCCCCCCCCCCCCCCCAGGAATAAGCAGCAGCAGGTCGATCTTAAAAATGGTTTATGGACCTTCCCTCTAAGAAGCTGAGTAACCACTAGTGTGTGTTCAAGTGTACTGGACACTAACTAATGGACCTTTGCCATTGTACCCCTCTCCCCACTCATTTATTTAATGTATGTATAATACTACTACTACTACTACTACTTAACATTTCTAAAGCGCTACTAGGGTTACGCAGCGCTGTACAATTTAACATGGAAAGACAGTCCCTGCTCGAAGAGCTTACAATCTAAAAGACAAATGTACAGTTAATCTGTATATCGCCGTTTCCGGCATGAGAAATATAAAGTAGCGTTATATTAAAGTTCATAAATGTTAAAGTACAATATAAAGTAAGTTAGATAAACAGTTTATTTCAGTATGAGAGATAAGGGGGTAATTTATTTGTTACATTTGTATCCCACATTTTCCCACCTATTTGCAGGCTCAATGTGGCTTACATAGTGCCGGAGATGTTTTTGCGTTTGCATTAACTTATAGGCCTTTAGCTGTCCCTCATACTTTGAAAATAAAATTCAACAACTGTAATCACCCCAACACCATCTTTCCCAGAACACCTCTACTGAGGTCAGAGCATTGGCTTCCCATTCACTTCCACTTTATAGTTAAGGTTTTGGTATTAACGCACCAAGAGTTTTTTTTTTTTTTTACTAATCTGTGGTGGTGGTTTTAGCTCATGGTAGAAATCAGCTGGCGGTAAACACCCATGGGCGTCTAGTATAAGACTCCTCCCCCCAAATTCTTCATTCTAGAATACCACAGCTTCTGTTCATGTCACTCGTCCCTTACACCCCTTCTCGTTCTCTGCACTCTTCCAAGCAACATTTCCTTGTTGCCCCACTTCACTTACAGATCCATTCTCACCATGCCAGATCAACTTGCTTTTCCCTGTTTGCCTACCCAACTGAATCCTATACCCCTAGATCTTCGTACTGAACTTTCTTCTATAGATTTTAGGGCAGCCTTGCAAACATACCTCTTCAAAAAAGCTTTCAGTATTACATAATTCAGCCTCGAGGATATTGCACGAGGCATGATTCTGTGTTCTCTTGGAATTGTCTTCATCAGTTTGTTTGTCTATTTTCTCCCCATTCCCTTCCCCCCTTTTGTTTAATTTAGGTTTAATCATCCTCTACTCTTGTCCCCCCCTCCCTTATAAGTGCAATTATTGTAACCGATATTTCCTGATATGTTCTTCCATTATTTTTTTCCTTATACTCCTTTTTTGTATTATTTACTGTACACCACTTAGATTTTGTGATTTGCGGTATGTTAAATAAAGTTGAACCTTGAACAATCCTGTAAAGCTGCATAATTGTACATCATAATGCAGGAAATTTCCAACATAAATCCCTATTTGAAAACTGCAACTCTTCCTGTAAATAAAAGTAAATGCTGATAATGTGACTGTCACTACCTATTGCATTACATTGATTTCAGTTGATTTTTGCTGACACCTAGAAGCTGCTGCCCTAGGTAACTGCCTAGTCTTGCCTAAGAGTACAATCTCTAATCCTCTCCCAGCTGGATTACTGTAATGCCATCTATGCGGGGAGTAAGAAGAGTTTATTTATTTATTTGTTACATTTGTATCCCACATTTTCCCACCTATTTGCAGGCTCAATGTGGCTTACATAGTACCATAGAGGCGATCGCCAATACCGGTTATAACAAATACAAAGTGAGGTTGTGGTAAAGTAAAGTTCATGTGTGACAGATACGTTGAGGAATCGTAAGAAGAAGAGTTATGTCCAGTATGTCCAGTATGAGCTTTGGTTTTGTTGTGTTGCACTCTACCAAAACCCTCGTCCACACCCTTGTCACCTCTCGTTTAGACTACTGCAATCTGCTTCTTGCTGGCCTCCCACTTAGTCACCTCTCCCCTCTCCAGTCGGTTCAAAACTCTACTGCCCATCTCATCTTCCGCCAGGGTTGCTTTACTCTTACTACCCCTCTCCTCAAGACCCTTCACTGGCTCCCTATCCGTTTTCGCATCCTGTTCAAACTTCTTCTACTAACCTATAAATGTATTCACTCTGCTGCTCCCCAGTATCTCTCCACACTCGTCCTTCCCTACACCCCTTCCCGTGCACTCCGCTCCATGGATAAATCCTTCTTATCTGTTCCCTTCTCCACTACTGCCAACTCCAGACTTCGCGCCTTCTGTCTCGCTGCACCCTACGCCTGGAATAAACTTCCTGAGCCCCTACGTCTTGCCCCATCCTTGGCCACCTTTAAATCTAGACTGAAAGCCCACCTCTTTAACATTGCTTTTGACTCGTAACCACTTGTAACCACTCGCCTCCACCTACCCTCCTCTCTTCCTTCCCATTCACATTAATTGATTTGATTTGCTTACTTTATTTATTTTTTGTCTATTAGATTGTAAGCTCTTTGAGCAGGGACTGTCTTTCTTCTATGTTTGTGCAGCGCTGCGTATGCCTTGTAGCGCTATAGAAATGCTAAATAGTAGTAGTAGTAGTAGTAAGTTGGATCGTTAGGGTATGCCTTTTTGAACAAGTTAGTTTTTAGTCATTTCCGGAATTTCAGGTGGTTATATGTTGTTTTCACGGCTTTTGGTATTGCGTTCCATAGTTGTGTGCTTATATAGGAGAAGCTGGATGCAGAGGTTGATTTGTATTTGAGTCCTTTGCAGCTTGGGTGATGGAGATTTAGGTATGTTTGTGTTGATCGTGATGTGTTTTTGGTTGGTAGGTCTATGAGGTCTGTCATGTATTCCGGGGCTTCTCCGTAAATGATTTTGTGAACCAGGGTGCAGATTTTGAACACGATGCGTTCTTTGATTGGGAGCCACTGCAGTTTTTCTCGTAGGGGTTTGGTGCTTTCGAATTTCGTCTTTCCAAATATAAGTCTGGCTGCTGTGTTTTGAGCAGTTTGGAGTTTCTTTATGATTTGTTCTTTGCATCCCGCATAGATACCGTTACAGTCATCTAGATGGCTTAGTACCATAGACTGTACCAAGTTGTGAAATATTTCTCTCGGGGGAAAAAAGGTTCACTCGTTTGAGCTTCCACATTGACTGGAACATTTTCTTTGTTGTAGTTTTCACTTGGCTCTCTAGTGTGAGGTTTCGGTCGATTATGACTCTGAGAATTTTCAGGCTGTCAGAGATAGTTAATTAAAAAGACTTCAAACAGTACAAAACACAGCTGCTAGTTTCATCTTCAATCTTTCACGCTTTGAACGAGCCATTCCCTTATTAATGAAACTTCCTATCAAAACCAGAGTATCATTTCAAGCTGTACACCTTCATTTACCAAATCCTGTACGGGATGTCTCCAGATTACATGAATCAAATCTTCGTGTAAAGCCTCACTTGATGCCAGAAACAGGGCTGCCAGGAGACATAGCTGGGTCCGGGGAAGAACCGGACCATCGCATGCCCCCCCCCCCCACTTGTGCTACCCCCCGACTTGCACCACTGCTCCCGCCCACCTGTCCCTTAACTTTCTGTCTTTGCCTCCAAGGGGGGGGGGGGGGGGGAGGGCCGGGGACAGGTTCCGGTAAGCCACTTCCTGCGTGCCTGTTCCCAAAATCTGTCCTCTCCTGCTCCAGTCTGTGCCGGCAGCCAGGACCTGGATGATTGCATCAACGCGATATCATGCTAATGCAATCATCCGGGTCCTGGGTGGCAGGCAGGAGCAGGGGAGGACAGACCCGGAAGCAGGCAGCAGGAAGAAGCTTGCTGGCGCTGGGCCCAGGCCCCCCCCCTTGGAGGCCTGGCCCGGGGAATTTTGCCCCACTGCTCCACCCCTTGGCGGCCCTGGCCAGACTCTCCCTTTTACTTCGTCCACCAAATTTTAAAAATGTAACTTGTTCTTTCCACTGATATCACTTATATTGGAACTAAATGTTGGACCTCTATTCCTAAATCTATTAGATTTCATTCAGATTACCTACAATTCCGTAAATGATTGAAATCTCATTTCTTTTCAAATTCATTTTAAAATCCATCTCACTAGACTTTACTTTAATAAACAATAAAATTCTAGTTTCTTATTCTATTGCGACTCAGGAGTTACAAATTTAGTGGTTCACTTATCAATTATATAAATCCTTACAAATCGTCCGTATTTCTCTGTCATTGTTGTAATCATTACTCTGTATCTTTAACTACAATATGTAAGCCACATTGAACTTGAACCTACTTTTGGGATAATGTGGGATATAAATGTCATAATAATAATAATAATAATGGTTAAGCCAGCCCTGGCCAGTTTTTCACCACCGGAATAATGCCTATGTGGCAGTTCTTTTAATACTCACCGATTATCTTTTTCACACATATATATATATATATATATTTTTTTTACTATTTTATTTATATATTTTAACTTTTTCATATATTTTTAATGTATGAGTGATATCTAAGTTGTTTCTTTCAATATAAGTTTTGAAAACTGGAAAATGATCCAGATGTTGCTTTGACAATGGATTCACCTTTGACTTCATAATGTGCAGTTGTGCACCTAGACTTAACTAGACGTTCACAATCTGTTACTGATAATGGAAACATGACAGTGACCACAGCATCATCCATAAGTCAGAAGAGCATCTTTATTGGTGATAAAGATGGAGTCACACATCCTCTCTTGTAGCCCATGGTAGCACGCGTCGACAGCTGACTTTATTCTGGGAGCTGACTTAATGTAATGGATGCTTCGGCACTTACCATGAAGGCTGGGTACAGTGGTTGCTTGAATCGGGTGGGGAAGTGAAAAATTATATTCACTGTATCACTGACGCCGTAAAAAGTGAGGTAGCCTGCTTCGGTATCTACGTAAACCCCAATGATCCTGTAATATTCGCCCTTGAGGTACGTCTGGATGTTGTTATGCCAGACAGAGAACTGTAGCGAGTCCCACTCCAGACACCAGGAGTGGTTGTTCCTCCCAATGAGGTACGAAATGTTATGGCAAGTCACTGCAGGAGGATAACGGTAGGTGAGACCCAGGCAGAGCCATGAGTCAGTGACTTCCACCTCCCAGTAGAATCTTCCCTGGCAAAGGCCCTGGATGCACAGAACTTGTGGCCAGTAGTTAAAGCCCTCGATAGGGGGCGAGGAGCTGGATTCCAGCAATATGCCCATGTTAACCACACAGTTATTCTCCTGGCATAGTAGTAGCTCTCCACTGGCACTCCTTCCGTCAAAGCAAAGATTAACATACCCTGTGGAGAAAGATAAGGGATCTCAGTGAAACCATATTGAAGTTACACAGTTCTGTTTCATACTGGGACGTAACAAAAATCCATAATAATATTTACACAGTGCTGTAAGTAACAAACAGGAAAGATGTTCTTATCTCACACATGCACAGTGAGATTTCCTTCTTATCTCATTACACCAGGTTGTGCGGGATAAAGAACCTGTTCAGGCACTACTCTGTCTCTCTGATGGGCCGATGCTCAGAACTCCTGCGGTAAGCCAACAGCACAGAAACCTAGCTCACCAATGCTCATAGGAAATGGTATTCAAATTATAGGTGTGCTTTAAAAGCAAGAGCAAGGGGGGGGGGGGGGGGTGCTTGGTGCATGTGCAGAAGACTTTCACAGTAAGCTCCAGTGTGCATGCACCTGGCAAAAACTCGAAAGTGAAGCACACATTGGTGTCTGTTTTCTACGCCTTTAAATATAAGCATTTCAATTTTTTTTACTTAGAAGGCTTATATTTAAATGCAATCAATAGAAATAAAACAAAATAAAACATGGAAAAGAAAATAAGATGAGACCTTTTTTATTGCACATAACTTAATACATTTCTTGATTAGTTTTCGAAGGTTGCCCTTCTTCATCAGATCAGAAATAAGCAAATGTTGGTAGATGACAGTATATATAAGTGAGACATCAAAGCATTTCAGTGACAGTCTAACAGGATGGGGGTGGATAGGTGAGAGTCAGGGAGACAGGAGAGCAATATAATTTACAAAGCAATACAATTTTATGCTTTGTAATGGGCTAGAAAACCCAGATCTTTGTTAAGTCCTGTCTGGTGGGTGTCAAAATATTTAATCGTACAAAAAGATCCATTATTTACAGCCAAGCCACAAGATACCACCGCATCTGCTCTGACCCAGGGGACAGAGACAGACACCTCGAAACCCTGACTGCATCCTTCGAACAGAAAGGCTACAACCTCAAAATAATCTCCAAGAATATTGCCTCCTCCCTCAAAACACCCAGGGAAAATCTGCTACAGTACAAGGAGAAAAAATCCACAAACAGAACCCTCCTTATAGTGACATACAACCCAGAGCTGGAAAAATTAAGAAAAATCATAAGAGATCTGCAGCCTCTACTCCAGGAGGATGAATTACTGAAAGAGATATTCCCATCCCCACTAGTGGTGGCTTTCCGACAGCCACCCAACTTAAAACACAAGCTAATTAGAAGTTGGCTCTGTTGGGTTCTGTTTTCAAAACTGTTAAAAATAGGGTCAGTTCTTATTGCTTTTTAGTTTCATTCTTTGTACCCTTCTCTTCTCACATGTTATAAAATGACATGTTGGGGCAGATTCATGAAGAGAAGGTTAGCTGTACTGTGATTGGCCACTGGGAGATTCAGATACTTCAGCTGGAGCTACTCCCAAGTCAGCAGAGGTGATTTTCCACTGGACCTATCATCACTGACCTGGAATTGTTTATCATAGTAGATGACAGCAGAGAAAGACCTCCACGGTCCATCCAGTCTGCCCAACAAGATAAACTCATATGTGCTACTTTATAGGTATACCACCTGACCTTGATTTGTATCTGCCATTTTCAGGGCACAGACCGTAGAAGTCTGCCCAGCACTAGCCCCGCCTCCCACCACTGGCTCTGCCACCCAATCTCGGCTAAGCTTCTGAGGATCCATTCATCTTGCTTCCTTTCTCCAGTGCAGTAGAAGTGTGAGGTGGAACCCTGTATTGGCCTCAACCCGGTACCTTTTTCACCTGAAAATTACCACTGCAAGCCAGCAGCTGTTACTGTCCCATGGAAGGCAGTTCACCAACTGGAAGTCAGGTTTCAGATGCTGGCTGGCACATCTGGGAGAATCTTTGAGTTTGTGGGAGGGATTCAGCCTCTAGGCTTCAGGTTGACATTTCACAAGATGTGTGCAAGCCCTAATAAGAGAGAAATGAGCAAAAGCCAAACTTACACTGCATCAGCATTTCCCTCTCCAGTCCTGGTGGTAACACCTCGTGTGGTCTCAGAACGAGTCCTAAAAAAATGCAGTGAGCACAGGTACAGGTTATATAATATGAAGGGCCAAACATATAAAAAGACTTCTATGTGAGAAATGCTCAGTATATCTGGTCAGAAGTGATGTAGCGTTACAAGGAAAGGAATAATGATAAACAAAATTGAAAAGGAGAAAATCATATTCCTAGAACACCATAATTTAGCTTATCTCATTATGAATCAGCTGCTCCACTTCTATGAAAACTGCACTGGTTGCCTGTGAGAGCATGAGCTGTGTTTAAACTGTGTACGATTACTTTTTCTGTCCTAAATGGTTTTGCTTCTGCATATTTATCAGATCTTGTAACTTTGTCACAAGGTCATGGCGCTGCAGCAAACAGATTGGCTTTTCCATTGCAGTACCATGACCCTAAGGGTATTATTTATAGGTCTGTCTTTGATGGATTATTTTCTTTTCAGTTTGTGAAATGGTGGAATTCTTTACCTGTGAATATTAGATCAGATTAATTGGTTTAAGAAAGCTCTCAAAACATATCTTTTTAAATTGTTTGATAAGTAATGTAATGTTTTTTTTTTTTTTAGATGTGTAGCTCGCAAGGAATGCCTTGTATTGTTATCTTATTGAAAAACCACAGATAGCTCTCATTTGGGGTTTTTGTGGGGTATAAGTGACTACGTAATGTATGTAATACACAAAACATAAATATTTAGGCATCTGATGGCTTGGAGGCAGTGCTGTGTACCATCATATGAAGGGACATGAGTTCTGTTCCTAGCTTGGCTGGTGCTGGGAATGCTGCGGAGGCCATGTTTACAGGTCCCACTCATTGTGCAATGATCAGATTTAAGGCCCACGATTGCAGGGCTCTGATAAAGTCCCCCGTCATGGACTCTCACTGCAATGACTGGACTAAGGGGTCCTTTTACTAAACTGAGTTCATGTGCATCTAATGCAGCAAAAAAGGCCTAATGCAGGACACACTAAAGCCACCTGGCACTTATTTTTTTGAGGGGGCATGTCAGGGGCGGAGAATGGGCGTGGCTGTGCTAATCAGCTAGCATGCTGACATTACCACTGTGCTAACTGGTTAGTAAATCAATAATGGGGGAGCCGTTTGCAAATGTTCCTGCATCAATTTTTTTCAAATGGCCACATACTAATGCTCAATCTAAAAACTACTCGGAGCTCTTGGAATATCACCAAATATCAGTCTAGGATAAACTATACCAAGGTATCCAAACAATAAACATAGATGTGATGTGTTTTATGTTAAAAGGAGGAAAAAGCCTCAAATACCAAGGGTATACTCCGTTGTTGATTTATTTTACAACCTTAGGGAGCCTCCTTTCATTCATCCTAGGCTCAAAAAACCTCTTTGATGTTAAATATATGGACCTTGAACCATACAGTCGTTGGGCACCATGGACCCTGAGGCAGATATCGAAACTTGGGCCGAAGTCGGGCCATGGATGGTGAAAAGCGACTGTACGGCTGGATAGATAAGTGAACCTTAGAACCCTTAAGAGAAATCAAGTATGGTTCAAGGTCTATATATTTAACATCAAGGAGGTTTTTTGAGCCTAGGATGAATGAAAGGAGGCTCCCTAAGGTTGTAAAATAAATCAACAACGGAGTATTCCCTTGGCATTTGAGGCTTTTTCCTCCTTTTAACATAAAACACATCACATCTATGTTTATTGTTTGGACCATACTTTATTTCTCTTAAGGGTTCTAAGGTTCTAAGGTTCACGTATCTCTCCAGCCATGCAGTCGCTTTTCACCATCCACGGCCCGACTTCGGCCCAAGTTTCGATATCTGCCTCAGGGTCCATGGTGCCCAACGACTGTATGGTTCAAGGTCTATATATTTAACACCAAGGAGGTTTTTTTGAGCCTAGGATGAATGAAAGGGGGCTCCCTGAGGTAGTAAAATAAATCAACAATGGAGTATTCCCTTGGTATTTGAGGCTTTTTCCTCCTTTTAACATAAAACACATCACATCTATGTTTATTGCTTGGATATCTTGATATAGTTTATCACACACTAATGCTAACATTAGCACACGGTCAGAAATACAACAAAATAGCAAAAAGCCCTTTTTGATGGCCATACTAGAAATGGGCTTAGTGCACGGGAAAGGCCCCCTGTAAGGATGCACTAAACTCATTTACTAATGCAGCGAAGTAAAAGAGACCCTAAGTAATTCAGAAGGGATATAAAACAGAGGGGAAAAGAATCCGTAGCTCACAGTGCTTGACCCCAGCCCCAGTTCTGATTGAGCTGGAAACTTTAGGGTCAAAACAAATGCCTGGAGGTGGAGGTGATACCTTTGTACTGATGCTAATGCATTTGTGGCTCACTTTTGAATTAAACTCTCTCCATGACCTGCTGAAGGAGATCAACTCTCAGAAGTTCCTTGAGACAACAACTTGACCTATTAGGTGATCAGTTTGGGAAACTATTCCAACTAGTGGTCCAAGGTCAGTCTAAAAATTCAAGAAGGGAGTCCCTACCAGTGAATAACTTGTAGCAAAAAAAAATAGCATAGAAAAAATGTATGAGATAGCCCTTAAGGCCACACCCTTAGGTATCAGGGATTGGATGGGCATCAGTTAAAAAGGGGTAGCAGGAAGCTGTTCATAGCAACTGGAAGGCTAACCAGCCCACCTGCCATCTGAGCCTCCTGTTCATGAAGCCCTTGTTGTCAAGTCTGTCCTAGGTTAGTTTGCTGTCTGCTTGATGACTCCATTCCCAAGCCTGTAGCTCCAGTTGACTTCCAGCCACTAATCCAGCTTTCTGATCTGCTTGCTGATTTCCATTTCAGGACTATGGTTCTAGTTCATTTCTAGCACACTGTTTAAACTGTGAGAGGTTCTTCACTACAAGCTCTAGTGCCAGTTTCCCCTCCGGTTTTTGCCATGTGCAAGTTCCAGGCCTGTGCAGCTCCTGATTTACAGATGCTTTCCAGCCCGAACAGAGGACACTCCCCAACCCTGACTCCACATCAGGCTCTCTAAGTACTTAGCAAATAACTTTTAAGAACATAAGGTTGCCCTACTGGGTCAGATTAGGCCCAAGTATTGTTTTTCTACTACTCATCTGCAGATAAATTTGCCGGTTTTTTTCAATCTACGATTAACCCTGTTCATGTTAGAATTTGAATTTTAGATGTAATTACTTGCCTCCAAGCTCAAGGTGACCTACATATTTTTAAGTACAGTTGGTAGGTCCCTGTCTTAGCTTGCAGTCTAAGTTCTACCTGAGGCAATAGAATGTGAAGTGCCTTGCCAAGGTCACAAGGAGTATCAGTGTGAAAAGCAAGATTTGAGGCCTGACTTCTCTAGTCCTGAGTCTACTGCTCTAAACAGTAGGCTACTCCATGTCTCTTTCTGTAGCCACACAAGCATCCCGATGATGCCACATATTTTGGCCATCTACAGTTCCAGCCTAGAGAGCTCAGCTACAGCCTGATAGCTTCTCACTATCAGATTTTTGGATGATCTCCTAGAGTGAAGTAGTGAATAGCCTTTTGAGGACTAAATGATCACCATATCCTTTAGCATAAGCGGCCCCCTGGCTTGCCCAAGGTTTTTGGAGGCAGGAGTAGAACCCACCTTGAAAAAAATCTGGTTCAAACCCTACAGAAGTTGATCATTACCAACCATTCTTCAAGGGGGGAGGGAGAAGAGAGAAAGGAAATGCTGGACCCAGGGGGGCGCCAACAGTTTGCAGGGGGGCACCAGAGACCCTATCACTGGCCCTGGGAGCCGGATAAAAGGTACAGACACAAAATAAAGTCTTTATTTTCCACAACACAATGTTCTCGAGCCTGTTCCCTCACAGAGCCCGAGGCAAAGGAAAGGAAAAACCCTGATGGGTTTCAGCAAGACAGCCATAAGCCGCCTCTGGCTGTGAGTTCAGTCACAATTATTATTATAAGTACATAAGTACATAAGTAATGCCATACTGGGAAAAGACCAAGGGTCCATCGAGCCCAGCATCCTGTCCACGACAGCGGCCAATCCAGGCCAAGGGCACCTGGCAAGCTTCCCAAACGTACAAACATTCTATACATGTTATTCCTGGGATTTTGGATTTTTCCAAGTCCATTTAGTAGCGGTTTATGGACTTGTCCTTTAGGAAACCGTCCAACCCCTTTTTAAACTCTGCTAAGCTAACCGCCTTCAGCACATTTTCCGGCAATGAATTCCAGAGTTTAATTACACGTTGGGTGAAGAAACATTTTCTCCGATTTGTTTTAAATTTACTACACTGTAGTTTAATCGCATGCCCCCCTAGTCCTAGTATTTTTGGAAAGCGTGAACAGACGCTTCACATCCACCTGTTCCACTCCACTCATTATTTTATATACCTCTATCATGTCTCCCCTCAGCCGTCTCTTCTCCAAGCTGAATAGCCCTAGCCTCCTTAGTCTTTTTTCATAGGGAAGTCGTCCCATCCCCGCTATCATTTTAGTCGCCCTTCGCTGCACCTTTTCCAATTCTACTATATCTTTCTTGAGATGCGGCGACCAGAATTGAACACAATACTCAAGGTGCGGTCGCACCATGGAGCGATACAACGGCATTATAACATCCTCACACCTGTTTTCCATACCTTTCCTAATAATACCCAACATTCTATTCGCTTTCCTAGCCGCAGCAGCACACTGAGCAGAAGGTTTCAGCGTGCTATCGACGACGACACCCAGATCCCTTTCTTGGTCCGTAACTCCTAACGTGGAACCTTGCATGACGTAGCTATAATTCGGGTTCTTTTTTCCCACATTATCCCAAACAGAGTTCAGGTTCGATGTAGCTTACAATCCAATAATAAGCAGGTACTATGTCTGTCCTTAGAGGACTCACAATCTTGGTTTTTGTACCTGAGGCAATGGAGGGTTAAGTGACTTGCCCAGGGTCACAAGAAACTGCAGTGGGAATTGAACCCATGATGCTAGGATCAAAGTCTGCTGCACTAACCATTAGGCCACTCCTCCAATCAGTGGCTGCGGGGGGGGGGGGGAGATGCCACGCCCCAAACACAGCCTAGCCTCTTTGAATTATCAGGTCTGGCTCCAGGCAGACCTCCAGTAGCAAAGCTTTAAACAGTCAATAACCAGGGCTTATCTCTGCCCGATGATAGCATTTAGAATTCTTCAGTCTCAGCACTCTGGAACGTCCCCTCTTTCTCCCCGGGGCCTTGCTAACTTCTGTGTGGCCCTACCTTTTAAATTCCCCCAGTTTCATCTCCGCCCCACCCGGCTCACTTCCTCTCGGGGCGGGACCTATGCTCTTAAGGTGGACCAGGTTATTTATAAAAGGGATTCTCCTTAAGGGTGAGGGGCAATGTCCTGTAGACCATGTCACAATGTACATAATGTATTGGACCTTGTTATTTTCAGTGTTTTTACTTGTATTTGGGTCCCCCTCCCCCTTTTTTTATTTTATAACTTATAAACCGCTTAGACTATCTTGGATATACAGTGGGGGAAATAAGTATTTGATCCCTTGCTGATTTTGTAAGTTTGCCCACTGACAAAGACATGAGCAGCCCATAATTGAAGGGTAGGTTATTGGTAACAGTGAGAGATAGCACATCACAAATTAAATCCGGAAAATCACATTGTGGAAAGTATATGAATTTATTTGCATTCTGCAGAGGGAAATAAGTATTTGATCCCCCACCAACCAGTAAGAGATCTGGCCCCTACAGACCAGGTAGATGCTCCAAATCAACTCGTTACCTGCATGACAGACAGCTGTCGGCAATGGTCACCTGTTTGAAAGACACCTGTCCACAGACTCAGTGAATCAGTCAGACTCTAACCTCTACAAAATGGCCAAGAGCAAGGAGCTGTCTAAGGATGTCAGGGACAAGATCATACACCTGCAAAAGGCTGGAATGGGCTACAAAACCATCAGTAAGACGCTGGGCGAGAAGGAGACAACTGTTGGTGCCATAGTAAGAAAATGGAAGAAGTACAAAATGACTGTCAATCGACAAAGATCTGGGGCTCCACGCAAAATCTCACCTCGTGGGGTATCCTTGATCATGAGGAAGGTTAGAAATCAGCCTACAACTACAAGGGGGGAACTTGTCAATGATCTCAAGGCAGCTGGGACCACTGTCACCACGAAAACCATTGGTAACACATTACGACATAACGGATTGCAATCCTGCAGTGCCCGCAAGGTCCCCCTGCTCCGGAAGGCACATGTGACGGCCCGTCTGAAGTTTGCCAGTGAACACCTGGATGATGCCGAGAGTGATTGGGAGAAGGTGCTGTGGTCAGATGAGACAAAAATTGAGCTCTTTGGCATGAACTCAACTCGCCGTGTTTGGAGGAAGAGAAATGCTGCCTATGACCCAAAGAACACCGTCCCCACTGTCAAGCATGGAGGTGGAAATGTTATGTTTTGGGGGTGTTTCTCTGCTAAGGGCACAGGACTACTTCACCGCATCAATGGGAGAATGGATGGGGCCATGTACCGTACAATTCTGAGTGACAACCTCCTTCCCTCCGCCAGGGCCTTAAAAATGGGTCATGGCTGGGTCTTCCAGCACGACAATGACCCAAAACATACAGCCAAGGCAACAAAGGAGTGGCTCAGGAAGAAGCACATTAGGGTCATGGAGTGGCCTAGCCAGTCACCAGACCTTAATCCCATTGAAAACTTATGGAGGGAGCTGAAGCTGCGAGTTGCCAAGCGACAGCCCAGAACTCTTAATGATTTAGAGATGATCTGCAAAGAGGAGTGGACCAAAATTCCTCCTGACATGTGTGCAAACCTCATCATCAACTACAGAAGACGTCTGACCGCTGTGCTTGCCAACAAGGGTTTTGCCACCAAGTATTAGGTCTTGTTTGCCAGAGGGATTAAATACTTATTTCCCTCTGCAGAATGCAAATAAATTCATATACTTTCCACAATGTGATTTTCCGGATTTAATTTGTGATGTGCTATCTCTCACTGTTACCAATAACCTACCCTTCAATTATGGGCTGCTCATGTCTTTGTCAGTGGGCAAACTTACAAAATCAGCAAGGGATCAAATACTTATTTCCCCCACTGTATAGGCAGTATATACTCAAACTATTAGAGCAATCCTGACAAACCAATTGGTTGGTGCTTTTCTCTTGTACATTCAATGATGTGATTTTTAGTGCTAGGCCAGATCAGACTCAGTCTATACAGAGGAACAGGAGCCCAGTAGAACTTTTCCTAAGGTCCTTCAGCCTTGAACGTTGGACATGGACACCCTTTCCCCCAAGCCCCCTCTCTCCTAAAACTTATTATTTATTTAAAATATTTATAATAAACTCTATCCACAGTTCTAGGCAGAGTGCGAACATACGTACAGAAGTTTTATCAAAAGGGACAAACAAGACAATAGAACCCACCTATAAACATTCCTTTTCCATCATAATATTTCACAAATTCAGGCTCAGGTGGCAAAAGCTTGATTGAATGAAGGCTTTCAGACATTTTTTTAAAGTATAAAAACTATTTGCAAGTCTAACCTTCAATGACGATCTATTCCATTCCAATAGAATGATATTGCTGAGAAGAAGGTAATTGAAAATTGAAGCTTCCTAGAAGTTTCAGATCACACAGCGCAAACATGAGTACAATAATTTCAATTGAGAAAGAAAGAAAGAATTTTGTAAATGAAACAAAATACCTTGAATTTAACTTGCCAAATAATTGAGACCCAATGCAAGGAGTACAAATCTGAACAGATATGATCAAAAAGGGTAAATCGGTCAAGAAGCTGGTGGCTGAATTTTGAACAGATGTATTTATATACCGCCTATAATCCTAAACAGATCACAAAATACATACATAATCCATCATTTAAAACAGAGAAATAAGAACAAAACAAGTATCATGAATCAATGAAAGAGACGGCCTCTGTAAATTTGCTTTTTAAATGTAGTCATGGTTGAGATTAATCTCACCTCCAATTACACTTTATTCCACTCCAGGAGGCCAGCTAGAGAAAAAGTCCCGAACCACATAGCAGAAAGATGTGGTTTACATTTCACTGGCATATTCAGACCTGTGTATCATACTCGGATTCCATCTTCTCCATCGAGGGCCTTGAGATCTGGAATATGCTACCTCAGCATCTCAGACTACAATCTTCTCGTCAACAATTTAAAACAGATCTCAAAACATTTCTTTTCATGGGCACCTACACCTAGTCATGCCTCAACCACCATCTTTAGACATGCTGGATTCCAGTCTGGATTGCACAGTGTCCCCCTTGTGTGTTTTCCCGCCACTATCCTATCTAAATTTGTAGTTCTACCCTCCTTCCCTTCTCTGCTCTGTCTCACTACTCTCATTGTTCTTACGTCACCTATTTAGATTGTAAGCCGCCTAAATTGTATTTATTTGTAGCATTTGTATCCCACATTTTCCCACCAATTTGCAGGCTCAATGTTGCTTACATTTGCTGTAATGGCGGTTGCCATTTCCGGGTAACAGAATTACAAATGGTATTGCGTTAAGGTGCATCCATACATGGTAACATACATGGAACAAAATATAAATGGAACAGATCATGGTATATATATATACCATGTGCATACATACATGGTGAAGAAGAATACATTATGGTATTGCATGAAGGTTCCTGAGTAATACATTTTATTTATTGTATTTGTACCCCACATTTTCCCACCTTTTTGCAGGCTCAATGTGGCTTACAGAGTATGGAAATGAGAACGTCATTACATGATTTAAGAAAACAGTCGATCATAAGCTGAGGTGAAAGAGGAATTTAGGTAGAAAGGTGTTAGGTAAGGTCGTGTGAGAGGTGTTTTGGTGTACTTGGGTGGTTTAAGGAATGATTTGTTTCATTGAGGGTGACTTTTTGGAGGTTACATTGGATTGTAACATACATTAGATCATCGACTATAGAGAGATCCTATTCGACATAAGGTTTAAAGTGGTAGTGCTTGATCATTGAAAGTAAAGAGGTTAAGAGTCACTCGATAAAAGTTCAGTTTTGTATAGATCGTGTATAATGTTGTTATTTGGTATTTAAGATGGATGTTTATTGTATGCCTTCTTGAAAAGATCTGTTTTCAGTAGCCTTCGGAAGATGGTTAGGTCTTTTGTTGTTTTTTATGGCCTTCGGTAGTGCATTCCATAGCTGCGTGCAGATGTATGAGAAGCTGGTCGCGTATGTGGATTTATATTTTAGCCCTTTACAGTTAGGATAGTAGAGATTGAGGAATGTGCGTGATGATCTTTTTGCATTCCTAATAGGCAAGTCTATAAGGTCTGACATGTAGGTCGGGGCTTCCCCATAGACGATTTTGTGGACCAGGGTGCAAACTTTGAACGCAATTCGTTCTTTTAGTGGGAGCCAGTGTAGTTTTTCTCTTAGGGGTTTGGCGCTTTCGTATTTTGCTTTCCCAAATATGAGTCTAGCTGCTGTATTTTGAGCAGTTTGAAGCTTCTTAATGATTTGTTCTTTGCATCCGGCATAAATGGCATTGCAGTAGTCTAGATGACTTAGCACCATTGATTGTACTAGGCTGCGGAATACTTCTCTTGGGAAGAAAGGTTTGATTCTTTTAAGTTTCCACATTGAGTAGAACATTTTTTTTTTTTGCTGTATTGTTTGCATGGTCTTCGAGTGTGAGATTTCGGTCAATTGTGACTCCCAGAATTTTCAGACTGTCTGAGACCGGAAGTGTGTAATCTGGGGTGTTTATGGTATTGGGCTTGTTTGTATTGTATGGTGAGGACAGGATGTATCTATAATATGAAGTTGATATTAATGTCTTGATAAAAGGCTTTATTGAAAGAGATTAATCCAACCCCCCCACCCAAAGTTTTGTGTATGTAGAGGAATAAAGACATTAACAACTTTGAGAAATTCAGGAAGCTTAGACAGTGGTGATCTACTGCAAAAAAGAATCTCTCTTTTTGCAAGGTTTCAAGCTAATTGATTATTTGCCATCCATAACTATTTTCTGCAAGCTAATTTTTGCCCTAGAGAAGGCATCATCCAAGTTGCCCTTAAAAGAACAGAAAAAAAAATATATCAAAATGTGCTCTTGTCATTCGCAACAATTGTTCATGGATAAAAAGATCTGGGTTTTTCCTGATATGACCCAGTTCCGTAGAAAATGTTTCTTGCAATGCATCAAGAGACTCATGCACTAGATGCATCCTTAGTAAATGTATAATTGTTTATTTAAATACCAGATATGTATTTTTTGACCCTGAGCAGCTAAAAGCATTTCTTCTTTCTAAAAGAACCGATGTAGTTGGGTCTGGGGTATAGAATTTGAGAAAAATTGTAATGGGTGGAAGTTGTATTAGGCCTTTTTTTTTCCTTTTACATGTTACTAGTTTAATATCTCAATCAAAACATTAAAAAAGGGAGCAGACCTTATCAAAAATCACAACCAAAAAAAATCAAAAACATCTGCTGCTGATAACCAGTTAATGTACTCATGAAATTACTCAAATTGGCCTCAAAAGTCTCAGGAGACTGCTATCAACACACAGTCATCTTGCATTCAGTTTTACAGATCCACAAATTTGAAACATCTCTTGCAGATAAACACAAAACATCTATTTACGTCAACAAGGTTTGGTCATCTCTGAGGGAAATACCTGGAAAAGATTTC
Source organism: Microcaecilia unicolor (assembly GCF_901765095.1). Taxonomy (NCBI): domain Eukaryota; kingdom Metazoa; phylum Chordata; class Amphibia; order Gymnophiona; family Siphonopidae; genus Microcaecilia; species Microcaecilia unicolor. Next base: position 318,116,792 of record NC_044036.1, read on the forward strand.
TGCATCCTGATGTGATACCTTATTTCATCGTGTTAATAGTACAACTGATGCCACCTTCTATCTCTTTTTTTTAATCTCCTCTTTTCTAAAATGATTGTTTCAAAAGCCACTTGGTAGCTTGATAACTTCCTGTGAGGAGTCTGAAGGTAGGATCAGTGTGGAATCTGACTTGTAGGTCACCTCTGTCCAGGGCTTTTTTTGAGGGGGTACTTGGGGGTACTGAGTACCGGCACCTTTTCCATTGTCTGCTAAAATTGACCCATGGACCCCAAGTTTTAATGAAAGGGCTCAGGCTCTACACACCAATTCTGCCTTGTCATAGATTCTGTGACTGGTTGCAGGGGGCCTGGCTATGTGGGGCGGGTTCCTCAGCGATCACCCCACCCCTGAAGGGTGGCCTAGCATTTGAGTACCGGCACCTTTTTTGCTAGAAAAAATGCACTGCCTCTAACTAAAAGCAGAAATTATATAGCTTAACCCAGCTCTTGCAGAGACTCTGGAGGTCAGAACTTTTACAAAAGACAGAGAAAAACAGAATGCAGCTTCTATTGTGGTTAATGACAGTTGGGGACTGGAAGGTATAAAGAAGGAAGTTCACATGAGAAGTGAAGGGCCCTGACTATGAGTCATGTGCTGTTTAGAAATGGACTATAAAAATATCTGAGAGACTCCTGTTCAGTGGAGTCATCTGCGGACACACGTGAGGTTTGTTCCCAAGCAAAATCTTCTAGGAAATCACTGAAAAGGACTCCCTAGCTGAAGTTGGCCGAGAATGGAGCCGGGCTTGGTGATGTATATTTAATCTGCTAATAAATGTCTGTATTACTTTTAGAATTGCTGTGCATCTGTCATTTGTGAGACTGTGAGTTTTATTGCTCTTATACAGTTGGAATTCAAACGGACCTAGTACATTTTTAGCGCTGTGTGTGAGCAGGATTCTCCTATGTTTAAAAGCAAGAGCGACGAAGTGGCAGCAGGTTCTGCCCCAGGGAACAAAAATGTTGGGGTAAAGAAACAGAATCAATGTTTCATTCCAGGATGGAAGAACAGTCTTTTTGCTTCCCTAGCCAGGGAATGGGCAGAGAATGGGGGCTTAGTCTGAAAGGATTGGAGGGGGAGATCCCCATGAATTGTTACAGTGCTTACAAAGTGTCCCTCTACCAAAAAAGAAGGAACCCGAGGCTATAGCTCATAGGGGGTGGTGCCTGCTCTCCACTTATCGGGAGCAAATCTAGAAAAAGGAACAGCTTGTTAAAGATCTGGTAGAAAAAGGAAAAGCTTTAGCAGCTGCATTGTCACATTGTAACATAGTAGATGATGGCAGAGAAAGACCTGTATGGTCCATCCAGTCTGCCCAACAAGATAAACTCATATATGCTACTTTATGTGTATACCTGACCTTGATTTGCATCTGCCATTTTCAGGGCACAGACCATAGAAGTCTGCCCAGCACTAGCACCGCCTCCCATCACCGGCTCTGCCACCCAATCTCCGCTACGCTTCTGAACAGGATTCCTTTATGTTTATCCCACGCATTTTTGAATTCCGTAACCGTTTTCATCTCCACCACCTCCCGTGGGAGGGCATTCCAAGTATCCACCACTCTCTCCGTGAAAAAATACTTCCTGACATTTTTCTTGAGTCTGCCCCCCTTCAATCTCATTTCATGCCCTCTAGTTCTACCGCCTTCCCATCTCCGGAAAAGGTTCGTTTGCGGATTAATACCTTTCAAATATTTGAACGTCTATATCATATCACCCCTGTTTCTTCTTTCCTCCAGGATATACATGTTCAGGTCAGCAAGTCTCTCCTCATACATCTTGTAATGCAAATCCCATACCATTGTTGTAGTTTTTCTTTGCACCGCTTCAATTCTTTTTACATCCTTAGCAAGATACGGCCTCCAAAACTGAACACAATACTGCAGGTGGGGCCTCACCAACGACTTGTACGATTTCTGCTGGTCACACCTCTCTCTATACAGCCTAGCAACCTTCTAGCTACGGCCACCGCCTTGTCACACTGTTTCGTCGCCTTCAGATCCTCAGATACTATCACCCCAAGATCCCTCTCCCCGTCCGTACATATCAGACTCTCACCGCCTAACACATACGTCTCCCGTGGATTTCTAACTCCCTAAGTGCATCACTTTGCATTTCTTCGTATTGAATTTTAATTGCCAAACCTTAGTCCATTCTTCTAGCTTCCGCAGATCCTCTTTCATGTTTTCCACTCCCTCACGGATGTCCACTCTGTTACAAATCTTAGTATCATCCGCAAAAAGGCAAATCACTTTGCTACAGTGTCAGAACAAACTTCCTCCATTTCTTTATGTAGACTCAACATGTAGTGTCATAACTACACTGATGGCAAATTCACGGGTTCAAACACTTCCTGGGAAAACACCACCAAGACAATACTACACCTGGACCCTGGCTCCCCGGTACTCCGGATGCGAGTAGACTATACTTGGGGGTGGCTGGGGCAATTGAGACAGAGAACCGGGTATTGATGGGCTGGAGATACTGATATGAATGCTACTGTTGTAAATATGACTAATGTTGTTTACATACGTACCACGGTACTGTACACTGTGCCATCAGAGCTGCAAGCGGTGTGCCATGGGGATAGAACAGATGAGTTACAATTGTACTGTCTGTAAAATGTTTGTATTACTTTTATAATTGCTGTGCGTCTGTCATTTGTGAGTTTTCTTGCTCTTGTAAATTTGGAATCCAAACGGACCTAGTACACTTCCCCCACCCTTTATTGTTTGTGATTTTTAAAATTTTGATTTATTATTTATTTATTATGTATAGGTGCTGTTACCTTACCCAAAACTAATCTTACAGATATATTTCTCTAAATACCTTTTCTTTTCTAAAATTATCATTCCCTGTTATAGATACACATTTCTTCTATGTAGTTCGAGCTGCGAATTGTTTTTAACATTGTTAACTGACTGTCAAACTTATTTTTCCTCTTTGTTGGTTATTAAAATTAATAAAAATACTTGGATTAAAAAAAAACACACAAAAGTCATCTCCATAAAGGAGTCCCATTTACTATCATAGGCCATCCAGACCCAGAAAAAAAGAATGGGAGAAAAACCTCCCAAAAGAGAAAAAAAATCCCATTCTGAAAAAAACCAGGTGGGTTAAATATATAAAGTACAAAACTACACACAGGAGCTTACAGTTCTAATTGCAAAAATAAATAAAAAAAAAAACGTGTGCAAAACGCTCAAGCAATTCACTTTTCTGTAACCTTGGCATCCTTATTCAATCACAATTCCTCAGATTATTCCTTCCATCAACCAAAATTTGTAATCCCAATTAAAGAGTGTTGTTCCACATGTTTCACCAAGTTTCTCTTGTTTTGCGTTACTGCTGTGCAGGAGGGAAGAACTGAACCTAATCTTAGCAACAAGATGGCACCAGAGAAATAACATCCGCAGACCCTCAGATCATCCAATCAGCTGTCACCAATACATCATATCTTGTAATTTGAAATAAGTCCATCATTCAATCGAGCAGTTCAACCCATCGGGGCTCAATACTGTTGAACTGAAACATTAGACGCTGCTCACGCTGTCTCAACCATTTCTTGACATCCCCACTCCTGATGGAGACATTCAATTGTTCAGTGTTAGTACAATGTGAATCTTTAAATTCATGTTGATGATACATACAGTGTTGTAACATAGGTGCCTCCTGCTTACTTTTTTTTTTAAAGTTTTTGCAATTAGAGCTGAAAACTCCTTGTGACTGTGTGTAGTTTTGTACTTGATATATTCAGGGCCGCCGAGATGGGGGGGCATGGGGGACAAAATTCCCCGGGTCCGGGCCTCCAGGGGGGGCCCGGCGCCGCAGTCCGGGCCGCCCGCCCTCCGTCGCTCCCTGGCATTGAACTTAAGCGCCTCATGTCATCTTCGAAAGCGCAGCAAGCAGCGGCAGACCACTCCTTCCTTCCATGTCCTGCTCTCGCCTGACGTAACCCGCGAGGGCGGGACACGGAAGGAAGGAGTGGTCTGCCGTTGCTTTCTGCGCTTTAGAAGGTGAGGCGCTTAAGGTCTGTGCAGAGGGCCCGGGGGTGGAGAGAGGGCCCGGTGGCGGGTGGAGGGGGCCCGGCGACCTCGGGTGGGGGGGCCCGGGGGGCAGCCTTGTCCTGGCCCTGGCCCAGTCTCTCGGCGGCCCTGGATATATTTAACCCATCTGTTTCTTTTGGAATGGGGATTTTTTTCTCCTTTTGGAGTGTTTTTCCTATTCTTTTTTTCTGGGTGTGGATGGCCTATGATAGTACAGGGACTCCTTTATGGAGATGCCTGTGTGTTGATAGCAGTCTCTTGAGAGTTTTGAGACCAGTTTGAGTAATTTCATGAGTACATTCACCGGTTACAAGCAGCAGACAGACTTAAAAAAATTTTTTTTGGTCGTAACTAGTTTAATAGCTCCATTTTGGGGGGGGGGGGGTCTGGATCTTTGCCTCCTTAATTTGGTGGACAGACTACATTTAGGAGATTACTTATATTTCTTTTGACTTGAAAGTTTTGTGTGTTTTTCTTGTATGATTTCAGTGTACTCCCCTACTTATCATTTCTATAGCGCTACTAGATGTACACAGTGCTGTACACTTGAACATGAAGAGACAGTCCCTGCTCCACAGAGCTTACAATATAATTAGGACAGACAAACAAGAGATAAGGGAATATTAAAGTGAGGATGATAAAATTGTTAGGCAGACTGGATGGACCGTACAGGTCTTTATCTGCCGTCAGTTACTATGTTACTATGTATATGTTCTATTTTCCTATGTAAAAGAAAAGTAAGATATCATCAGCATAGAGTCTATTTCTTGCCCAAGAGTACAAAGAGGCTACATAAAAATATGAAACAGAGTAGCAGAAAGTATAGAACTTTGCGGAACATCTTTAAAAACAGGGAGGAATTTACGTCAGTGCATGCCAACATCAGATTAAAAAAAATCTTTTGAAATGCTGCTAAGACTTTAAGCCAAAGAACAGGCTCTGTAATATGAGCCTGACCTATCCTTAAACGCCTCTCCTGACTGCAGTTCTGAGTGTGCACACCATATAGAAACCAGCAGTTTTCTCTTTTGGATGAAGGACCAGTTTTTCACTTGCCTTCCCTCAGAAGCTCCTTGGTGTAGAAGTTGCTTGTGGTCGCAATCTGTGACTTCATAACTGCCAGAGTCTCACTGAAACCTGTAAAACTTGCGCTCTCATCACACCTCAGACTGACCAAGGGCTGGGCAGAGAGCACTTGCCTCTTCAGGGTTTGGAAATCCTGTAGGAAAAGATATCTGCTTAGAATCATTGTAATAACTCTGGGAGTAACTATGCGTGTGAACTCTGGACATATATCTATGGCCTTGGTCTTCATTTTCAGTCCTCAAAGGATGCCAATAAGTCAGGTTTTCAAGATATTCCTAATGAATATGCAGGAGAGAGATTTGAATACCTACTGCCTCCATTGTATGCAAATCTATCTCATGTATATTCACTATGGGCATCCTAAAAACTACCTGACCTGTTGGCAGCCCTCAAGGAATATGAGTGAAGATCAAGGATCTAGGGAGAGGAAGGGGACTGTTGAGACAGAAGTGAGTAAATGGAAGACAGGCAAGGACTACATGTCACTCATCCCAGCAAGAAAATTGCAGAATTCATTTCTGTTCCACAACTCTCCAAGCATGAACCAGTAAAGGAATAATGCGGCAGGAACAGAGCACTAGGTGTGGGCCCAATTATGTTATGGTCAGGATAGGACCTCACTCAGCTATCAATAATAAAGACACGTACACTGTACCTGCAGGAATCGCAGATCGCTGCTTTCCCCCATGCAGCTGTTGAGTTGCATATGCCTCTGCTGGAGCTCAATTATCTTGAATTCCCTCTGCTGACAGCAGTCCCCCAACCTGGCAACTGCTGCCCACTCTTCATGCTCCAGGAAATTCATCACCTTCTCCTGCAGCTGAACCAGATCTTGCATCAGCTCCTCAAAATTGAATCTGACCTCATTCTTAACGTTCTGCACCAGCCTCTGGACAGGAAGAAGGGCATAGCACAGGTACTGAGCTAGGTAACAAGTAAGTAACAGCATAAAGATGAGCCTGAGGACTCAGCCTAGAAGTATTTTCAGCTTCTTGTAGATCTGTATACTGGGAGATTCCTGTGAGGCTTCTGTAAGATCTCACACATCTAAACTTACTGCAAGGTTCATGCTCAGTAAGCCAGCTGGGTTCTAATGTGCAAAGCAACCTTTATTTTATAGGCCCCTTGGAGCTGGGCAGATTGGTGCACTTGGATAGTGACAGTAGTAGCTAACTATCAAGAATAGGATGTTCAAATAATAACCGCACCATTGTGGGTAGCTTTTTGGATATGGAACGGGAGAGATGCAGGATGTGAACTATAAAAAGGGGATGCTGTACACTCAGCTACCCAGGATAATGGAGTATAGTGAAGTAAGAAATCAAACACTGCCTTGTCTTGGATAATGTGAAGTCCTACCAGCTGTCGTGCTCTATGGCTGGCATTTTAAGATATATCCTTGGTGGTGTGGGTAGGATGACTGGGCAGACTGTTGGTCCTTTTTTGTCATCCTCTACTGTTTTCTCATATTAACAAATGTTACAGGTCTGTCATAGACATGAAGAATATCATTTCAATTTCTCCCAAGAGCTGAGCATCAAGACTGTGAAGGTTGTTCATGTATTTTCTATAAATACTTTCTAAACCCAGCAATATAGGTAGATTTAAGGTCTCTGTGGGAAACTGATTGAGTGGAGGGCAATTCTACACAGGGTGTCCATATTTAGGTACCAGGAGGGTGCCTATCAGGCTCATTTTTGAAAGAGAAGGACGCCCATCTTTTGACATAAATCGGAAGATGGACGTCCTTCTCACAGGGTCGTCCAAATCGGCATAATCGAAAGCCGATTTTAGATGTCCCCAACTGCTTTCCATCGCAGGGACGGCCAAAGTTCAAGGGGGTGTGTCAGAGGTGTAGCGAAGGCGGGACTTGGGCGTGCCTAACACATGGACGTCCTCGACCCATAATGGAAAAAAAAAGGGCATCCCTGACAAGCTCTTGGACGACTTTACCTGGTTGTGTTTTTCTTACGACCAAGGCACAAAAAGGTGTCCAAAATGACCAGATGACCACCAGAGAGAATCGGGGATGACCTCCCCTTACTCCCCCAGTGGTCACTAACCCTCTCCCACCCTCAAAAAATATCTTTCAAAATATGTTTTGCCAGCCTCTATGCCAGCCTCAGATGTCATACTCAGGTCCGTGACAGCAGCATGCAGGTCCCTGGAGCAGTTTTAGTGGGTGCAGTGCACTTCAGACAGGTGAACCCAGGCCCATCCCCCCACCCACATGTTACGTTTCAGGGGGAAACAGCAAGCCCTCCAAAACCCACCACAAACCCACTGTACCCACATCTAGGTGCCCCCCTTCACCTGTAAGGGCTATGGTAGTGGGTTTTGGGGGAGGGTTGGGGGGCTCAGCATACAAGGTAAGGGAGCTATGTACCTGGCAGCAATTTATGAAGTCCACTGCAGTGCCCCCTAGGGTGCCCAGTTGGTGTCCTAGCATGTCAGGAGGACCAGTGCACTACAAATGCTGGCTCCTCCCATGACCAAAGGGCTTGCATTTGGTCGTTTCCAAGATGGACGTCCTTGGTTTCCATTATCGCTGAAAATCAGAAACAACCAAGACTAGGGACGACCTAAATTTCAAGATTTGGACGACCCTGACCATATTATCGAAACGAAAGATGGATGTCCATCTTGTTTCGATAATACGGGTTTCCCCGCCTCTCCATCGGGATGTTTTGCGAGGATGTCCTCAACAAAACTTGGATATCCCTTTTGATTATGCCCCTCCACGTGACACCTTTTCCATAAAGGCACCATACGTAGAATTCACCCCATGGTATGAGAGCAGCCATTTTCCTGTGCATGATACCGGTGTGAGCCTGGTAGAGTTATTACAGGACAGTTGAAATAATAGGGATCTCCTGGGGTGGATATTGGTACAGAAGTGGGAGGGTCTTTGGGGTTGAATATTGGCAGGGGGAGGCAAAGATAACTGGGGCAGGAAGTTGTCATATAGATTTGAAGAGGCCAGCTATAGTTTGGCGAACGATCAGAAAAAAAAGGCAGCAATCAAGATTTAGGACCTTAAAATAAAAGGATGCATAGAAACTTCCCAGCTCCTAAATCATCTGTGAAGAAGAATCTTTAGTATGGAGTGAAGCTGCTGTAGCCAACTGTGATATGATCTATGTGTAGAGACTTTACCTTGATGCTAGCCATGCTGAATCTGATGTCCTGTTCATCTGATATTAGCAAAAGCTGGTTCTGAATGCTCGCTTGCAACCTTCTGACCTCCGCCTTGCAAAGAGAAAGTGACCACAGGGCCTTTAACATGAATATAGAGTTTGGTTACCCTGAGATACTTCTGCATCCTAGCAGGGTTGTGAAAGGCACCGATAATGTACATAAATTTACAAAAACACTAGCGCTTGCATGTGTGAATGGTGCCAATATTTAGCAGTTATGGGCAAAAGTGCTAGATGCTATTCTATAAATGGTGTGTCTAAAATCACATAGGGTCACATTCTATATATCTCGCCTTAAAAAATCCGTGCTGAGAATACGCTTAGGCGCATTCTATAAACCACGCCTAACTTTAGGCGTAGTTTACAGAATACGCCTAGGTGTGGGTTTCTTGGCACGGTTTGTAGAATACATCTAGTGGCGACTAAATGAAGGCGCACCCATTTGCGCCAGGTAAAACTCGGTATTAATTCCCACGTCTAAATTAGGCACAGACTGGGTGTATTCTATAACAATGTACATAGTTTTTAGAACAGCTCATGACCTACCCATTCCACGCCCATGGCCATGCCCCCTTGTTGTCTGCACGCATTGGAATTTACGTGCCTCACTTCGCAGAATACGCTTAGCAAGTTGTGCGTGTAAATGCTAATTAAAGCCAATTAGCGTGAATAATGACTTAAGTGGAAATTATTGGTGCGGATTGGCTTATTAAGCCAATTAAGTTGCATGCACAATACAGAATACAACCGGATTTGCAAGTGCAATTCAAGTTGCACTATATAGAATCCAGGGGATAGTATGCAACTGCAAGGGGGGGGGGGGGGGGGTGTTAATGTGGGTGGAGCCTGGGCATGTCATGGATGTTTTGCCTAGCAACATGTACAATAACAGAAATACTATCAGCTGCACGTGTTGCATGATGCACTTAGGTGTGCCCACTTACCCCTGCTATTCAGATATCATAAGTGACTGCGCCTAAATTTTGGTGCTTCAAAGCCGTTTAGCACCAATATTCTATAATGGCTTAAGCTATTAATTGACACCAAGTTGCACCCCCTTGTGACGCCTAAAATTTAGTCACACACCCAGGGGTGGACTGAGGGTAGTGTGGGCCCCCGATCCCGGTCACTGCCCAACATCCCCCCTGCCACAGTAGCCAACGCCCTCGCTTCCCCGGTCCTACCTGAGGGGTCCTGGTAGTCTGGTGGCCTCTGTGTGTGTGTGGGGGGGGGATGTTCTTTCCTGCCCACTGCACTGCCACTATTCCCCCCACCTGCCGGTGCCTCTGTGTTTTCAAAATGGTGGCTGAGACTTCCTGCAGTAATCTCACGGGTCTAGGGAGTCTCGTCCGCCATTTTTAAAATACGGTGGTGCGGGGGGGGGGGGGATAGCAGCAGCTCAGCGGGCCGGGCAGGAAAGAACATGTTCTCCCCCATCCCCCTGCTGAAGTCACTAGATCACCAGCGGTGTGCCGAGCATCCAGGCAGAGCCTCTGGGCCCCCTAGAGCCTCTAGGCCCTCGGGCACTACCCGGTTGCCCGAATGGTCAGTCCACCCCTGTACACACCACACAGCGAAGGTGACACAAAAATGGAAACTAGATGATGTTCACGGAAGTACAAATTTTACTTTCACACATCCAAGTTTTCACTTCTGTGAACATCGTCTAGTGTCCATTTTTGTGTCACCTTCGCTGAGTGGTGTGTGTCTTTGAGATTGCGAGGGTCTTTTTGGTTCTCCTGTTTTACCATCAACCTAAAATTTAGTGCCAATTTATAGAATCACCTCCCCCTCCCCCCTCACCAAACTTTACTGGGCTCAATATTCAGACCATGGGAGGCAGCCCACATATGTGCTGTGATCGGCGCTGACCCCGGATATTCAGTGACACGCTGTTTCTGGTGACCGGCTTTGAATATCTGGGGGTTTTTTTCTGGCCGTCTCAAACTTAAATCAGGGTTGTCTAACCTCAGTCCTTGAGGGCCGTAATCGAGTCGGGTTTTCAGGATTTCCCCAATGAATATACACTAGATCTATTTGCGGGCACTGCCTCCATTGTATGCACATAGATCTCAGGCATATTCATGGGGGAAATCCTGAAAACCCGACCTGGCGAGGGCCAAGGTTGGACATCCCTGGGCTAAATGAATATTCATTGCTGGCCAAAGATAAGAAATATAGGACTGCTATTTAGGCAGTCTGACTTGGCCACTAAACTTAGCCGGTTAGCCACTACGTGCTAACCACAAACATTCAGTGAAGGTAACTGGCTATCTCCCACTGAATATTAGTGGTTAGCTGGCTAAATGCTGTTTAACTGACCAGGAAGGTTCCAGGCTGGTTAAGCAGCGCTGGTGGATATCAGCCATACTGTGTAAGTTAACCTTTCAGTATCATTCACTTCCTCTTTCTGTCTCCAGGGCTCATAATGTGTGGTGCCTGTAGATTTTTTTTTTTTTGGGGCCCAGCTGTTTTCTACTCCTTTGAGTTCTAGCTCTTTTGGATATTTGGAACTAGCCTCTATTAGGCTATCATGCCATACCCTATAGTCTCTACTACCTGGAGTTTTACTTCTTTTTAAGTATCTCCTTCCTGTTATTTAGCCATTGCAGCTCCAGTCCTTGACTTACGATGCTAGACAGCAGCTCTCTCTGGAACCTGATTCTTTCCTCCCCCCTCTCTTACCCCACAACAAGCTTTCTCCCCCAGTGGCTGTGAATGCTGTCTCTGCAGCATCCCCACCTCAGGACTCCTGAGGAGCTTCCTTCTCACATAGCCCTAAACTTTCGCAGCAAAATTTTACATTTAACCCATGCCAAAGCTGGTAACCAATGATTTCAGCATGGGAGGGGAGAGCTCTTCTTTCTGCATGACTTCCTTCAAAATCACTTTAGCAGCAGTACTCTGAACCACTTGCAGCTTACACAGTCAAAAAGCGCATTACAGTAGTCTAAATGAGAGATCACCAGAAAGTCAGAGCCTACAGTGGTTTCCAGTCCAAATAGGTACGGTACAGAAACTTCAAACAAAATGTAACTTGCTATATGCTTTTCTAGCAATTACTGATACATGTACATCTAACTCAAATCTGACATCACCCTAAATTTGTATCTTTTTTTTTTATGGGCACAAGGTAACCCATCCACTTTCAGAACCAAGTTGTAACTTATTCTCTGATTAAGAGAGTGCCTGAATATCTACGTTTGTGACAATCCTTCCTCACCATTTTTCACAACCAGAATAATTAATTGGACATTGTCTGCATAACAATGTCCCTCTGTACCAAAGCTCTTAAAAGAGCTTCCAATGGTTGCAATAGATGTTAAACCAAAGCATAGATAGGGACCTCCAAAAGACCTCTAGACCCAGAAATTTCTCATTCACCCCACCCAATAACCTTGCCTACTCAGAAATAATGAAACCACACCACTATCTCTTTAATCCTCAAATCTGCAATCTTTTCCATCAGAAGGTCAAGATATACATACATCCACTTATGATCTCCCATCCCCCATAATTCCACATTATTCATACATTTACTCACAGAAATATGTACACCATATGCCTTTGTGTCCTAACACTGCCCTTAAGCTTCCCATTGTCTCCTCCCAATGTCTCAATGTTGATGTCCCATTGTGATATTCCTAATGATAATTCGATTATCTCGCATAACTTGTACAATATAACCCATAACCAAGTTGCAACAAATGTATTTTCATTATTCTTATCTTATTGTAAGCCACACTGAGCACGCAAAGAGGTGGGAAAATGTGGGATACAAATGCAAACAATAAATAAATAAATAAAATACAAGGTCAAAAGCAAAAGTAAGGTCACACATCACAAGCCAAATCCATTCTCTCTTGCACATTTGACCTCAAAGTAGAATGTGAAATGGACACAGCACAGATTCTGTACTAAAACCTAACTAGAATATATCCAACTTTTGAACATTCTCCATGAACAATAAAACCCAGACGTTCACCACTCTAGCACAGTCTAGCTTTGCAACTAATGATCAATTGGCTGTTCACTTACACCAGCACACAGATCCCTATCCAGCATAAAATGTTGCCGCCCAGCCACTGAGAAATAGATAATACTCCTTCCCACTGAAAGGCCATGAATGTCACCTCTACTTCACTCACAGCTGTAGCTGGCTTAGAGTTCTAGCATAAGAACTGAATCCAGGTTCGACACTTTTTTGTCTACTGATCTCCTGTTCTGTACTTAGAAGAAGTGGTGGACTGACAAGTCATTTACCTCTTTTTGAATTCTCTCCTCTTCTACAGGCACAACCTCATGGTCTCGATGGTTCTCCAGGGCACATGCATAGCAGATACAAAGTCCATCCTTTCTACAGAACAGTTCCTGCATTCTGTTGTGCTTCTGACACAGGCTGACCTGAAAATCTGTCACTGCTTCCAGTAATTTGTGCCTTTTGAACACTGGGTTCTCATAGTGGGGTCTGAGATGGGGCTCACAGAATGAGGCCATACACTGCAGGCAAAACTTGGCTGATTTCTGTTTGTCAGAAGTACAGGCATCGCAGGGTATGTCACCTGGTCCTGCCAGATCTGGTAGAGCTGTACCAGTTGTCCCCTCCTTATACTGCATAAAACACTCCACAAGGTCTGCCAGGACAGTATTCTTGCAAAGACGTGGCCGGGAGGTATGGATCTCCCGGCACTGGGGACAGCAAGGTGTCAATGCATAGTCAGCTTGATAGTCCCAGTAAACCTGAAGACACTCAATGCAAAATGTGTGCCCACAGCCTATTGTGACTGGATTCCTGAACACCTCCAGGCATATTGCACACAGGATATTCTCTTCTAGGCAATATGAATGGGTGTTTCCCATGGCTGCCTGACACAGAGGAGGATTCACAATCAGAGCTTGGAAGTCTGGGATCAAGAAGCATAGCAAACCATAAACAGGTGAATCTCTTCTTCAAGGAGATTCTGCAAAATAATAACATACAGAAAGCCTAAGTTTCTCCTTAAATTAGGGCTGACTTTTTGGCTTTCTCAGTCAGGGCTGGTGCAACATGGTAAGTAGGGTAAGCATGGTGGTGGTGGTGGTGAGGGGGGTACCAAAATTTGGGGGTCACCAACAGCTACCACTGCTTACCTGTTGCACTGACCCAGCATCACACAAAATCACCGGCTTTAACCCTCCCCAGCTATCTCTTCTTCTACCTGCCCTGCAGTTAAGAAGCATTTGCTAAGTGACAGCACCCGCCTCTTCCTACTGCTACTGCTCTGCCTGTCCTGATGTGAAACTTGTCCTAAGTAGTTAATCTCTGACTCTGAAGAGCACACATAATTTGAGGCCAGTGAGATCAGCGGCAGCGAGAAGAAATACTGTTGTTTCTCTGCAAATGCTTCTTAACTGCAGGGCAGGTTGGAGAAGAAGGTAACTGCCAAATATGATACTAGGAATAGGAGAAAGGAGGGGCTTGGTAATAGAGAATGACATAGGGACAAAGTTTGTCTCCATCCCTGCCCCGTCCCCGTGGGTTCTGTCTCCATCCCCGCAGGCCCTGTCTCTGTCCCCGTCCCTGCCCCATCCCCGCTTCGTCCCCTTGGACTCTGTCCTCATTTGCAGAAGCCTCAAACAATTATGATTTTATATTTAAAATCTTTTTATTAAAGTATAAAAAGGAACAATATGCTGTGCAACTATTGTGTATAAATTACAAACAGAAAACAATAACAATGAGCAGCTAAAATAGCCCTCCTCACCACCACCCTCTACCCTTCCAACCCCAATAATAGCTGATTTCTACTACCCCAAGGAATCCTAATCCACCTTGTTAAAATGTCCAGTGGTATAAAATACAACCCGTTCTGTATGCCCTAGAGGGGAGAAATATGCCCTATGAAGCACTGTTCTGTGGATGAATAAGAAGTCATCAACAATCTCAGGATTCAGTCTAGCTCTCCTGCCTTCTACAGTCCTTCCTGCAATAGAAGATGTCTTCTTAGAAGATGTGCGGGTAGCAGGAATGTACACGATCCCCCATGCAAATTTTGCTAGTTGTGGCCAGCATGTTTGCTTGTTTTTCCCAAAAAATCAAAATATCGTTGTCTGCATCACTCAAATATAAATAACAGTCCAGTTCATTAACAGGCTTCAAAATAGAAAATGACACAGGTACAAAGTTTGTCCTCGTGGGATCTGTCCCCACCCCGTCCCCTTGTCATTCTCTTCTTGGAAGCACACTGATGCAAGGTCAGAAACAGGGGAGAGGTGTGAGGAGGAGGGCTAGAGCTGGAGATTGATGTAGGGGTCAGGTAAGAGAAAGGGGGCTGGTGCTGGACTCGGGCTGGCGGTTGATGCAGGGGGCAGCACCTCGAATATTGTGTTCAATTCTGGTCGCCGCATCTCAAAAAAAGATATAGTGGAATTAGAAAAGGTGCAGAGAAGGGCGATGAAAAGGGGATGGGACGACTCCCTATGAGGAAAGGCTAAAGCGGCTAGGCCTCTTCAGCTTGGAGAAAAGGCGGCTGAGGGGAGACATGATAGAGGTCTATAAAATAATGAGTGGAGTTGAACGGGTAGATGTGAAGCGTGTTTATGCTTTCCAAAAATACTAGGACTAGGGGGCATGCGATGAAGCTACAATGTTGTAAATTTAAAACAAATCAGAGAAAAATTTTCTTCATTCAACATGTAATTAAACTCTGGAATTCGTTGCCAGCGAATGTGGTAAAGGCGGTTAGCTTAGCGGAGTTTAAAAAAGGTTTGGACTGCTTCCTAATGGAAAAGTCCATAGACCATTATTAAATGGACTTGGGGAAAATCCACTATTTCTGGGATAAGCAGTATAAAATGTTTTGTACGTTTTGGGGATCTTGCCAGGTATTTGTGACCTGGATTGGCCACTGTTAGAAACAGGATGCTGGGCTTGATGGACCTTTGGCCTTTCCCAGTATGGCAAAACTTATGTACTTATGGAAGGGGCTAATGCAGATGGCAGACAAGAGGAGCTGGGGGTTGATGCAGAGGGCAGGTAAAAGAAGGTGGATGCGGCTGGAGCTGATGGAGGGGGCTGGTGAGAGAAGGGGGAAGGGGGAGATGGAACGGAGGGCAGGTGAGAGAACCAAGGCTGCAGCTGGGGGCTGATGCAAGGGGCAGGTGAGACAACTGAGGACGGAGCTGGGGGCTGATGTGGGAGGGGGAGAGATCAGAGAATGGGAAATAGAGCTGAGGGCTGGACAGAAGGAGGCAAGTGGGAGAAGGGTTTGGAAATAGCACTGATTTAGAGACTAGGAGAAGGTGGTTGAGGGCTGATACAAGGTTAGGGTTGCTTGTGGTAGATGTCAGTAGGGGGCTAATAATAGGGTTGGGGCAGGGAAAAGCCTCAGAGCTATCAGACTGGGGATGGGAGAAGGGATCTACTGAGAGAAGGGGCTTGGTCTGACAAGGGCGCTGATGCAGAAGGAAGGACGGATATTTTGTGGGGGAGAGGAAGAAGCAGGGGAAGGTGAAAATGGAGGGTTTAAGGTGGAAGAAGGATAGAATCCTTGTTCTCTTTTACCACTATGTCCAGTTTCCTTACATCTAGCTTTTTATTGGTCAGAATGCAACAGCCACACCATGTATGTTAACCCTGTCCTTCATTCCTATCCTCTTGCCACTGGAGATCAATGTTTTTAAAATTCCATTACCATTTTAGTCTCTGCTTCTTCCTCCAAGAAGGCAATCTTAGGATGGTGCTGAGGAAGAGGCCCTAGGCAGTTACTACCCACACTAATATAACTAATTCTCAACCAATCACACCACTTATCTTACCAAAATCATTTTATAATTACTCACCACTGATTTTTCATGCCACACACCACTGCAGCTAAGTAACAATATCTGGACTTCTGCAAAACCAATTTACATATTATTGCGAACATGGACAGCTGGCTAAAAAGAGGTCAACTCACTCCCCACCAGAAAGTGCCCAAGTCAAATATCTGCTTATGTCACCAGGGATTTATGATGTCATTCATATACCACCTTCACTTTCAAAAGCAGCTGAGTGCAAGGTCCTGTTTGTGATCTGTGATCACAAATTCAGATCCGGATCAAAGCCTCTATAAGATGGAAACACAGAACCCCCCCCCACATGTTTCCCCTCCTCAGGCCTTTCTAGTTAATAGAAAAGTTCATGTTTGTATTGCATGTATAAAACAGAATACTAGTGGTGATTGCAGTCAGGCATGAATTGCAGGGCAGAATATAGGTTAAGCTGGAAGCCTGTATTTATATTGACTCCAAAAATGATGCCACTAATCTCTATGGGAACAAAATGATGATGATGTTATAGTCGTTCAGCACCATACCACGAAATACTATTGCAACAAAGCATTTGTCTCCCCCCCTACCACTAGGACCCTGCATTTTCCTTCTTTGTAGCCCCCATAGCGAGGGCAAAACCTACCTACAGGCCAAAGGTTGCAAGTAGGAATTATTTTTGTCAGAGGGGCATGTTTCTTCTGTTAGATGCTTCTCTCCATCAGTGAGATCAGGAAAAACTAGAACACTCCCCTTAAAGCTCCTCTCAAACAGTGGAGTGTGTTTTCTTAAAATCAACTTTCTTGGTGGTTTCCCCAACTATTTATTTAGTCTCCAAGTGCACTCTTTGCATTTCACCTGTCCTCATCTTGAGCAGCCTGGTAGGCTATGTTCCTTTTATGTTCTGGTAAGGCTTCTAGATTTTGCAAACATTTGGGTATGATTCAGATGGACAGACACAGATCTAAACTGCACGTGAACAAGGTCAAATAATGTAATTTTCCATATCAAGAAATATGGCAGCCCCATGTGCCAACCCTCCTCACCAAATCTGGTGAACCTTTACACCATTGAACTAGCCCCTAAGTACTTTTTTTTATTTATTTTACATTTGTACCCCGTGCTTTTCCACTCATGGCAAGCTCAATGCGGCTTACATATACAGGTACTTATTTGTACCCAGGGCAATGGAGGGTTAAATGACTTGCCCAGAGTCACAAGGAGCTGCCTCCACTGTTGCTACTATTTGAGATTCTACATGGAATGTTGCTAGTGGAATAGCAACATTCCATGTAGAAGTTGGCCCTTGCAGATCACCAATGTGGCCGCGCAGGCTTCTGCTTCTGTGAGTCTGACGTCCTGACTCACAGAAACAGAAGCCTGCGCAGCCTTCTACATGGAATGTTGCTAGTGGAATAGCAACATTCCATGTAGAATCTCCAATAGTAGCAACATTCCATGTAGAATCTCCAATAGTATCTATTTTATTTTTGTTACATTTGTACCCCGCGCTTTCCCACTCATGGCAGGCTCAATGCGGCTTACATGGGGGCAATGGAGGGTTAAGTGACTTGCCCAGAGTCACAAGGAGCTGCCTGTGCCTGAAGTGGGAATCCAACTCAGTTCCTCAGGACCAGAGTCCACCACCCTAACCACTAGGCCACTCCTCCACACTTGAGTTGAAAAGCACAAAAACAGATAAGAACAAAAACACTGTGGATATGAGAGAAATCCTCTCTTTCACTCTTAAGTCTGGAGAGGAAGTCATGGTACTTAAAATGTGTTTGCATGGATTGTCCGTCCAGTGGGAAATGGTCTCCTCCTTGTTCCAGGTCATTCTTTTCCAAGAGGCTGCCGTAGAACACGGTTGCATCAGCACTTAATTTGTCCCATTGCAATGTTCATGCAATCCATATGTGGCTTATAGTGGGGCTTTCTTCACTGGTCTTAAATCAGTCAATTCAGACTACTAGCGAACCTATAAGTAGATATTAGCAGCACAAAAGATGTGAACGGGACCCTTTGATGTGCAATAACTAAGCAAATCCAGTGCAATCATAGCACAGCTCCTTAGGGCTGTATTAATTAATACAGGGGGACCATATAAACAACTAATGAATTCAAAGATTTTTGAAAACTTTTGACAGTAAACAAAAACTGCACTTTGGTAATTTAAAAATTAAAATATTGTTAGCCATATTTTTATTTTATATTTGTCCACACACTAGAGGAGGTAGGAAACTGGTGTCAGTCTATTTTTTTTTTTTACATTCATGGTTACAAAGGACACCATTCAGCAAAACTCCTGCAACACATGAATAGCTAAGTAGCTGGGAATAATTTCAGAGCTGTAATTTTCCTCTAGCTGTATTCATTTTACACCAAAACAAAAAGGCACACAACTGCTTACAAAACAGTAGATAAAAAACTACAAAGCAGTGGAATCAAATGCATTTATTGGAACAATACCCGACGTGGCCACTTTATATACACTTTCGATAGTTTGTACCCCTGACGCAGCCTGAGGGCGAAACATGGCCACGTTGGGTATTGTTCCAATAAATGCATTTGATTCCACTGCTTTGTTGTTCTTCATTTTACACCAAGGAAGACATTTTTCATTATCTGAAAGGTAAAAGACATCAGGGTTCAGCTTTGAGAACCTTTGGGAAGTTGATGACCTGATTATCCATCCCATTCTCTTACCTGACCAATTTTCTGTACAGAAGTATCCCCTCTTTCTTTATATTGGTTGACCCTTCTTGTCATAACAGCATCCCTCTGCATACTGGTTCATTGCACCACTCCCCTGCCTTTTGGCCAGCAGTCATGCAGTCTCTCTACAGATTAGGGCAAAGCTCTGACATAAGGTACGGCTGAATACTGATCTCTTCTAGGCTATCTTTAAATATGATTCAAAAAGAGATACCAGTTAAGCTGGCACTGCTGATACTTCAAGTTAACTAAGATCTCTTATTTGGTTAACATAAACCCTTTATGGATATAGTCCAACTGAATCAGTTAATTGCCAGCTTAATTCTCTCTTCGCACCCGAACAGGGGCTTTGGGCACAAAACTGTACTTAAATGTACCCATTGTATTGTCCATTCTCATAATGCTGTACCCTTTCCTCTTCTTTTCCTCCCTATGTTGATATTTTGTTCTGTTTCATTTTCTCCGTTTCCCTAAGATGTTATATTAGTATCATAGTATTAACCCTTCTTCACCATATGCCTCCGATTCTTCCTTATTTTAACTAATTAACTTTTGGCCAGACTTTGAGTTGTTAAGTACTTACATATAGTAAATGTAAACCCTGCTTGTACTACAGAAAGGGGGGTATATCAAATCTATGACCATTTACCCCTAAGCCAAAACGTTATCAATCTGTAGCCTGGGAAATTCAAATTGTAACATTAATGTAGTCAACGTCCAAAGTTAACCAGAAAAAAAAAATCTCTTAAAACAACATTCTTGTTCTTTGGGCAAAAATAGGTATTGGAGGAGGAGGTTGGAAAAAGCAATTAGATCTTAAACAAGGGCATAGGGACTCAAGAGTAGAGTCTGGAAAGACAAGATGAAGTAAGGAGCATAATGGAATATACAAAGTCAGTCGTTCTCAAAACTGGTCTTGAAGGCACCCCAGCTAGGCAGGTTTTCAGGATAGCCACAATGAATATTCAAGAGATTTACATGTCTTATGAATATTCATGGAGAAGGGGCAGCTGAGGGGTGATATGATAGAAGTCTACAAGATAATGAGTGGAATGGAGCAGACAGACGCGAAACGTTTGCTCACACTTTCTAACAATAATAGAACCAGGGGACATAAGATGAAGCTAGAATATGGTAGATTTAAAACAAATAGGAGAAAGTTTTTCTTTACTCAGCGCGTAGTTAGACTCTGGAACTCGTTGCCGGAGAATGTAGTGATAGCAGTTGGCCTTGCTGAGTTTAAAGGGGGTTTGGACAGATTCCTGAAGGAAAAGTCCATTAAACATTATTCATTTAAATTTTTGTTTTTTGGGTTTTTGCCGGGTTCTTGAGGCCTGGATTGGCCACTGTCGGAGACAGGATGCTGGGTTTGATGGACCCTTGGTCTTTTCTCAGTATGGCGGTGCTTATATTCTTATGATATCCTGAAAACCTGACTAGCTGGGGTGCCTCCAGGACCAGGTTTGGGAACCACTGACTTAAGTCAATTGTTTAGTCAATTTATATGACCTTGGGCCCTTCCATTGCCTCAGGTACAAAATCAGATTATGAGCCCTCCAGGTACAGAAAAATACCTACTGTATCTGAATACACACTGTATCAATAACTTTTGGGATTGCAGGCAGTATAAGAAATAAATGTTTTATTCTATGGTTGGTGTCTGTCTTAGTTTGATTGTATCACTGAGATTCTAGTAAAAACTGTTTTATTAGTATGACCAACTGGCTCCAGTTTTTAATGCAATCCTGGTGTTACCCATATTGTGTGCACAAGAAATCAGAATTACAGGTCCAGGCACTGATTATGGTTAACACCAGGATTGGATCAACCTGAATTAACAGAACCGGCAGGTCACTTCACTGTTTGGTAGTTTTGACAGAGATCACCAAGGATCTTGTATTTCATGAAATGCTAAAAACTTCATTTTATTAAAATAGAGCAGCATTCCTTAAATCTCTCCTGATCACTCCACAATGTTTTCACTGTGAGAAAAACCTGAAGCAGAATAGTGAGGAAAAGTCAGGAACCATATATTTTTTAAAAAGATTTATTAGTGCCACAGGAAGTAATACAAGGTAATCGCTCAACTACAGGTTTAGTGGCACAAAGGATCAGACCTGACATGGACCATGGGCTGTTTACTGTTCTCTGTGGCTTGGATTACTATAAATAGAAGCTCACCACATTAGCTGTGTGACTAAATGATTGGATTGCATGACTCCTGCCGAAGGCATCTCCACTGAAACACAGCTGTGTTGACAAGTAGCACTAAGGGGTCCGTTTACTAAGGTGCACTGAAAAATGGCTTGCAGTAGTGTAGGCGCAGGTTTCGAGCGTGCGCCAATCCATTTTTCAGCGCACCTGTAAAAAAGCCCTTTTTAAAATTTTTGCCGAAAATGGACGTGTGGCAAAATGAAAATTGCCGCGCGCCCATTTTGGGTCTGAGACCTTACTACCAGCCATTGACCTAGCCGTAAAGTCTCACATGATAACCGGGTGGTAATGACCTACGTGCGCCAAATGCCACTTGGCGCATGTAGCTGACGCGCACCAGAAAATACTAAATATTTTTCAGGTGCGCGTAGCGGATGCACGCCAAAAATGAAATTACCGCAAGGGCCACGCGGTAACTCCATTTTGGCGGGCATGTGTAGACTCTTATGCGGCTTAGTAAAAGGGTATCTATAGTTGTAGTTGAGTCATTATTTTTTTTAATTAAGGATTTTGCTCACACCTTTTTCAGTAGTAGCTGAAGGTGCATTATATTCAGGTACATCGGGTATTTCCCTGTCCCTGGAGGATTCAGGTACACTGGGTATTTCCCTGTTCCCTGGAGAACTTACAATCTAAGTTTGTACCTGAGGCAATGGAGGGTTAAGTGCAGGGGGCGTATCTGCGTGGGGCCACAGGGGCCTGGGCCCCCGCAGATTTCACCCTGGACCCCCCTACCATCGACCCTCTCCACCTCCCCCTCCCTCCCGCCACCAACCCGTCGCCGATCTTTGCTGGCGGGGGACCCCAAGCCCCCGCCAGCCGAAGTCCTCTCTTCCGTGCAGGATGCAAGTTGCAACGCTTCCTGTTCTTCTGAGTCTGACGTCCGTCAGACTCAGAATTTGGAACTCAGTCTGACGTCCTGCGCGTTGTACGTGCAGGAAGTCAGACTCAGAAGAACAGGAAGCATTGCAACTTGCAGCCTGCATGGAAGAGAGGACCTCGGCTGGCGGGGGGTTGGGGTCCCCCGCCAGCAAAGGTAAGTGACAGCAGCGGGGGAGGGTTGGCAGCGGCGGGAGGGGGTGGAGTGTCATTGGTGGCGAGGGGGGAGGGCTAAAATGTGCCCCCTCCCACCGCCAGAGTCCAGATACGCCCCTGGTTAAGTGACTTGCCCAACATCACAAGGAGCAGCAGTGGGATTTGAACTGGGCGTCTCTGGATGTCAAGACTGGTGCTCTAACCATTAGGCCACTCCTCCACTTATTAGTTTCATAGGAAGTGATATGAAGTATATAGTTCCTGACTTCCCACTTTTTTTGGTATTTTATCCTCACTATTCTGTTGCCCGGAAGATTTCTTAAGGATCCCTTCCTTGTTCTTTAGCTTCCATTAAGAAAAAACTGAAGAATCATCTCTAGGATCAGCGTATAGAACAAGCAAGGGAAACAAAATCTGTTTTCTACACTATACATTTCAATTTAAGAAATAAGTTTTGTAATTTAATAAAATGTGTGGGCTCCTCAGCAAGTAGCTGAACAATTCAACACCATTGCAGTACCTCAGTCTGTATTGTGCTGAATGAGTCAGCATCTGTGACTTGACTTCATCTGAAGTAACTTGAACTCCAGGACAGTTCTGAACAACCTTGAACTGGTAATGACTGACTAGTACCAAGCAGCTATTATTGTGCACCTGTGTTAGCACTTATAATTCAATCTCTAAAATGTTTGCTTAACTAAAACCACCGTAGATTTCCTTTTGGAAAGGACTGCTTCTGTTGGCAATTACTTTCAAGCCAGGATGTGTTATTAAGCAACTCTATCATTTGTTAGAACCATAAGATAAGCAAAATATCTCACCATTAAAAGCACCGATTGTATTATACACAGTCAATGGGCATTGCCTCAAAGCTATTAATCTCCTTTATCAATCATCAACTGCAGGTCAAACAATATGGGATCACATGACTACAGCCACTACAATGAATTCCCTTTCTAGATTTTTCATCCCCCCCCCCCTCCCAACCTTTTCTGGTATAGAAGCTTCACAAATATGGTAAACATAAAGGTGGAAATCAATATAAAATATCATCTCCTTTCAAAAAATTCTATAATAGCCATTACAAAAAACAAACAAACATATAACCAACTAACCACCCACCTTTAAGAGATTGTAGAAAATATAAGTCTCCCCCCTTCCAGCCCTTGTTTTTAAGATTAGGAATTGAGTCCAGTCAGATCATTTCATATCAGCCTAGGCTGATGGTTCTTTTTAAAGTACTGTTCTAAGCCTAAATCTGACTTTTGCTGCTTGAGTCAAGGGCTCTGGAAAGTCAGCATTCACAGACTCCAGATGAGGGAGTCACATCTATTACACAGTGGCTACTGCAAGACTGCTGAAAACATGCACCACTGGCTGTAGCTCAAAGAACTGTACATTGAGAGGATTAAAACAGGGGGGAACCCTTTGCACATTGCCATGAAAGCTCATGGCACTGTGTAGGTCTGATCACTGATCTGGAAGCTAAAAGGAGGAGGAAACTGGCAGGTAATAACCCTCCCATATGTATACCATTCTACTATTGCCTCTCAGTGTTAAATGTGAATGCAAGCACAGGAAGGAATTCCCAGCTTATAGATTACTAGTAAAAAAAGGCCCGTTTCTGTAGGCAAGGAAACGGGCCTTAGGCAGGCAATTCCCCCCCCCCCCCCCCGTGCTACGGCCCCCTCGAACCCACCCCCTCCCGCGAACCTGTCGATTCCCCCCCCCCCCGGAACGCCGAAAACTGCCGCCACTGCCGTTGTTGTGCTACCTTCCCTTCCCGTAGGTTGTTCAATCATCTTCTTAGAAAGTTTAACTCCGTGCGTCTGATGTCAGACGCACGGAGTTAAACTTTCTAAGAAGATGATTGAACAACCTATGGGAAGGGAAGGTAGCACAACAACGGCGGCGGCAGTTTTCGGCGTTCCGGGGCGGGGGGGGGGATCGACAGGTTCGCGGGAGGGGGGGGGGGGGGTGACAGCTGATTCCGAGGCAGTAGGAGTACTCCTCCCCTTGCCTTGGAATCAGCTGTGTTGACGTCAGTGATGTCCGTGCGTGTCTGTCTCGCAGACCACTTGCAGCCAGGGAGCCACTGTCCCAAACATAGAACGTTGGCGGTGAGAATTATTATATAGGATATGTTAAATATATGCTTATTCAAATATTTTACAAGTGAACTAATAAGTTTCAGAGGACATCCTAAAACGTAATTAGATCATACTTCCAAGAAACGCAGTAAAAGGCAGCAGTGCTTGTCCCCCCCATACAGAAATCAGACTGGGAATGGTCACTTCCAAGTTTGTGTCAACAATCTGGCCTGAACAGGAGAGACTAACAAACACCATCTGAACACAGAACAATTGCTTCTTGTTTCCAACAATTTCATCATCTTTATTGTAAAATGAGAACTAATTACCACAGTATCTCCATGCTCATCCAACCACATTTCATTGACAAACTAGAGCAAAGGGTACTAACATACAACAGAAACTAGAAAGTTTCCAACGTGTGGGCAGAATCTGAGGGATGGAAGTCCACCCAACAACTGTGTGAGCAGGGAAGGGACCTGCAGTGCCCAAAGTCACTCCTGAGATAGAGAAAAAGAAATGTGTAGAAAATAAGAACACTTGAAAGATCTAATCCAGTCCCTTCCTTATGTGCTGATCCTAGGAGGCCACCTCCCTCAGATTCAATGAGTCCCCAGCTTCCTTCTAAGGCAAAAAAAAAAAAAAAAAGTTGCAGGACAATTTCCTGGCAAGTTATTATAAACCACAGGTATCCGTTTACCCAGGACAACACTTAATGCAACTCTTCCTGAAAAGGTTTCATTTCTCAGTTGTACCCATACACAAAGCTTGTTTTAGAATTAGGAAAGTTTAGTTATCTTTAATTCTTTTACACTTTTGCTGACATATGCTGTAAGACATAGGTGGTGGAGGGAGAGTTCCCCTCTCCGACTTATTGAGATGCTGCAATTAGGATAAGACATCACAATTAACAGTACCGTTTTCTAGTAGTTTTAGTTGACAGTGAGGCGAGGATAGAAGAGCCATTCCTTGAAGCATGTCCCAAGAGGGATGCTACAAGACACCATTATCATATTCTTCCCTGCTGAGGTCACGCAATAAACTGTAGCTACATAATAAATTCAGATATTCAACAAGGAGATTCCTTTTGAGAAGAACCCCCTCTCCCACAGCTGCAGATCAAAGAAACCCATCTTGTTAAGTATAACTGGGGGTGAGAGAATGTTACCCAGCACATTCTCATCTACATCTTCAGAACAGACCACATGAACTCCAGACTGTGTAGGTTCTAGGGAGATGCGATGAAAACTATGAGTCCCAGACTTCACAGATCCCAAAAAACCAGCAAGTCCCTTTGCACTGCTCAACTATCCTCCACAAATAAGCAATTTTGAGAGTTATAGTTTTACAACAGAAACCATTTTAGCAAAGGGCTCGCTTCCTAAATTAATAAATAAAACCTATTTACACTTTTCTCTGTTTGAACCTGGTGCCTGAAAAAGATAATAATCTCCTTCAAGATTTGCTTTGCCCTTTTTCTGGTATAAAGTGACAGTGAATGGTTTTTCCCAAGGAGGTTTAATGACAGGAAACAGCATGAGCCTATCTGGCCCATTACCTGGGCTGAAGCCAGTGGATGTAGCTAGCCGTCATATTGGTTAGTCCAAAACAATAGCAAACGTGAGGTTTATATTGTTTTACCAAACCTCCTAGGTTTTGCATTCTGTTAGGAGGGGATGGGGCGGATGTAAGGGGTGTTGGGGGTGGGTTATATTCAAAATGTTTTTGACATTGCTCTAGAGCAATGTCAAAAACATATTAAAAAAGATATTCAAAAGTTGGGAAAGAAGAGAGAGGTGCTGTTGCTGGGAGATTTCAATCTGCCGGATGTAGATTGGAAAGTTCCATCTATGGAATCGGAAAGAAGTAGAGAGATATTGGATGCTTTTCAAAGTGCTCTGCTCAGACAAATGGTGGCGGAACCCACGAGGGCGGGAGCAACGCTGGATCTGGTGCTCACAAATGGGGATAGTGAGTCAAATGTCCGAGTGGGTGACCACCTGGGTAGCAGTGACCATCAAACAGTTTGGTTTGATATGACAGCTGACGTGGAGGGCAGCCACTCAAACCTCACAAAGTCCTGGATTTCAAGCATGCTGACTTTAGTAAAATGGGGGAATACCCGAGGAAGGAGCTGATGGGCTGGGAGGATGAACGAGAAGTGGAAGGACAGTGGTCCAGGCTGAAAGAAGCTATAAATAGGGCCACAAACCTTTATGTAAGGAGAGTAAATAAAAGCAAGAGAAAAAGGAAACCAATATGGTTTTCCAAGCAAGTGGCTGAGAAAATAAAGGCTAAAGAGCTGGCGTTCCTGAAATACAGAAAAACTCAAGAAGAGGAACACGGAGAGGAATACCGGATGAAACTGAAAGATGCCAAGAGAGAGATAA
Organism: Microcaecilia unicolor; assembly: GCF_901765095.1. Taxonomy (NCBI): domain Eukaryota; kingdom Metazoa; phylum Chordata; class Amphibia; order Gymnophiona; family Siphonopidae; genus Microcaecilia; species Microcaecilia unicolor. Next base: position 318,143,394 of record NC_044036.1, read on the forward strand.
TTCTGGTAAAAGCGCAAGCGGAAGAACAAATGGCTAGAAAGGTAAGGAGGGGTGACAAAAATTTCTTCAGGTATATTAGTGAAAGAAGGAAGACTAAAAAGGGAATTGTGAGACTGAAAGATGCTATGAACCGCTATGTAGATAATGATGAAGAAAAAGCAAATTTGCTAAACAGATACTTTTGTTCTGTTTTCACAGAAGAAAATCCTGGAGAAGGACCATGATTGACTGGCAAAAGTACATATGAGAATGGAGTGGATATAGCACCGTCCACGGAAGACAGTGTGTATGAACAACTTAAGGTGGACAAAGCCATGGGACCGGACGCGATCCACCCCAGGATATTGAGGGACTTCAGAAAGGTTCTGGCGGGTCCTCTTAAAGATTTGTTTAATAAATCCTTGGAGACGGGAGATGTTCTGTGGGAGTGGAAACAGCGGATGTGGTCCCTCTTCACAAAAGTGGTGATAGGAAAGAAGCTGGAAACTACAGGCCGTTAAGCCTCACTTCGGTTATTGGAAAAGTAATGGAAATGATGCTGAAGGAAAGGATAGTGAATTTCCTGGAAGCCAATAAGTTGCAAAATCCGAGACAATATGGTTTTAACAAAGGCAAATCGTGCCAAACGAATCTCATTGAATTCTTTGACTGGGTGACCGGAGAAATGAATCATGGACGTGCTATAGACGTAATCTACTTAGATTTCAGCAAAGCTTTTGACATGGTTCCCCACAGGAGGCTCTTGACTAAACTAGACAGGCTGAAGATAGGACCCAAAGTGGTGAACTGGATTAGGACCTGGTTGACGGACAGACGCCAGAGGGTGGTGGTAAATGGAATTTGATCGGATGAAGGAAAGGTGAGCAGTGGAGTGCCTACGTCTTGCCCCATCCTTGGCCACCTTTAAATCTAGACTGAAAGCCCACCTCTTTAACATTGCTTTCGACTCATAACCACTTGTAACCACTCGCCTCCACCTACCCACATTAATTGATTTGATTACTTTATTTTTAATTTTATTGTCTATCAGATTGTAAGCTCTTTGAGCAGGGACTGTCATTCTTCTATGTTTGTGCAGCGCTGCGTACGCCTTGTAGCGCTATAGAAATGCTAAATAGTAGTAGTAGTAGTGCCTAAGGGATCGGTGCTGGGGCCGATTCTGTTCAATATATTTGAGTGACATTGCCAAAGGGTTAGAAGGTAAAGTTTGCCTTTTTGCGGACGATACTAAGATTTGTAACAGAGTGGACACCCAGGAGGGAGTGGAAAACGTGAAAAAGGATCTGCAGAAGCTAGAAGAATGGTCTATGGTTTGGCAATTAAAATTCAATGTGAAGAAATGCAAAGTGATGCACTTAGGGAGTAGAAATCCACGGGAGATGTATATGTTATGTGGTGAGAGTCTGATATGTACGGACGGGGAGAGGGATCTTGGGGTGATAGTATCTGAGGATCTGAAGGCGACGAAACAGTGTGAAAAGGCGGTGGTCATAGCTAGAAGGTTGCTAGGCTGTATAGAGAGAGGTGTGACCAGCAGAAGAAAGGAGGTGTTCATGCCTCTGTACAAGTCATTGGTGAGGCCCCACCTGAAGTATTGTGTTCAGTTTTTGAGGCCATATCTTGCTAAGGATGTAAAAAGAATCGAAGCGGTGCAAAGAAAAGCTACAAAAAAGGTATGGGATTTGCGTTGCAAGACGTACGAGGAGAGACTTGCTGACTTGAACATGTATACCCTGGAGGAAAGGAGAAACAGGGGTGATATGATACAGATGTTCAAATATTTGAAAGGTATTAATCCGCAAACGAACCTTTTCCGGAGATGGGAAGGCAGTAGAACTAGAGGATATGAAATGAGATTGAAGGGGAGCAGACTCAAGAAAAATGTCAGGAAGTATTTCTTCACGGAGAGAGTGGTGGATGCTTGGAATGCCCTCCTGCGGGAGGTGGTGGAAATAAAAACGGTAACGGAATTCAAAAATGCGTGGAATAAACATAAAGGAACCCTATTCAGAAGGAATGGATCCTCAGAAGCTTAGCGGAGATTGGGTGGCAGAGCCGGTGGGGGGAGGCGGGGCTAGTGCTGGGCAGACTTCTACGGTCTGTGCCCTGAAAATGGCAGATACAAATCAAAGTCAGGTATAACACAGAAAGTAGCACATATGAGTTTATCTTGTTGGGCAGACTGGATGGACCGTACAGGTCTTCCTCTGCCGTCATCTATTATGTTACTATGTTAGAGCTTACTTTGTTATTTGCAATGCTATATTGTAGATTTCAGTGCTGTGCTTTATGCCTTTCCTTTTGTTGATGATGACAATAAAGTTATTTCTACGTAAAAACAATAGCAAACGCTTATGATCGGCTATGTGTGGTGCATCTGTAAAAAATCTAAAGCTGATCCAGTTGGTTATTTGTGTGTCGCGTGGTGCTCGTTAATGGTTGTTCAGCGAGATGATTGCTGTGTACTTCTTGCTCAGCAGAAGATCCGTTAAAGTGGCCGCAGAGTTGGGGATGGGGGCCTAGGACCAACGGGACGCAACTTCGACTGAGCTTTACGGGAATACTACCTGGGAGGAGATGAATGACTCAATGTTGCTAGCTCCTCTGCTGTGTTAGAAATTGTCTTTTCACATTTGGGGATTTTTCTTTATGATAAAGCGAAAGCTAACCAATGAAAGGTTATTCTGTTGTGATAGTTCCTCTCTGTACATCTGTATACTGCACTAGCTGGCATATTTCTAAATATAACTGACATAAAACAACAATGAACGACAACATGGATATAGCAGCTAATAGCCTCCTTGCTTTGCAGGAATGTTGCGGGAGGGTGGTTCTGCTACCTGGGAGGAGAAGAGTGACAATCTCTCTAGCTCCTCCAGTGTTTTGAAGTACCAATACGGCGGATGCACGAGGAGACAGCTTCAGCTTTTCGATGTCATGCTCTCTCCTGTCATTACACTTCCTTGGTTTTTCCCATTACTAATAAGGTCAAACTATGGGTTGGAGGCCTCAGTCTATCAATGGGCTTCCATTGACATTTCCACAAAGAGATGGAGCTAACACGATTTAAAAGTCATCTCCCAAATGAATTATAACAAGCGGCTGTGAGCACTGTTAGATTCATTCAACGGCTAGGGTAAAAGATAGCAATATTTAAACATCACAGTGTTTAGGCCCAGCCAAAGTATTTTTGTGCATCACAGCAATGAATTGATCATCCTGTAGAGAAAGCAGGAAAGATACAAAATGTCCTGCCCAGCAAACCCGTTCTGGCTTCTGTTTACCCAGCAATAACTGAAACATGTTTGGAAGTGAGGCCATTCTATGCTTGGGTGACTCAAGATTGAACAGAAACATTCAACTTGCTACTAAGTGTGCAGGGTCACCTGGTAAAAACAGAAGTACACAAACACGGGAGGCAGTCCAAGATTATATATTCTCCTTTACTTTCCTCTCTGCTCCTTCCCCATTCAAGAGAAAACTGCAGCCCAGGGGATGGATGTCCAAGATCAGGCTGTAGGAGCTGTGTGGGGAGCCTGTCTTACAATGATCTGAATTCCCCTATATCTCTACAGATATGATCTTTAATTCCTTCAGACGTATTTCATTCCAGTCAAAACAGTATATACAAAAAATGAACTACAAAAGGGGGAATTCCCATAAGCTCCTACATCTTTAAAAAAGGAGTCACCTGCAGACTTAAAATCCAACACTTGAAGCATGCACAAAGCCAAATTCCACCAGAGAAAACCCCATACAAATCCCATATCCATGCAATGACACTCAGGAGAAAGCAGGTGCTACCTCTGCATGCACCAAACAGGGAGCACTGCCTTCTCTTAAAATAGCCTGATCAGTACATTTCCATGATTATAATAAAATCACAGGACACTGAAAAAAAAATGGAGCCGAGGGCACACAGGACCTCTGAGCTGGAATGCTACCTTTTACAATGTAGTGTGAAAGTGGGTTTAACAGGAAGGCATGAGCATGCATCAAAAACGTCCAGAAAATCCCCTCCGAAAGAGGAAGGAGAAACCAGCAACATTCCCCCATGTTGACATGGCACAATGTCACTGAAGGCCTCAGAGTCCAGTTTGGCTCAGCTTTGAAATCAACGAGAAGAGAGAGGCACAAGTATGAACTGTGCAGACACTCAAGGCATTCCTGAAACAACACAACCCCAGACAAAGAACAGTAACACAGTTTGGCAGAATCACTAAAATAAGGAAATACAAAAGACATGTTTTCACTACACCTCTTTGGACCACATCAAAAGGCAGCAGAATCAAAAAAAAAAAAAAAAGGGCAAGAAGTGCAAACCATAGCCTGTAGTATTAGAAACACAGAATGAGGGTGGAATGCACTGCTGGTTCTAAGGAAGCTGGAACGGAGAACGTTTACTAGTGGACACCAGGCACAACTGGACATAAAATAATCCTGTGAGCAAGTGCCAAAAGTGAGATAGCAGGGCTAACGAGGCACAGAACAAATAGCATGTGGTGCCTTCATAGAAAACTCACCTGGGAAGGGTGCATCACAGGTCCATATGAACCAAAGACAATACAGCAAACAAGAAAAAGTCTAGCAGGTGTTGCAACATGGTACCTGAAGAGGGAATTTTACTGACATCATACCAAAGTCGGATGCTTTCAAGGTGGTTTTGCAGTAGTCAGGGAAGAGGGTCTATACATTGGGGAGACACAATGAACTAAAAATATGAATTATTACTACCAAGGATGGCTCACATTCTTTCCACGATAGAAGTCATTCCACTAACATGAATTAGGCACACTGTCCATGGTTTAAAACAAACCTTATTCTGCTCCTTGTGTTCTCAAGGTTTACATTTTTTGTGGACTGACTTCAAACACTGGCCAGCTTTCCTCCTTTTAATTTTGTTCAGAATATGGAAAACAGAGCAGAATACTTTCTGGAGGTTTTATATTCTTAAGTAATTCTAGTACAACTACATATGAGTGACAAGTATGGTAGTAATAATTGAAATCTTTCTTTGCACTACTTTCAGGGTGTCAACATAACACACAGTTCCAGCAACATAAGAAAACAAACATTGTTTGCATTTAGAAATTTGCTACAGCAATTGACGGGTTTCGTTTAAAAATTAATATAAACAAAATCAGATAGTAAGAAATGTGTGCTTGTGAAGGAGAAGGGTGTAAAAAAAATCCCAGTGCTAATTTTAGAACGGTTTCCTTGTTTTGCAAGGAGGAGACAGTGCTAAAATGAGTGCTAACCCATGTAACACATGTCAATCCTCAGCTTATATAACTCGGCTACACCTCCAGATGGACTGTGCCAATCCTCTTCCTGGCCTGGTTTGGTCAGTTCTTGTAAAAAACTTTCACAGAGCACAGATCAAAGCTTTGCTATGAAAGAAAAAAAGGAATACAGTGCTACTTTGAAAAATAAAATTATTGAAGGGGTCATATGATAGGAAGAAGAATCGCTTTCCTGGAATAAAATCCTTTGGTTTAGTAATTGTTCTCCCTCAGCAGAGCAGACCCAGCTTTTCACTGCATTGACCTGGTGTCTGTATAAGACCAAAGCTGGAGGGCCCGTGAGGGGCCTTGCCAAACTGTCCTTTTTTTGTTCTTCACATCCGAGATCCTCGTTCCTGAAGAATCTACAACAGAAACAGATGAAGTATCAGCAATGCATGCTGCAAAACTGCTCAAATTAGACAGGAGTTTGACACTCAATTTACACTTCAGTTTAAATATGCACACATAGAAGAAATATTTGAGCATGTCGCCTTCAGTAAATGTTGGTAAGTTATGACACCCCTCAGGGGCGGGGAAAGCCAGCTGCTTATTATTCAGTTTAGTTCCACAGCTTGGTATGATATAAATGTGCATTCAGAGCTATAGAATGACATGGGGACAAAGTTTGTCCCCCCAGGCTCTGTCCTCATCTGCAGAAACCTCATACGCTTTTGATTTTATATTTAAATCTTTTTATTATTTATTTATTGCATTTGTATCCCACATTTTCCCACCTCTTTGCACGCTCAATGTGGCTTACAATATAACATGATTAATGGAGTTGGTAAGAAATTAGACAATTAGTGTTATAAAAAGATTTTGGGTCACATGGTAAAGATATACATGGTAGAAATATTAACAAGCAGATAATGTAATACAAATTTTAAGTGTATATAGAGGTAGAAATATAACTCGAGGATAATATAAGACAGTTCTGAATGTCTGTGGAGGAGTTGTGTACATTCACATTTGTTGGTCTTTGTGGTATGCCTTATCAAAGAGATGGTCTTCAGTAGTTTACGGAAGTTTAAAAAGGAATATTCTGTGCAACTTATTTATAAGTCACAAACAGAAAACAATAACAACAACGAGTAACTATAAGAACCACACTCTACCCTTCCAACCCCAACATTAGCCGACTTCTACTACCCGAGGAACACTAATCTACCCTGTTAAAATGTCCAGGGGTACAAAATGCAAGCTGCTCTGTATGCCCTATGAAGCACTATTATGATTTTTTAAATCCGTGGATGAATAATAAGTCGTGAACAATCTCATAATTCAATCTAACTCTCCTGTCTTCCACAGTACTTCCTGCAATAGAAAATGTCTTCGCAGAAGATGTGCTGGTAGCAGGAATGCACAGGATCTCTTGTGCAAATTTTGCCAGTTGTGCCCAGCACTTCTGCTCGTTGTTCCAAAAAAATTTCAAAACACTGTCTGCATCACTCAAACATAAATTCATTAACAGCCTTCAAAGTAGAGATTCAAGGACTGTCAGCCAGCCAGGAATCACCCCTCCCTAGCCACATATTGAAAGGAAATCATTTTATAATATTTAAAGATGGATGCAAGAGGTACAAGTCCATTACTGATCTCACAAATATGTTCAAATGGGCTCATTTTGGTGCATCATCAGATAGTCACTCAGGGGTCGTTTACAAGGTCAAGACAGACTCTGGAAAACCTGGGCCAATTGACCAAACACAAAATACCAATGATGTGCACACAGCACACATTTTTGGGCCATTTGGGGCTTTTTCCCCTGAGTTTTGGGCTTTTGCCTATTTCATTCATTCATTCATTTTATTACAAAGTTTTAACGTGTACACTAACAAATGTACATCCCTAAGAAAAACCATAAAAGGTTCCTTGTAAAACAGTAAACTAATGCAGCTGCAGTTGTAAGATGAAGAACTAAGGTGAACGGACACAGCAGTGAAGCAGGTTTGTTCATACTGCACATTTTTAAATATGGGAAGGATGGGGCAAATATTCCTTAAAGTAGATAAAACTGTTCTATGGCAAATATTGTCAGAGATATTTAAAAGACATGAATTCATTTTTATCTTACCTGGGAAGGATATATTAACACACTGTCTCATAGGGCGAGGAGTCATATTATCAATAAACGTGGAGCATTGTCTAAGCTTCCCTCGGCGACTAATGGAAATTGAATGGGATTAGGGATTTTCCTTATTACCTCTTTGGAATTGGGAAACAAACAGTAGAGCAGACCTGGGAGGGGGGATGGAGGGTTTAGGAGGGTGGGGGGTAGTAGGGGTGGGAAGCTCCTTTGGGGGCATTTTTTCCAGTCTGTTAAAGATATCTTCCGGAGAGGGGTAGGAGGGCCATCAGAACACAGGCCCCCTGGCTCTCTTACGGAGGGGAGTAAGACCCCACATCTTTGCTTGTCTTTAGTTCAATGCTTTTGTTTGTGTAATGTAAAGCTGACATCTGAAAGTGGTTATATTTCGGGGGGTTAATGTATTTGAATATATGATGTCAATTGGTAGAATGAAAGAGCATGGGGGAAAGGAGTTGTTATTAAATTGTTGTTAATAAACCCTGTTGAATAAAATGTCAAATATCAGTAACAAGAAGGGGGGGGGGGGGGGGGATAAAGTTAAAAGATTAATGAAGATGCGTAATATTGGAAAATTATCGTACCTAGTGTTTGTTGGTTGATTGTACTGATACTTTCAATATGTAAACACTATTTTTGTGCTTCATTAATAAAAACTGTTGGAAACTAAAAGACATGAATTCTATGGGGTCCTTTTAACTAAGGTGCGCTGAAAAATGGCTTGCGGTAGTGTAGGCGCAGTGACCTAGCGGTAAAGTCTCACATGGTAACCGGACGGTAATGACCTACGTGCATCAAATGCCACTTTGTGTGCGTCTGATATGCGCGTCCGAAAATAATTATTTTATTTTTCGGACACGACCCAAAAATAAAATTACCACAAGAGCCATGCGGTAGTTGGGCGGTAACTCCATTTGGGCACGTGTAGACGGTTACACAGCTTAGTAAAAGGGCCACTATGTTAGCAATATTTTTGATTTTGGAAACATTGTTCTGGGTGATCGAAGAACACTGAAGATCCTAATGGATGACCTTCGTAGCAAGAGACCATCTCATAAGTTTATTAATAAAGAAATTAGCTTGATTGCCAGTTTTTAAAATTATGACCCTGACAGTTCTTTGAAGGGTCTTTATTTTTTTTTCTTCTTCTTTGCTACTGATATTTTCTGATATTATTTCATACCCCTCCCCTCAAACAAAAAAAAAAAAAGTCATGATGATCATAACAGATTTTCAAAAAACTAGAGAGCTAAGGAAAGGAGAAACCAGAGCAAAGGAATGCAACAATGCCCAAAGACTTTGCACTAAAGCTACTTATCAGACACAGAATAACAATTACCAATCAGGGAAAGGGTGGGGAAAACATGGATTGTAGGTGAGGAGACTATGAGGTGTATTTTCAAAGCATTTAGACTTACAAAGTTCCATAGGTTTCTATGGAACTTTGTAAGTCTAAGTGCTTCGAAAATGAGCCCCCTAGTGATTTCCCTATGGGCTGAAGCATTTCTCAGCAACATTGTTGTCCCTGGATGTTAAGCAGCAGGATTTTCTCAAACTGACACAAAATGTACTGGAAATGACTGGTTACTGAGCCTATAAAGATTCTTAGGCAAGACAGGGGCATTGAGAAACGAATGTCCAGCATTCGACAGAACAGCTGCAACAGCAGATGCAGCAGGACTAAAAGGCGGCTTCTTACCTTTGCCTTCTCGCTGGGTTCTATGACTAGGCCATTGGTTGAGTTATTGAGCTCCCTCGAGACAACACACAAGAATTCTGCCTGATCCTCATTTCCATAGTTGTAGGAGGATCCAATATTGATGAGCTTAGGGGAAAAAGAAATTAAAATACTATCTGAGCATCACAAAGTACATGATGAGTGCAATTCTTTCAGGGAATCACATTTAGAATGACTATACCTGCTCAAATTTCCATCCATCAGACATAGTGGAAACCATCTGAGTGAGCTCCTCTTCTTGGCACTGCAACACCCGGTACACATGTTTCACAGGACCCTAGAAACCATGATGGGAACAAGGAGGAAATTCAAGCAGTGAAGATTAGCTGGCCTAGTGAGTTCTCTGCATTTCTCAGTGCTTTTGCTGAAAAACTGACTATGCTAGATATTTACTATATATTTTTTATTTATTTTATTTTTGTTACATTTGTACCCCGCGCTTTCCCACTCATGGCAGGCTCAATGCTGCTTACATGGGGCAATGGAGGGTTAAGTGACTTGCCCAGAGTCACAAGGAGCTGCCTGTGCCTGAAGTGGGAATCGAACTCAGTTCCTCAGTTCCCCAGGACCAAAGTCCACCACCCTAACCACTAGGCCACTCCTCCACTGTTGCTACTATTTGAGATTCTACATGGAATGTTGCTAATCCACTAGCAGCATTCCATGTAGAAGTCGGCCCTTGCAAATCACCAATGTGGCCGCGCAGGCTTCTGCTTCTGTGAGTCTGACGTCCTGCACGTATGTGCAGGACGTCAGACTCACAGAAACAGAAGCCTGCGCAGCCTTCTACATGGAATGTTGCTAGTGGAATAGCAACATTCCATGTAGAATCTCCAATAGCAGCAACATTCCATGTAGAATCTCCAATAGTATCTATTTTATTTTTGTTACATTTGTACCCTGCGCTTTCTCACTCATGGCAGGCTCAATGCGGCTTACATGGGGCAATGGAGGGTTAAGTGACTTGCCCAAAGTCACAAGGAGCTGCCTGTGCCTGAAGTGGGAATCCAACTCAGTTCCTTAGTTCCCCAGGATCAAAGTCCACCACCCTAACCACAAGGCCACTCCTCCACTGTTGCTACTATTTGAGATTCTACATGGAATGATGCTATTCCACTAGCAACATTCCATGTAGAAGTCGGCCCTTGCAGATCACCAATGTGGCCGCGTAGGCTTCTGCTTCTGTGAGTCTGACGTCTTCTACATGGAATGTTGCTAGTGGAATAGCAACATTCCATGTAGAATATCCAATAGTATCTATTTTATTTTTGTTACATTTGTACCCTGCGCTTTCCCACTCATGGCAGGCTCAATGCGGCTTACACGGGTACAATGGAGGGTTAAGTGACTTGTCCAGAGTCACAAGGAGCTGCCTGTGCCTGAAGTGGGAATCCAACTCAGTTCCTTAGTTCCCCAGGACCCTAACCACTAGGCCACTCCTCCAGGCCATTCTCCAGAGACCTATCTTACTTACTAAAGGACATGTAACGCATAAGCTCTACTTACACTGTAGCACCACTTCCTTACCTTCAAACACAAACCTAAGCCAATATGTTCTGCCCTGTATCAAAGTACCACATGCGTTTTTGGCATAATGTACTTCCCCTGATGTATCACCGATCCTTCCAGAACTGTTTTTATCTGTACTTGTTCGATAGTTTGAGAATGCCATAAAGTTTTATTTTGATATACTTTTTTTTTTTTTTAATTTCTATAGATTCCCCTTGTATACCCAAGCAACATCTGTAGAGAGACAAGTTAGTAAATACAGTTTTCCAGCTTGACTTCATGACTGGGTGCAACTCTTTATTATACCCCCATTTCATTCCTTTTGAATGGACAAGAACTTTAACAAAGCACAATGTTTTGAAGGGGGTGGACAGAGTGCCTGATTTATAGAAGCGAGAAAAAAAAAAAAAAGATTAGTCATTTAACCCATTTTTCCAGAGGGGCTTGAGCACATGCTCAAGCCTCTCTGGAAAACTGGGTTAAATGACTAATGTTTTTTTTTTTTTTCTTGCTTCTATAAATCAGGCACTCTGTCCACCCCCTTCAAAACATAAAATCAGCAACTCTCTCTCCCATCTTTCCCACTACCCAAAACAGTAACTGAAATGCAAACCAGCTAATAGAAAACCTTTCCTTCCCATTTGCTATCATTTTCCCCAGTTTGAGCTCACTTTTAAGAGTCAGATATAGCCGGGTGAAGAAAGATGAAAGTTTATGCCTTGATTGACCTACTGCTCAAAAGTGTCAAATACATTTCTCGGCAAATTTCCTGATTTACCATACTCTATCCTATATAATAAAACACACCTCCAACATTCTGAAGCTGACTGCATGGCTGAGGCATTCCTGCTCTCTGTATCCATCTCCTGAATTGACATCACATACTTTCGGGTTCGTCACAAGCAGAAGTGACCAACCACACGAGGTTTCTCGGCTTCAGAATGCTGAAGGTGCATTCTATTAAAAAGGATTGGTCAGTTCCCTGAAGCACAGCCAGAGCTCAGCGTCCTGCACAGTAACGCTCAGACACCAGAGAGAGGAGGGGGGGGGGGGGGGGGGGGGGGAGGTATCTCTGTCACACACACACACACACACTCTCTCACAGTCAATGTCTTTCTCTCTCTCTCACACACACTATGTCTCACACTGTATCACATTCACTCTCTATGTGTCACACAGTCACTCATACACTCTCTTGGTCTCATACACTCAGTCTCACAGAGAGTCTGTGTCTCTCACACACTCTCTCTCTCTCACACACACTGTATCTGTGTGAAACACACTCTCTCTCACACTGTGTCTCACATACGCACTTGCACACATTCTCATTCTCACACACACTCGCACATTCACTCTCTCTCTCACACACAGTCACTCTCTCATACATACACACTCCGAGGAAAACCTTGCTAGCGCCCGTTTCATTTGTGTCAGAAACGGGCCTTTTTTTTTTACTAGTTTTATTATAAATACGTAAAGAAACAGATGAATGTTTAAGAAATACAGTTTTTTTTCCAATACTTTGCACCTCTGTCCTAGACTTTAAACTACGAGTAGCATTGTGGTTAGAGCAGCTGTTTAAGGACATGGGAAGCCAGGGTTCAAATCACGCTTCTCTCATTGACTTCTCTGGGCAGTTACTTAACCCTCAATTGCCTCAGATACTCTATACCTTAGATCAGTGGTTCCCAAACCTGTCCTGGAGGCACCCCAGCCAGTCAGGTTTTCAGGATACCCACAATGAATATTCATGAGAGATTTGTATGCACTGCCTCCACTGCAAAACCTCTCTCATGAATATTCATTGTGGGTATCCTGAAAACCTGACTGGCTGTGGTGCCTCCAGGACCAGGCTTGGGAACCACTGCTTTAGACAAAATCCTCTAGGGCAGGGCTTATCATTTGTGCCTGAATTTGTAAGTCAACTTGAGCTTGGATTTGGAAGGACAACAAGTTAAACACAAATTCATATCCAAGTTGGGGGACTGTACATGTGCTACTCTCTTGGTTTAACCTAGTCACACGTTTACAATCTGAGAAGTCCGATGAGCAGTTCCCATAATTATTTCTTTACTAGGGTATGTATCAGCTTTATGATATTTTGCTCTCTTTATAATGGACCATTAAATTTATCCATTTGAGTATTTTTAGAGGCTTTGTGGTTCTTTGGTTCACTTGTTATTTTACCTCAATTGTTCTGTTCTTCAGAATTCTTTGCGAGGGTTGTACTCTGCCCATCTCACACCTCTACCATGGCTAGTCTGTCATTTGGGGTTTCCCTATAATTTTTCCCTTCCATTGTGCACCTTTACTACACCACTGTCAAGTGAGTGTTGTATCAAAAGTTGCCAACTGCTAGCCTACAAGACGTCAATTTTACATTTTTTCACAAATGTGTGGAGCTGTTGCTTTAATGCAATCTTACTTGAGAGGTTCTGTTCTCGTTATCGCGTATTCGTTCTTTTACCAATCGCACCAGAGAGGCAATGTTGTAAAACTCTGCTTCCTCCAGCACTCCTGGAGAGAAAAACAGAAAACACAGATATTTTTAGGTAAGAAGAGAAATGTGTAACAAGACAGCCATTTTCCAAGATTTTAACCATGTAACCTGCATTTTAAATATCATGATAACAAATATACATAAATTATAGGAAATCAGCTGGTCTGCTTAGTTAATAAATCCCTGTCCTATAAATTTACATTGATAGAACCAGACAGATTCATTTACATATCTGATTACCCTAGGTCATGATGAAACAGCTTTCACAATACTTGTTGGTCTTGTTAAAGCCTAAACTGCACATTATAAAGAACAGCACTGGGATTACTAAGGAATTATTTGCTTGAAAATGTTATAATTTTTTTAATTGCATTTATGCCCTGGCACTTTCTTCTTTCCCTTTGGACTTCCAAGCACAATAAGAACTAGTTAATATTGGTCAACAGTGCCAGAAACATAAGAACTACTACTACTACTACTACTACTACTACTTAGAACTAAGAACTAACATATTAATTTAGACCAAAGATCCATTGAATCCAATGTCTTACTTCTAACAGTGACCAATCAAGTTCACAGGTACCTGGAAGGATTCCAATAGATTCCATGCTGTTTACAAGCAGATGTATTCTGCTGATTTTTGTAGCCTTCCTAGACCCAGACATTGCAGTAAGTCTACAGACAAGAGTAACAGATTGCAATTCCCCATTACTAACAGCTGGGAGCGTGGGCCTTAATATCACAGCCAGCCAGCCTAAGAATTGAAACTAAGGACTCAGATTTGGGTCTTCCATATGGCAATGTGCAGCACTGCCAATGGATCAGTCCAAAACGTATTATTTCAACAGCCCTTTCTGTAGCTTTCATTTTATTAATTAATCCAGGTTGGTCTAAAACAAACAGATTTTCCTTGCAGCTTACAATCTGCTAAGGCAGTATTTTAGTACAACTCTTGTGATATTTTACAGGACTGCCTATATGATCATTACATTAGATTCAGAGAAATGTAAAATATAACGTGCTTAAGATAAAGCATTCTTGTTATATAGGTTGAAATGAACACATCATATAGAAAAATGCAGACACCCCAGGCTCTCATTTCCTACCTTCTTCTGCCAATTCTTTGTTAATGATTAATTTCCCATGTCGGAGGTAGTTCAAGATTGGGCCAAAGAAGGTGGGATCTCTGTCAATCAGATAGGCTCCTGTCTCATCCTGCAGATGAAACACACTTTTTGTTTTAAACAGAAAACATGTTTCTATTAAACCAGTTGTTTATTGCCTGGCAGCGACTCCATCAGATATAGGGCCTGTTTGCCAGCATTTCTTCATGGCTATTAAATTTTTGGTATTTATTAACAACGTTAAAAAAAGAAAACAACCCAAATGAGGACTTATGAGAATTAAGAATAATAATTAATATTTTCTTTGAAATATATGTTTCCTTTAACTTCTGTGTATTAATTTCTCTTTTCTGAGCAAGTATTTTTGCTTGTAAAGTTATTGAAAGAAATGAATAAATAAATAAATAAATAAAAAAAAGAAAACAACAAAATAATAGAGACTGTGCCTGTCTGTCCATCAATGCTCATTTCAATGGACAAATTAGAGAAAACAATGCCTGAAAACTGGGAAGAATGAGCTGAGAAGGTTGCTTAATGGAATGTGATGACTTAAAGCGTTGGTGGTGCTATATTCCCGTGGGATTTCTCTAATTCTGCCATTATTAGCATATAGTGCACGGTTTTAACATCCATGATAGTGGTTTTGTGCATGTTAAACATGCTCCTGTACATGAAGTGTGTGCTGGGTAAATAAAAGTCTAAATGGAAGGACAAACATTGCTTGCTTTCTTCTCACATTACATTAGAAAAAGAAAAGCAACCAAAATAATAAAGGGAATGGAACTTCTCCCATATGAGGAAAGGCTAAAGAGGTTAGGGTTCTTCAGCTTCGAAAAGAGACAGAGGTCTACCAAAATCCTAAGTGGTGTAGAACGGGTAAAAGACAATCACTTTTCACTCTTTCAAGAAGTACAAAGACCAGGGGACACTCAGGGCGACTTTTACTAAGGCGCGCTCACGTTTTTAGCGTGCGCCAAAAACGTGAGTGCGCCTTAGTAAAAGACCCTCTCAATGAAATTACAAGAAAATACTTTTAAAACAAATAGGAGGAAATATTTTTTCACTCAAAGAATAATTAAGCTCTGGAACTCATTGCCAGAGGATGGGGTAACAGTGATTAACGTACCTGGGTTTAAAAAAGGTTTGGACAAGTCCCTGGAGGAAAAGTCCATAGTCAGTTATTTAGCTGGACATGGGGGAAGCCACTAAGAGGCTCATTTTCAAAGCACTTAGCCTCCCAAAGTTCCATAGAAACCTATGGAACTTAGCCTCCCAAAGTGCTTTGAAAATATGCCTCAATGTGCCTCGGGATTGGTAGCATGGAATGTTGTTACTAATTGAGTTTCTAAGAACTAAAATAAGGGGAATACTATATAGACTACCTCCTCGGAGTCATAGTACAAAAAAAAAGGGAGAGTCTAATAAACGTGGCCACTACTTGAGCAACCAACTAAGGTAAAGCGAATGCATCAGATACATTTTGTAACCAGGCTATTGGATCTCCTATAGCATAAGCTATTCCAAATCCTGAGCCTGCTGGTGTATTCATTCATGTGCAAAATGCTTAATTTAGACAAAAAATGGGACAATACCACTGCGTTTGAAACAAATGAAATTTTACCATCCAAAGTGGCTCAATCAATTAACAGTTGCTATTCAACTTTTTTTATACATAAAAAAAGTTGAATAGCAAAATGCTTAATTGACAACTTACAATGTAATCAATACTACTTTGTAATTTATAACAGAACAAAAAGAAACAAAAGAAGAAAAAAGCGACTATAACAATAACAGCGCCATATAGGTTGTCTGACACCCGACGCCCACTAATTGCGTTTCAATCCCTCAGACCTGCTTCCAGGGTTTCCATTAGTCGACAACCCCCCACCCTTAAAATGCTGCACAAATTGTGCCGAATGTTTAGACTGCGAGCATGTTTTGCTATAGTGGGTGCTGGATGTCAGACAACCTATACGGTGCTGTGATTGTTACTGCAAGCTAAATATTTGCTTTTTTTCTTTTGTTTCTTTTCGGTATGTTGTAAAATTACGAAGTGGTATTGATTGCATTGAAAGTTGTCAATTCAGTGAGAAAATAACATTTATGATCGGGCACAGTAGTTTATATGGTGGAAACAAACAAAGCAGATCAACTGGAGATACAAACGAATCTTTACTGGTGAAACACAAACCAAAATAATGGGCATTATTTTGGTTTATGTTTCACCAATAAAGATTTGTTTGTATCTCCTATTCATCTGCTTTATTTTTTTACACGTTGGAGTTTGCAGATCCGCTGCCCTGTTGTTTCCTAGTAGTTTATATGGTGCTTTGAGTGGGTAAGCTCGGGATACAAATGTAATAAATAAATACAATGCTCCAAATAAATGCGTTTGATAAGAAAGCTTAGTGGGAATTTAAGTCTACAAATTTGGGATGATAAACTCCTTATGAATTAGCCTCTCTGTGGAGGTATGACATTAGCTGTCACTCCAAATGTGGTGACAAGTCAGCCACTGTAAAAGTACTGTGGCTTTTAGGTTTAGTTTTCAATTAGCTGAGGTCGATGTGTGCGGAAGCTATTTTGATTGGATGTAAAATAGGGTCTGTCATTATTTAAATACTAGTAAAAGAGGTCCGTTTCAGAGCAAATGAAACGGGCGCTAGCAAGGTTTTCGTCGCCAACATCCCCCTCCCCTCCCTCCCTCCCTGGCCAACCCCTTCGTTGTTCTGCCATTGCTCCGCCCCCGTCATGATGTTTGACGTGAGGGCGGGGCCCGGAGTGATTTCCCCCCGCCCCGCCTCCCTCCCTGCCAACCCCTTCGTTGTTCTGCCATTGCTCCGCCCTCGAGGGCGGGGCCCGGAGCGATTTTGGTGGCTTCACCACCACGAACCTTCGAACCTTTTTGAAGGAAGTCAGGGCTTGGCTTCACTGACGTCAGTGTCCTCAGAACGTTGAGGGTGAGTTTTATTATAGTAAATAAGGCTCATTTTCAAAGTTACATAGACTACTAAGGGGCTCATTTTCAAAGAACTTAGACTTACAAAGTTCTATAGATTTCTATGTAATTTTTCAAGTCTAAATGCTCTGAAAATACGTCTCTATGTAGCTTTAAGTCTATGTGCTTTGAAAATAAGCACCTATATATATTCTGGCTTGGATACTATTTGGGTGATTCTAAAGAATTTCTAGGATTTTGGGTATGATGACGATAGAGCATTTTAATCAAACTTGTGGCATGCAGAAGCTAGGTTCTATGAGAAAGGAACCTGCACTGATCGTTTTCCAGCACAAGTACTGGTCAGTAGGGAAATGATATTACAACTAAGTGAAGTTTATATATTGGAAAATAATTTGAGAAGTATATTGCTCTCGATTGTAATTTTTCAGAGCATATAGTCCTCATATTCAGTGACATCAATATGCTTTTTTTGTTCTGGGTTGCGCATCAGGCTGGTATAATGTCTGCAGTGTAGATCAATGTCTAGATTCCTTTACCCTGCTTTAGTAAGAATCTATATCATGCTTGTCCTTAATCAGTAAATATAAAATGGCTTTTGATAAAGTTCCAATTAAAGAGTCATAGGATTGGAGGTAAGGTTCTGGTGTGCACTCAATCTGCTGCCCCCCATTACCTCTCTACCCTCCTCTCCCCGTATGTTCCCACCCGTAACCTCCGCTCTCAGGACAAATCACTCCTATCTGTACCCTTCTCCACCACCGCTAACTCCAGACTCCGCCCCTTCTGCCTCGCATCACCTTATGCCTGGAACAGACTTCCCGAGCCCATACGCCATGCGCCCTCCCTGCCCATCTTCAAGTCCTTACTCAAGGCCCATCTCTTCTCCCTTGCTTTTGGCGCCTAACACCTTCCCCATTCCTGTTACCTACACTGACTACGTAGTCTGTTACCGTTAGATTGTAAGCTCTCTTGAGCAGGGACTGTCCCTCCCCGTGTTTAAACTTGTACAGCGCTGCGTAACCCTGGCAGCGCTATAGAAATGCTAAGTAGTAGTAGTAGTAGTAGTAGTGTGGATTAGGAATTGGTTATTGGACAGAAAACAGAGGGAAGGGTTAAATGGTCATTTCTCTCAATGGAGGAGGGTGAACAGTAGAGTGCCATAGGGATCTGTACTGGGACCAGTGCTATTTAACATATTTATAAATGGAGTGCAGGAGTGGCCTAGTGGTTAGGGTGGTGGACTTTGGTCCTGGGGAACTGAGTTCAATTCCCACTTCAGGCACTGGCAGCTCCTTGTGACTCTGGGCAAGTCACTTAACTCTCCATTGCCCCATGTAAGCCGCATTGAGCCTGCCATGAGTGGGAAAGCGCGGGGTACAAATGTAACAAAAAAAAATGTGGAAATCAGAACAAGTGAGGAGATCAAATCTGCAGATGATACAAAACTATTCAAGGTTGTTAAAACACGTGCGGACTGTGAAATATTGCAGGAAGACCTTCGGAAATTGGAAGACTGAGCATCCAAATGGCAGATGAAATTTAATGTGGACAAATGCAAGATGATGCACATTGGAAAGAATAATCTGAATCATAGTTACCTGATGCTAGGGTCCACCTTAGGGGTCAGCGTTCAAGAAAAAGATCTGGGTGTCGTTGCAAATAATACTCTGAAATCTTCTGCTCAATGTGCGGCGACGGTCAAAAAAGCAAACAGGATGCCAAGAATTATTAGGAAAGGGATGGTGAATAAGACTGAAAATACTATAATGCCTTTGTATTGCTCCATGGTGCTTCCGCACCTTGAGTATTGTGTTCAGTTCTGGTCACCGTATCTCAAAAAAGATATAGCGGAATTAGAAAAGGTTTAAAGATGAGCAACCAAAACGATAAAGGGGATGGAACTCCTCTCGTATGAGGAAAGGCTAAAGAGGTTTGGGCTCTTCAGCTTGGAAAAGAGATGGATGAGGGGAGATATGATCGAGGTCTACAAAATCCTGAGTGGTGTAGAATCAGAAGTAAATCGATTTTTTACTTGTTCCAAAAGTACAAAGACTAGGGGACACTCAAGGAAGTTACATGGAAATACTTTAAAAACAAATAGGAGGAAATATTTTTTTCATTCAATGGATAAGCTCTGGAACTCTTTGCCGCAGGATGTGGTAACAGCGGTTAGCGTATCTGGGTTTAAAAAAAGGTTTGGACAAATTCCTGGAGGAAAAGTCCATAGTCTGCTATTGAGATAGACATGGGAAGCAACTGCTTGCCCTGGGATTTGTAGTATAGAGTGTTGCTATGATTTGGGTTTCTGCCAGGTACTTGTGACCTGGCTTGGCCACTGTTTGGAAAACAGGATACTGGGCTAGACAGACCATTGGCTGGTATGGCTATTCTTATCTGAATGCTACTTTCTCTTGTTACTTGTGTAGTTTAGGTATGCATAAAAATCTGGTAATCTTGATTTTTTTAAAACAAATTTTCATAAAGTTCCTGCCTCAGAAGATATTTAGCTACATCTGCAGTGACTTGGGAACCTAAACGTGGCAGACTTGTTGTGAAGTCCTTGTTAAAATGGCTGTCCCAGTGGTCAGGCCATGCTTGCAGTTCCTGGGACTGGAGAGCAATAAGCTGTGGGTTTAGCAGAAGGATGATGACTACAAGCTCTGACAATCCCCGGCGGGTCTCATTGGTTCACATTCAAAAACCAAACTTTAGTTTTTTTAATTTCGGCAGAGAGTGTTTAGACAGTTTTGGTAGCAGTTTTGAACAGCCCCGAGCTTGCACAGCCATAATGATCTAGCAATAGTGAGGCAGAAGTCAGAATTGCTTTTAGAGCTCTCACTGGCCATGAGAAATCACTACAGTAACCAGAGCTCTTGTACGGTCTGTTATCCCTTCTCACATTACATTCAAAATGGACTAGAGATCCTCAGCCAACAGGATTCTCTACTGCCCCCAAAATGAGACATCAGTACTTTGAGATTAGTACATTTGTAATTTGAGAAATAATCCAACCTATTATAAAAATCAATAAAATATCCAGATCTGACCCAGAAAGTTCAAAAACATGCTTTCTAGATAGCAGTCAAGAGAGAAGACTAATGATTCAAAATGATACAGAAGCTCCTGATTAACATTCTAAAAAGAACCATATCAAAAGCGCTGTTCTCCCAGTAAACAGGACTGAGAAGCAATAAGGGTTCCCAGCAAGACAGGAAAACCTAACAATGTACAGGGAAAACAAACACCTTAGTAAAGTAAATCCTCAGGAGTAAAATTCTTGGGGCAGAGAACTAGTACCTAGGAGATGTAAACTTTCTTTTTGGTTAAGAACACAGAATAAGAATCACATTTACACCACACCATTAGAATACCAAACTAAACTTAGAATCAGCCAAATGAAATCACATTGTTTACAATAATATGATGCAGTGTCAGCACAATACATTTTAAAACATTTACATAACAGGCATACCATGTCAACATGATACACAGGAAAACTCCTTAACAGCTAAGGAGACATGGGAGTGTAAACGGAAAAGGTACGGTAATGCAAAGGAACCGAGGCAATTATGTGCAGGAAGATAAGAAGAGGTGTGTAACTGGCTACTTCATTACTGCTGTATTTTCACTCGCTTGTCACTTAATATACTTGTGTCCCAGGCTTTCTCGTTTCTTTCTATGGTCAGATAGTTGAAATCTATATAAATAATTCTCACCTCCAACATTCTGAAGCTCACTGTGTGGCACGGAAACACTGAAGCCCTGTACTGTTGGTAGGGTAGGCTGTCAGCACCACTCACTCTCACTCATAGACCCGCACTCAGCCACGCCCCATCCAGACATAATTCATAACCCCAACTTTCTAATGAAGCCGAAAGCTGCAAAGTCTCCAACTTTCGTGGTGGTGTAGATTGCTGTTCCCTCATGAGTGTGTGCCCCGCCCTCGCGTCACAACGTTATGACATCGAGGGCGGAGCACTGACACTCACCGAATGGGCTGCAGTGTAGCTCCACCCTCGCGTCAAAACGCGATGACATCGACGGCGGGGCAGGGAAGGCACGAGTCGCAAAGAAGGTCGGATGAATGCAAAACCACACAAAACCGCGAGCCAGGCAGGGGGAGGAATAGGGAAACACATGGAGCGTGTTTCCCTACTCCTCCCCCTGCCTAGGAATCAGCTGTCAGTGCCCCCCTCCTCGGCGCCATCACCCAAGCCCCTCCCCCCAAGCACATAGCTCCCAAGGAATCTGTACAAACGAGCCCCAACATTTCGCCACCGCGGGCCAATTTCGAATCACAGCCCACCACCGACCGCCTCCACACTCCGCCCCTTCTTTGTCAGATCTCGAAAGTGAGTTCGCCACAGCCCAAGCAGAGGCCCATCAACAACTTTGGTGGGCAGAGAGCTAACAATCAGATGCCTTGGAAAGGCGGAGCTTCGCAGCAAGCAGGAGTGGTTGGAGGTGGTGTTGAAACAGAAGTTAACGGATGCCGGTCATCAACACTAACAACAGTGCGCACGTGAACTCGGAGCTTCACAACGTTAGAGGTCAGAATTATTTATATATACATCGGTGTCAAGCAAGTTTAGGAGATGATAGTGTCTTCTTCCTCCCCCCCGCCACCTTTTTAAAATAACAAAAAAATCTTGCTATAAAGGAGGACAGGCTGAGTTCCAATAGCAGACCCCAGAGCGAAAGCACACAACTTACCCAGCTCCACCAGACTTCCTCCCTGCCGCCCAAAAGCATCTATCTCACTCACACACACAAACACACACTGTGCCATGCACAGACAGCATCTTTCTCATTCACACCCCCAACCCCTCCACAAACAGAAATACGTACAATTATGTGGAACAACGGTACCCTCCCCCAGACAAACCCCCAACACCAAAATGGCAGCACTGATTGCTCATGTAACTCACACACTCCCCAACAAAACAATAATTAACCTACGCTCAAAGTCCACCTTCTGCTACAGAGGGGAGAAGGGGGTCCTCAGACCCGAGAGGGGGAGGGGATCCTGAAACCAGAGGAGGGGGTGCACAGACCACAGAGGGAGGGGGAGCTATCTCTGTCACACACACACACTGTGTTTCTGTCTCTCACTCTCATTCAGTCACACTCTGTCTCACACTGTATCACATTCACTCTCTGTGTGTCACACAGTCTCACACACTCTCGGTGTCACACTCGGTCTCATACACTCGCTGTCAGAGTCTGTGTATCGCACAGTCTCTCACTCTGTGTCACACACACTCTCTCTCTCTCACACAGTGTATCTGTGTGAAACACATTCTCTCTCACACACACACACACAGTCACACACTCGCACCCAGACTCACTCTCTCCCTCACACACACTGCCAGGAAAACCTTGCTAGCGCCCGTTTCATGTGTGTCAGAAACGGGCCTTTTTTTTACTAGCGAGAGATAAAATAACCATGAGGACTAGTCTGAACTACAAAGGAGGATGTCTTACATCCCGTGTAATCAGCTGGAAATCCCTTAATGTCCCATGTTACTCGACTTCTACGCCTGATGTTATGTTACCGTGATTTTGCTTTAAATAATCAGAAAAAAAAATAAATCCTTAAGGCTTAAAGCAAGTAAAATATGGTTTTACAATTAGCAAGTCCCATCCAGCCAGGGTTTTTATCATATGTCTGGATTCGATGCCTCATCAGCAGCCGCACCTTGTCCGAGTCCAGGTCCGGGTCCTCCTGGCACAGCCGGTACAGAAAGGACTTGGGCTCCCGGCACAGGGTCTGTTTGGTGGTGATAAAGCACGTGCCCCCGACGTTCAAGCGCACCCACTTGGAGCCCGGCTTTTCCGCGGGGGGCAGCGGCGGCTGAAAGGGGCTTCGCGGGGCCAGCGTCGAGCCGTGGCGGGCCTGGCAAGCGAGGCCTGGACTGGGAGGCCCGCTGCGGAGGCTGCCGGTGGTGGACCCCCGGCCAGGAGCGAGCAGTAGGTCTCTGTCCGCAGGCTCCGAAGTCTCCCGCTGCAGCTCAGCCATGCTGGGCTCGGTGGTCGCTCAAACAGGACGACAGGAGGAGGAGGAGGGCGGCACGGCCATCTCGTCACAACAAGCACCAAGGAGGCGGAACTTCCGGGGAGACGGGGGTAAAGGTCAATGTCCCACCATGAACAAAAAAGAGGAATACTCACAATAAAGCACAAATCATTTGTTGGCCTGGTGGTGTCACTAAATAGTTTGAACGCTGTAGTTTGGAACTGATGAAATGGAACAGGAAGACCAGAGTGACCTAATATTTACATTTTAAAAATGAAAATTTGATCCAGTAGCAAGAAGCAAGATATTGAATTGTTAAAGTAAGGTTGGGAGGGTTTAGTTGGGAAAACATGTTTAAAAAAAGTCACGCAGCTCAAACACTGTAATTGCTTATTGTTTATTCAGAGATGGCTGTACCTGGATATAGTTTGAATTGCAATAAATAAAAATTTTAAAAAAATGAAAATTTGAATAAATAGATTGAAAAACATTATATAGTTTATTTTAGAAATACGAATGTGTCTATTTCTCGAACACAGTGGAAACTAAAAAAAACCCGCTTCATTAAACAAACCTCCTTGGGACGAAGGCGCCGGCTTCGTTACTTGGATACAAATGCCGCCTTCTCGGACTCTTCTACGATTGGCTAGAGCTGGCGGATGTGGCGTATGACGGACGGTCGGGTGACGGGTCGACAATCGACAACATTGCTTGAAGGCCATTTTTGGTGTCTCCCGGACACGGAGTCCCGGTAAGTGCGGGCCGCAGCCTGGCTGCAGATTGGGAAACTAGCAGAAAGTGGGTAATACGGTGGTGGGACAGTTACAGAGCAACGAGCGGGAGTCGGCCACTCATTTACTGAATTTCCGGTTGCTTCTTGGAGTTTAAGGATGTCTCATACGTGACAGGCTGACCTTGTTCTGTCCGCTGTTCCTGGGGCACCTCGGTTCGTCTTTCTTTTGCTTTAAACCCATAGTTCTGTCCTGTTATGTCCCGACACCCGGCCTCTGGCCTTATTTTCTCCTGTTCTCTTCCTTAGAGTGCTGAATTGATTTCAGATTTGCTTGGAAAGGTTGACACACTTCTTTGATTTTATGACTGAAAGGCGTTTTAGCAAGAACCTAATAAAGTAAAACTAAACTACAGTCCTGTAGGGTTCAGGATTCACGTTTTAACCGAACCCGAAGGGATTTGTAGTTGTGTGGAGGAGTAGCCTAGTGGTTAGAGCCGCAGGGAAGCCTGGTTCAAATCCCACTGCATTGCATTGTGATCTTGGGCAAATCACTTCAGTCTCTCGACTCTGGGCAAGCTTAATTTGTAAGTCCTCTGGGGACAGGTTACCAATTGTATCTGAATGAAACTTGAACAGAGCTATCAATCAAACGGCATGAGCTTAAATATGAATATTTTCCAATTTACTATGTTACTATGTTTCCTAAGAAAAGCAAGACTGGAAATCTGTGCATTCAAAGGGATAACTTCAGTATTGCATGAACCCTGCTGGGCAAATCTGCAGCCAGTTGGCAATCCTGTTTCTACCCTAGTGAGCGCCAGTTGTGTTCCCGGCTGTCTGTCTCTTATGGGCCCCACTGCCATTAGTCTCGTAACAATGCAAGGTTTGTTGGTTTGAGTAGCTGAGAAGAACTCTCCTTTTTTTTTTTTCCATGCTCAAGTCTCCCACCTAGTATTTTTGCACAAGTGTAAGGATTCCAGAGACCTAACCCTGGAATGGCGGTCATTATTTACTTATTTATTGCATTTGTATCCCACATTATCCCACCTCTTTGCAGGCTCAATGTGGCTTACAATACATCATGAATAGTGGAAAGATGAAAGAAAGTATACATTTAGTATTACAGAGGATCTAGAGTAACGTGCTAACTAAGAACATGATGGTAGTTTAACAAGCAAATGTTGTAAGGCAATTCTGGATGTACGTTTAGGAGTTCATATTTGTTGATCTTTGTGGTATGCCTTGTTGAAGAGATGCATCTTCAATAGTTTGCGGAAGTTAGTTCGTTCATAGATCATTTTTAAGTTGCGCGGCAGCGCGTTCCAGAATTGTGTGCTCAGGTAGGAGAAGGTTGACGCGTGCGTTAGTTTGTATTTTAGGCTTTTACAGTTGGGGAAGTGAAGATTAAGGAATGTGCGGGATGACTTTTTAGCATTCCTGGGTGGTAGGTCTATCAGGTCTGACATGTATGCTGGGGTGTCTCTGTGGATGATTTTGTGAACTAGGGTGCATACCTTGAACATGATCTGTTCTTTGAGTGGGAGCCAGTGTAGTTTTTCTCTCAGGGGTTTAGCACTTTAATATTTTGCTTTACCGAATACGAGTCTAGCTGCAGTGTTTTAAGCTGTTTGAAGTTTCTTGATTATTTGCACTTTACAGCCAGCGTAGAGTGCATTGCAGTAATCTAGATGGCTGAGTACCATTGATTGTACCAGGTTGCGGAAGAGGGCCCTTGGGAAGAAAGGTTTTATTCTTTTTAATTTCCACATTGAATGGAATATCTTCTTGGTTGTTTTTCGCGTGGCTCTCAAGTGTTAGGTGTCGGTCAGTGGTAACTCCAAGAATTTTTAGGGTGTCCGAAATTGGAAGATTCAGTTTTGGTGTGTTAATGGTGTTGAATTTGTTCGTGTTATGTTGCGAGGTGAATATTAGGCATTGGGTTTTTTCTACATTGAGTTTCAGCTGAAAAGCGTCCGCCCATGTGTGCATGATCTGTAGGCTTTGGTTGATATTGGAAATTTCCTTTAAGTCTTGTTTGAATGGGATGTAGATCGTTACATCGTCTGCGTATATGTACGGGTTAAAGTTTTGGTTTGATAGTAGTTTCGCCAATGGTATCATCATTAAGTTGAATAAGGTCGGTGAGAGGGGGGGATCCCTGTGGAACTCCGCATTCAGGTATCCATGTGGCTGATGTATTCGAATTAGCTGTCACTTGGTATGATCGTGTGGTTAGGAACCCCTTGAACCATTTGAGAACGTTGCCTCCAATTCCGAAGTACTCGAGGATGTGTAGTAGTATTCCATGGTCAACCATGTCGAAGGTGCTAGACATATCAAATTGTAGAAGTAGTATGTTCTTGCCAGTTGCAATCATTTGTTTAAATTTATTCATGAGTAACTAGTACCGTTTCCGTACTGTGATTAGATCGGAATCCTGACTGGGAGTCGTGTAGTATTGAGAATTTGTCTAAACGGTTTGTGAGTTATTTGGTTACCATCCCTTCCGTTAGTTTGGTTATTAAGGGGATGGATGCTACTGGCCTGTAGTTGGTTAGTTCACTGGCACTCTTCTTTGGGTATAGGGGTAAGTAGAATGTTTCCTTTCTCCTTCGGGAAGAGTCCAGTTTGTAACATATAGTTCACGTGGTTCGTGAGGTCTATTATAAATTGTTGAGGGGCAGATGTCATGAGGTTGTTTGGGCATATGTCTAGTTTGCAATGATATTTGGCGAATCTTTTGAGCGTTTGGGAGATATTATCGGAGGATACTATCTCGAAGTTAGTCCAGGTTCTGTCTGCTGGGTATACTCCAGGGTCTGGATCTAGACAGTCAAGCAGTTCGGCGTAATCGGCGGTACTGACCGGTATTTTAAGTCACAGTTGTATGATTTTCTCATTGAAGTATCTTGTGAGATTGTCTGCTCCTGGTGTATCTTTGCTGTTGGTTGTGACTGGTGTGCTGTCTAGTAGTTTATTCACGAGTTGGAAGAGTTTATGTGTGTCTTTGTAGCCTGGTCCGATTTCAGTTTTATAAAATAATCTTTTAGTTTGTCTTATGGTGTATTTATATTTTCTTTGAAGTTGTTTCCAGGCGTTAAGTGTGGGGTCGTCTTTCTTTTTGTTCCACGCACGTTCTAACCTTCTGACTTGTTTTGAGTTTTTTCAATTCTTCATTGAACCATGGTGTTGATTTCTTCCAGTGTGAGGTTCTGGTTTGAATTGGGGTGATGTCTAATATTGATCTACATCTTTCGTCCCATTCAAGGAGGAATTGGCTTGTGTCTGTCTTTGTTGTCCATCCGTTGTGGTAAATCTGTTGCCAGAATAATACCGGGTCTATTTTTCTTCTCGTGGTGTAGGTTTTTTGTTCTTGTTTAATAATTGTGTTTTTCGTTCGCCATTGAAGGGAGATGTGTGTTTTATAGTGGTCTGACCACGGTGCGGGTGTCCAACTTGTGTCTGTTAGTGAAAGGTTTGAATCTGGATCGAATTTGTGTGTGATAATGCCTATAGTGTGTGTCCTTTGTTGTGAGTTGGTTGTGTATCTGGTATGTGAAGGTCCCATAGTTGTAGAAACTCTTTGCATTCTTGGGTGCTTGTTAAGGCAGGATCTTCAAGGTGCAGGTTGATATCTCCTATTATAAGGTTTGAGGCAGAGACACAAGTGTTTGAAATGAAGTCCATGAAGTGTATTTGTGAGTCTTGCCAGTTGCCTGGAGGTCTATAGAGTAGGATTACATTAAGGTGTTCCT
Source organism: Microcaecilia unicolor (assembly GCF_901765095.1). Taxonomy (NCBI): domain Eukaryota; kingdom Metazoa; phylum Chordata; class Amphibia; order Gymnophiona; family Siphonopidae; genus Microcaecilia; species Microcaecilia unicolor. The sequence continues at coordinate 318,171,102 of NC_044036.1, forward strand.
GCAGGTTTGGGTGATTGATTCTTACCGAAGCGATTTCAAGTTGTGGTATAATGGATTCAGCTGTGGTTGTGATAGTGAATTCGGATTTGTATATTATGGCTATTCCACCACCTCTTTTTCCGTTTCTTGTCCAAAGGGTAATTTTGTATCCTGGTGGGCATAGATCTAAGATTATGGGGTCTTTAAGGTCATGGATCCAGGTTTCAGTGATGAATAGGAGGTCACGATTGTCTGTAGTGATCCAGTCTGTTATAATCTCTGTTTTATTTACTACTGATCTGGCATTTATGTACCCCAGTTGGATTGATTGGTAGGGTTCCATATGGGGAGTAGATGTGTTAATTTTTATTAGGTGCCTGTTTTCTTGGTATCTGGTTTTATTTCCTTTCTTCCCTTTCTGTTGGTTATTTCCGTATGTATTTGTTTTTCCTTTTATTTGGTTGTTGTTCTTTTGGTCTGGTAAGTTGTAAATGGGTTGTTTGTATGTTTTGTGTATTGTGGGTAGATTGTTGTTTAAGTTGGGAGTGGTCCATGCGTGGTAGATTAGGGGGAGGAAGTAGATTATCATGAGTAATTTATTGGTGTTCATGTTGGCTGTAGTTCGTGGTACTTGGTAATGTTTGAGAGTATTAAAGAATGAAATTTGTATGGACTTCAATCAGTGTTGACATCAGGCAGTGTGAACAATTAGTAGTGAGTAAATGTAATTCCATGCGGTATTCGCATTAGGCAGTCTTATCATCAACCGGTGTCATATTAAGCGTTATCAACATTTAGGCATGTATGATAAGAGTCTCAATTATAGTCCGTGGTGTGGTTCTCGTCTGAGGCTCAATTCAGATTAGTATAGGGCAGCTGGTGCTTATAGGAACATGCTACAACGTTGCTGAGCCATCCATACAGTAAGCATGTAAAGGGAGCATGCTACAACGTTACTAAGCTACTAAAGTAGTTAAATCATTTAAAGGGAGCATGTTGCAACGTTGCTAAACCAAACATACTATAAGCATTTGCAGGAAGTCTTTACAGGTTTTGTAAGCCACATAGAGCCTGCAAATAGGTGGGAAAATGTGGGATAAAAGTGCAATAAATAAATAAAATAACTGAAGTAGGATGACTTATTTCTGTGGTCATGTGTCAGTGCTGGTGATCATGAAGATCAAATAGAATTGTTTGGTTTGCTGGGGCTGACTGATGCTGTTCTTTTCTTTTAGAGCACAAAAATGGCAAGCCGTAAAGCAACTCTGATGGCCATTGGGTGGCTTTTGTAGAGAGGGTACCTCCAAATCAGAGAGCAATGTTTAATAATCTTAAAACCCGGAGTGATACGATTGCGGCCAGGTTAGTGCCTGCATGTTAGTGAATGAAATGTTTTCACAACTGAAGCAAATGAAATAAACTATGACTGTCAAGAGTATCAGAATGTAATATTAAGTATTTCAGCTAGGACTACTTTTCTCTTGCCCAGATACAGAAATGTGAAGAGTACTTGGCAGTCTGTGGTTAAGGTGGATCACAGAATAAAATAGCTGAAGTAATTCACAAATTAAATGTATGTGCATGAACTGAAGCTTTGAAAGGAGTATGTTAAAATTAGCACCTTCTATTCCAAGAAACACAACCTTTTATCAAGCTGTTCCCCAACCTGAGTCCTGGGTGCAATTGTGATTTGTGAACCTCTTAAATGCTATAAAAGCTGGCAAGCAACAATAAGATTACAAAAAATCAGGAAGATCAAATCCAACCAACCAAGTTAAACCTTAAACTCACTATAGTAAACTTGGGTTCAGAATAATTTATCTTTTTATATATATATATATGTATGCACTTTAAAAAGATGCTAAAGTGTTTTAAATTGTTTTAAATGTGCTCAGACCATACCGTTTACACCCATTATATCCCCAAGAGGAATATGTGATGGTGTCACAATGGAACCATCATTGCACATATGATGTTCCACCTCCTAATATTTGTGTATGTACATACAGCTGCGCCCAAGTAGATCTTACTCACCAATGTATGCGTATATCTATAATACATATGTATAAGTCATGGACTATTCACATTAAATATTGTTAGACTTGAGCTCAAACCTCCGCCCATAAATTATGGTACATTCCATATTACCTTCTGATACATGGATAATAAAACATACAGTTCACCGTTTGTTTAAACCTAAAGGAGGAATATGTTAATTCATGACACCCTGATTTCTCTTCCCCCACATATCTTACACAAACCAACCCACAATGCGATATACACACATATTCACATAATTATTTCACTTCCCTTGGGGTATATTGTGCTCGTGCTTGTGCTTCATTAAAATCGCATATCATTCATCCATTCCAATCTTGCCATCAAAATAACTGCTCCCTTTAACTCTGGCCGAGTTTCAAAAGTCTTCATCAGAAATGGAAACTAAAAATAAAAACACACTCTTACAAACAACCCACACTTACAGGGTAAAGTATACACTCACAATGCTTCAAACAAACTCAATATATTAAAACAAAATAACTCACAATACTAATCTTTTAAACCAATTTTCAGGCATCATAAATCCCCCGGATGGGATCGCCTCTGGAGTCCTTCCTCACTCCTCGGAGAGCATCTGAAGTCAGGCTCCCATGCTCCTTAAGTGCCTGAATTAATGAAGCTCTGGCCTTAACATTTACCAGCTGGAAACAGCTTCCCTTAAAGTGACAGCAACTTTCTTAAAACTTTCTTAAACCCTCCCAAGCCTGCAGCCCTTAAACGTGAATACCAAACCACAGAAACAATTGTAAAACCACAGGGGGTCAAATTAACACCAGTCAAAGCCACTCCACCTCCCTGTTCAATCCAGAAGGATGAACAGTGTTCCAGGAGAAAATCAGACGCTGCTCCTTTTGGGCTAGAATTTCACTTAAATTGCCCCCTCTGGTCAATTCAATGTGAAGCAGCACTGTGTAACGTAAATCCTGAATATGATGATTATACTCCTGCCAGTGTCCAGATAAAGGAGCCTCAGGCTTACATATACGGATGTTACTGACATGTTCCCCAATCCGAATCTTGATTTTTCTAGTTGTATAACCAATATAAAAAAGCCCACATGGACACCATATACAGTATACAACCCCCTGAGAATTACAGTCTGTTCTCTTTTGCATGTGAAATACCTGTTTATTATGGGGGGGCTTAATTGTATCCCCCTCCTGCACATATCTACAGTACAAGCACCCCCCACATTTATAATGTCCCGGATGTTCCTGAGATTCTTCCCTAGGTCTGGAGAGGATTTCCCCCAAATTTTGTGCCCTGCTATATGCAAAACAGGGAAATTCTTGAAAGGGTGCATGCACTTGCAGAATGTGCCAATGCCTATAAATCAACTCCCTAATGTTATTAGACATCCTAGAAAAAGGTAAAACACATACTAGAGATTTTTTCTCCTCCTGAACACTAGGACGAAGAAGCCACTGACGGTCCGCACTAGATGCTCTCTTATATGCTGTGCGGACAACTTGGTCAGGATACCCCCGTCGATTAAACCGCTGACACATATCTGCCGCTTGTCTACTGAAATCCACTTTCTCAGAACATATCCGCTTCAGCCGCAACATTTGACCTGCTGTAATATTATTGCGCAAATGTCTAGGATGGAAGCTAGAATAATGGAGCACCATATTACAATCTGTTTCTTTTCTGTAGATCGAAGTGCCTATCCTTCCTCCTTCTATCTTGATGGAGACAAGTTTACTATAGTGAGAAGCAACAATAAGAGCCAGATCAGCAAAGACTTTCTTGATGTTTGATCCATGCATTAAACCATTGTTTAACTTTGAGGTGGCAAAACTTCCTTTCAAATGATCCACTGAACTTTAGTTGTCTTTCACTCTTTTGTAATTTTTGTCCTATTTTGTGTGTGTGTATATATACATACACCATATGCATTCTGTTTCTGATCTATTTTGCATCAGTCAGCATCTGACTGGAGGTGGGACGGTAACTGATTAGATTGTAAGCTCTTTGAGCAGGGACTGTCTTTCTTCTATGTTTGTGCAGCGCTGCGTATGCCTTGTAGCGCTATAGAAATGCTAAATAGTAGTAGTAGTAATGTTAATATGTTTCTGTACTGCCTCCTGGGCTCTATGCAGAGCTGCTCAAGACAGTGTATAAGGTAAACAGAGAATATAAGCATAAAAAAACAATTATATGAGTACATTACCTGATGGTCAAATTGTGTTATAAGTACATAAGTAATGCCACACTGGGAAAAGACCAAGGGTCCATCAAGCCCAGCATCCTGTCTATACATGTTATTCCTGGAATTGTTTTAAATTTACTACATTGTAGTTTCATCGCATGCCCCCTAGTCCTAGTATGTTTGGAAAGCGTGAACAGACGCTTCACATTCACCTGTTCCACTCCACTCATTGTTTTATATACCTCTATTATGTCTCCCCTCAGCCGTCTCTTCTCCAAGCTGAAAAGCCCTAGCCTCCTTAGTCTTTCTTCATAGGGAAGTCGTCCCATCCCCGCTAGCATTTTAGTCGCCCTTCGCTGCACCTTTTCCAATTCTACTATATCTTTCTTGAGTTGCAGCGACCAGAATTGAACACAATACTCAAGGTGCGGTCGCACCATGGAGCGATCCAACGGCATTATAACATCCTCACACCTGTTTTCCATACCTTTCCTAATAATACCCAACATTCTATTTGCTTTCCTAGCCACAGCAGCACACTGAGCAGAAGGTTTCCCTGTATTATCGACGACGACACCCAGATCCCTTTCTTGGTCCGTAATTCCTAACGTGGAACCTTGCATGACATAGCTATAATTTGGGTTCTTTTTTCCCACATGCATCACTACTACTACTACTACTTAACATTTCTAGAGCGCTACTAGGGTTACGCAGCGCTGTACAAAATAAAGGACGGTCCCTGCTCAATTGAGCTTACAATCTAAAGAACGAAATGTCAATTTGGGCAGTCTAGATTTCCTGGGTAGAGGTGTAGAGGTTAGGTGCAGAAGGCGAAATTGAAGAGGTGGGCTTTAAGCAGAGATTTGAAGATGGGCAAGGAGGGGGCCTGACGTATGGGCTCGGGGAGTTTGTTCCACGCGTGGGGTGAGGCGAGGCAGAAAGAGTGGAGCCTGGAGTTGGCGGTGGTGGAGAAGGGTACTGAAAGGAGGGATTTGTCTTGAGAGCGGAGGTTACGGGTAGGAACATAAGGGGAGATGAGGGTTGAGAGGTTAGGAGGGGCTGCAGATCGAGTACATTTGTAGGTTAGTAGCAGAAGCTTGAATTGAATGCGGTACCTGATCGGAAGCCAATGAAGTGACTTGAGGAGAGGGGTGATATGAGTGTATCGGTTCAGGCGGAAGATAAGACGTGCAGCAGAGTTCTGAACGGACTGAAGGGGGGATAGGTGGCTAAGTGGGAGACCAATGAGGAGTAGGTTGCAGTAGTCAAGGCGAGAGGTAACGAGAGTGGATGAGAGTTCGGGTGGTGTGCTCAGAGAGGAAAGGGCGGATTTTGCTAATGTTATAGAGGAAGAAGCGACAGGTCTTGGCTATCTGCTGGATGTGCGCAGAGAAGGAGAGGGAGGAGTCGAAGATGACACCGAGGTTGCGGGCAGATGAGACGGGGACGATGAGGGTGTTATCAACTGATATAGAGAGTGGAGGTAGAGGAGAAGTGGGTTTGGGTGGGAAGACAAGAAGTTCGGTCTTGGCCATGTTCAGTTTCAGGTGGCGGTTGGACATCCAGGCAGCAATGTCGGATAAGCAGGCCGATACTTTGGCCTGGGTTTCCGTAGTGATGTCAGGTGTGGAGAGATAAAGCTGGGTGTCGTCAGCATAAAGATGATACTGGAAGCCATGAGACGAGATCAGGGAGCCCAGGGAAGAGGTGTAGATAGAGAAAAGAATGGGTCCAAGGACAGAACCCTGAGGGACTCCAACAGAGAGCGGGATAGGGGTGGAGGACGAGCCATGAGAGTGTACTCTGAAGGTACGATGGGAGAGATAAGAGGAGAACCAGGAGAGGACGGAGCCCTGGAAACCAAAAGAGGACAGTGTGTCAAGAAGTAAGTTGTGATTGACAGTGTCAAAAGCGGCGGATAGGTCGAGGAGAATGAGGATGGAGTAATGACCTTTGGATTTGGTGAGGAACAGGTCATTACAGACTTTGGATAATGCTGTTTCTGTCGAGTGAAGTGGGCGAAAGCCAGATTGAAGCGGATCGAGGATGGTATGAGAGGCGAGAAAATCAATGCAACGGCTGTGAACGATTTTGGAGAGGAAGGGTAGGAGGGAGATGGGGCGGTCGTTGGAGGGACAGGTAGGGTCAAGTGAAGGTTTTTTGAGGAGAGGTGTGACAACAGCATGCTTGAAGGTGTCGAGGGCAGTTGCGGTGGAGAGAGAGAGGTTGAGGATATGACAGATGGGAGGGGTGATAGTAGGAGAGATGGTGATAAGTGGGGTCTGAGGAACAGGTGGTGCATTTCGAGGAGGAGAGAAGATGGGCGGTTTCCTCTTCGGTGATATCAGGAAAAGAGGAGAAAGAGGCTTGGGTTGATTGGTTGAGGGAATGGGTGATAGGATGAAGAGGAGGAGAAGGTTTAGTCGTGAATTCGAGGTTGATCTTCTGGACCTTGTCGCGGAAGTAGTCAGCCAGTGATTGAGGAGAGAGTGGGGGGGGGGGGGGCGGGTGGGAGCGGAGGGCACTTTGAGGAGGGAGTTGAGGCGAAGAGACGACGAGGGTTAGAGCTGAGGGAACTAGTCAAGTGAGTGTAGTAGTCCTGTTTGGCGAGGAATAGGGAGGACTGGAAGGAGGATAGCATGAATTTGTAGTGAATGAAGTCAGTATGGGTGCGAGATTTCCTCCATAGGCGTTCAGCCGATTGGGAGCAGGAGCGAAGGTAATGAACGGGTGCAAGGGTTAAGCCAGGGCTGGGGATTAGTGCGCCTTGTGGGACGGGAAACAGACGGTGCAAGGGTGTCTAGGGCGGAGGAGAGAGTGGCATAGTACTTGGAAACAGCCTTGTTGACGGACTCGGAGGACGTGATGGACGGGAGGAGATCGGAGATATTAGCGGATAAGGTGGGGGGGGGGGGTCAACAGCCTGGAGATTCTTGGAGGTAGTGGTTAGTGTTGGGTGGTACTAAGGGGGAGGGTGATGAAGTGTGAATGTGATCAGGTGATGGTCAGAAATGGGAAGAGCAGAGATGCAGAGATTAGAGGGCGAGCAGGTAGAGGAGAGGACTAGATCAAGACAGTGACCAGATTTGTGAGTAGGGGTGGTGGAGCTCAGTTGGAGGTTGAAGGAGGAAGTTAGGGTGAGGAATTGAGAAGTGTATGAGTCGGATGGGTTATCAGTGTGTATGTTGAAGTCACCAAGAATGAGGGATGGGGATGAGGGCTCAAGAAAAACGGAGAGCCAGGCATCAAAGTCGGTAAGGAAGGAAGGGAGGGACTTATCAGGGGGGCAGTAGATGACTGCAACTCGGAGTGGCAGCGGGTAGAATAGATGGATGGAATGGACTTCAAAGGATGAGAAGCAGTGAGACTGTGGTAGGAGGAGGGGTTGAAAACTGCAGGAGGGCGAAAGTAGTAGGCCAACGCCGCCACTGCGGCTAGTTGTGCGGGGCGAATGGGAGAAAAGGTAGCCTCCGTGGCAAAGGGCTGCGACTGAGGCAGAGTCGTCGGGGGGGTGAGCCAGGTTTCGGTTAGGGCGAGCAGATGGAGGGAATGGGAGATGAAGAGATCATGGGTGAAGATAAGTTTGTTGCAGATTGAGTGGGCATTCCACAGGGCACACGAGAAGGGGGGAGGAGGGGAATGGAGATGAGATTGGAGATATCGCGGGAACGTTTGCATAGATGAGACGAGTACGAGGACATGTGTGGTGGACCTGGGTTGGGATTGATGTCTCCCGCGGATAGCAAGAGAAGGAGCAAGAGAGAGCGGAGAAGGGTGGGGGAGGTAGGGGCGACGAAGGCGCCGAAGGCGGGATGCGCAGAGGAGGAATGGGGAAGGGTTCATGGCAGGAAGGAGGTGTTGGAGGTTGAGAGCTAGGAAGGAGGAGGAGGAGGACAGTAGGGATGGTGAGGTGGTGGGGGATAGGGGTAGGTAGGGTATTGCAGTAGTGGGCAGGACGGGGGGGATGGGTAGTGAGTTCGTGTGGTAGACAGCGGAGGGAGGGGGAAGAGATTGGGGAGGGATAGGGTGAGGAATAGAATGTGAAAGGGGGCCATAGGTAGTGAGAGAGGTAGGGAGTGAGTGAGCAGGCAAGTTGGTCAAGCTGGTGGGGTGGAGCAAGCTGATGCAGATGGACTGGAAGCTGGATCAGTCGGGCTGGAGCAAGCTGGTGCAGATGGACTGGATCGAGCAGGGGACACTGGATCAGGCTGACTGGAGCAAGCAGAATTAGGCGGGCTGGAACAGCAGAAGCAGAAGGCTGGAGAGCTGGATCAGGCTGACTGGAGCAAGCTGGATTAGGCGGGCTGGAATGGCAGGAGCAGGTGGCTGGAACAAGCAGGAAGAGCTGGTTCCGACAGAGGCTGGAGCAGATGGACTGGGACGAGCAGGAAGAGCTGGATCAGGCGGGCTGGAGCAAGCTGGATTAGGCGGGCTGGAACAGCTGGAGGGGCTGGAACGAGCAGGGAGAAGCTGGATCCAGGCAGACTGGAGCAAGCTGGATTAGGTGGGCTGGAACAGCAGGAGCAGGTGGCTGGAACAAGCAGGAAGAGCTGGATCCAACGGAGGCTGGAGCAGATGGACTGGGACAAGCAGGAAGAGCTGCATCCGACAGAGGCTGGAACAAGTGGACTGGGACGAGCAGGGGGAGCTGGATCAGGCGGGCTGTAGCAATCTGGATTAGGCGGGCTGGAACTGCTGGAGAAGCTGGAACGAGCAGGGAGAAGCTGGATTAGGCGGGCTGGAGCAGGTGGCTGGAACAAGCAGGAAGAAGCTGGATCCGACGGACTGGAACAGGGTGCAGATGGACTGGAACGAGCAGGGAGAAGCCGGATCAGATGGAGTGGGACGAGCTGGATCAGGCGGGCTGGACCAAGCTGGGGCAAGCAGGAAGAAGCTGGATCCGACGGACTGGAACAGGGTGGTGGAGATGGACTGGAACGAGCAGGGAGAAGCTGGATCAGATGAAGTGGAACAAGCTGGGTCAGGCGGGCTGGACCAATCTGGAGCAGATGGCTGTAGTAAGCAGGGAGGCTGGAAAAGCTGGGTCAGCAAAGTGGAGCGAGCTGGAGCAGGCAGATGGAACAGAGCAGGCAGGCAGATGGAGCAGATGAGGCATGCGGATGGGTCAGAGCAGGCAGGAGGGAAGAGCTGGGCCTACAGACTCATTTGCAAAGCAAGGCTGTCTGGAAGGTTTGCTACCAGGTCAGACAAGGTATCCAAGCAGTCTGAGGCTGGGGACAGGGACCCATCCTTATCCTCCATCAGATCCCCTTTCGCCATGACGCTGAACTCATCCTCTGAGTTATCCTCTGACACAGAACCAATGATGAAGTGCGAGTGCTGGTCCAGGTTAACATCTTTGGGCCGAGATGCCTCACTCATCGTTTCAGTAAGACAGGGGTTCTCAGCACTGAAAAAGCAGCAAGCAAGGCAAACATACACCCTGCACTTCCACTGTAGATCGGGACAGCGCAAATGCTGTCCGTGAGCCGTCAATCCCCGACTCCTTCCACCAGTGGCTCCATCCCTTTCAAGTGCTGCTGGCCTGGGATTTCCCCTTGGCTGGCGGGGGTCTCCAACCCCTGTCAGATAAAGCCTTGTCCAGTGCCGGTCTCCAGCGCCACCGCATTGCCCAATGCTTGCGTATGCTGGTCGCTACTCATGCAGATTGATCTCAATGGTGACACTTTGCAGTTGCTCACATTAAACGTCATCTGCCATTTAGCCGCCCAGTCTCGTAAGGTCCTTCTGTAATTTTTCACAATCCTGTTGCGAGTTAACGACTTTGAATAACTTTGTGTCATCAGCAAATTTAATTACCTCACTAGTTACTCCCATCTCTAAATCATTTATAAATATAATAAAAAGCAGCGGTCCTAGCACAGACCCCTGAGGAACCCCTCTAACTACCCTTCTTTATTGTGAATACTGCCCATTTAACCCCACTCTCCTATCATATCCATTTCCTCCTATCCCATGACCCTCCAATTTCCTCTGTCCCCTTCTCCTCTACTGCTAATTCCAGACTCCGTTCCTTTTATCTCGCTGCACCTCATGCCTGGAATAGACTTCCCGAGGATGTACGTCTAGCCCCGTCTTTAGCCGTTTTCAAGTCCAAGCTAAAAGCCCACCTCCTAACCACTGCTCACTTGCCCTGTACCTTTTATCCCCTCCTCTTTAATTCCCTTACCTCTTAGTTGTTCTGTCTGTTACCTGTCTTATTTAGATTGTAAGCTCTTTGAGCAGGGACTGTCTTTTATGTATGGTGTACAGCGCTGCGTATGCCTTGTAGCACTATAGAAATGATAAGTAGTAGTTCAATTACTCTATCACAATAAAATATGAAAAGATCTTTTAATGGATACTTTTTGTAAATATAGATACTATTGTGTTATTGTTTAAATATTACTGTAAATGGCCAAAGTAATGAATATGTGGTGGTTCTTTGTTTTGTTAAATGAAATTAAGAGAGAGAAATCCAAATATTACACAGATCTGGTTCCAGCCTGTTTGTTTTGCTTTCAAAGCTAAGTCCAAAGTACATTTTAAATACCTTGTGATTTGATTTTTTTTGCATTCAGTTTAATGCAGTAACAGTTCCTGAGCCCATCAATACTCAAGAGACGGCCAAGATTGATGCCCAAGAGCAAGAAGCTGTAAGTATTACATTTATATGTGTGTTCTCTCGGATTAGTCTTGAGATGCAAAAGTTAGATTTGGTGGGAATGGGGAAAGAGAAAGCAGGAGGTGCTTATGATAATACAACAAAGTTCAAACCTTCCTATTTTGAGCCTCTGCTTAAGTAAAATATCATCAAACAAATGAGATTTCTCCCTCTTGGAATGGCCCCATTGGGTGCTGATATTATACTTCTGGTACAGATTGCTTGGCAGTAGTGTTAATATATGTGTGGGAGTGTCTATGCACATATGAACAGATTGAAATTGATCATGCAGTCTCAAAAGCTGCTTTGGGTTGGTTATTCTGGTGGTATTGTACTTTGAAAAATCCCAGGGAGTCAGGGTACCCTGTCCTAGCTTAACTGTTTAAAAGTGCCCTAGAAATAAGTGCCTGAACTCTGCAACTCAGCAAAACCAAAGCTCATAATGGACACTACATAACCCCTCCCCTCTTATATCCCTACTGTGTCTGAAACACATGAACCTTATTCGACCACATCGTCACCTTGTATTTGTTTCTCTACCGGACTTGGCGAACGCCTTTACGGTACTATTAGGCATATTTTCAAAGCACTTAGCCTTCCAAAGTTCCATAGGTTTCTATGGAACTTTGGAAGGCTAAGTGCTTTGAAAATGAGCCCCATATATGTAAGCCACATTGAGCCTGCAAATAGGTGGGAAAATGTGTGATACAAATGTAACAAATAAGTTTTTATTGAATGAGTTTAGGTAATCTTTTACAGAAGTATACCAATAGGTGTGTTGTCACAAGAATATTTATAGTAATCACAGCATCTTTATAACATCTTTTTAAAGTTTTTAGATGTGAAGTTCCAGAGAATCTTGGAACAAACTACATTGCTCATAATAAACAAATCAATAAGTCAGTAAATCGGGTCAGTCCATGTACATTGGAAATGTGTTAACCTACATGGAGTCATATTCCATTCATTAACATATATTGATTATCCAGTTTGGTTCTTGTTTGACTGTAATAAAGAGAGTCCAGTTGAAATTCTGTGCAGGGATACAGAAGACCTTGGTCTCGCCTTCAGCTATTTGGCCAGTTTGGGATAAGCCCGTTTTCCTTCCTGGTTGTTTCTCCCCCTGCTTCTCCATTTCAGACTTGAGAGAGAACATGTATTATTTCACAATGGCATTTGGAGTGATGGCATATCTCCTGACATATGGCATAGGGAATTCCCAGCATTGTAAGGAAGGTATATGCCACTTTAGGGTTCAAGTCAATAGTAAGAATCCTGTTGGGTCTATGTATCCAAAACAGGACCGCTAGTTTTAGATCTAGATGTAACGTTATGATGAAAATGTCTGTTTCTGACTTAGTTCAATCTTATTTTTGAACTTGTTACATCCTCTCCTCTCCCAGTTGATAGTAGCCATTGGTTTAAGGAAGTCATTCTCTCTCACTTGGCACTATATTTTGATACAAAGGGGAGATAAGTATGAGAGGATTAGCATTTGTAATGGAATTTGCATCACAGATTCCTGGTGCTCTTAGTAACACTTTCTTGACTTGGAGCCACCCCCTCAGTTGTGTAAAACTCTTCCTACCAAGGCTCATCAATGAACAGCTGGAGTTTGTTGAAGCTGTGGTTGATGGGATGCCATATTTTTCTTCCATTTATGGACAGTTGCTTAGGTAATAGGAGAGTTGCTTCCCCCTACCCCCCCCCCCCCCCCCCTTGTAGATTACATAGAAAACAGCACTAGTTGGTTTGAGTCATCTAGCTTCAACTTTTAATGAGTGGTTTATTTGTAACCTTTTGATCTCTTGCAGAACAAAAATGCAGCTGCCTATGTGGAGGCTTCTAAAACCCTAGTTGCCAAGTATGAGAAAGAGGTAAGTTCAATACACTTTTCTTCTTCCCCATGTTCTCTCAGAACAAGGAACTGGGAATTTGGGTTTAAAAGTAGAACACAACAGATGAAAGTTCATCCAGTTTTCCTTTTTCCTGCCTAATGCTGTAGCTCAGACTCCATCTGATCTCCATTGTTCTTTCTTCTTTACTACTTGGGGTTGTACCATGTTTTCTTGGATTATGTTATCAGAGTTGATCCTCTTTCCACTAAGAGGCTCTTTTATGTATTCACTACCTTTCTTGGGGAAGAATGTTATGTCACACCCTTCTGAATTTTCATTTACTAATCTTTTCTTGTTATCTTTAGTTTTGAATGGGTGGTTTTGCTTATTTGCTTACAATATCAAATATGCGGAAAGCAAAATGTCCAAATATCCTTAGATTTTGCTAAATACTGCCAAGCGGAAGGGACCACTTCATTGCATAAATATGTAACCAAATGAAATCTGAACTGCTCAGGGGAGATGTTCAAATATCTCTCAATTCTCCCTCATGGGCTTCTATCACTGATTTCCCAGCTCTGGTAGGTGAGCAAATAACTGTTCCTCCTGACGCAGCTTTTACGAAACAAGGGGGCCCTTACTTCGTCAAGGAATTGTGGCGTGCTAGATGTTTAAAGATCAAGGATATGCTTCTGAAGAAGATTGTCAGAAGTTCTGAATAGAGCTAAATGATTGTTTTTCATGGTATGCACAGCTTTTTTTTCTTATTGTTTGGCTCACTTTTTTAAATCTTTTTTTATAAGCCTTTAATAAGTTTTCTAGTCCATCGGAGTGGATCCAACCATTGCAAACTTGTGTAGTTTCTCCGAGTTTAACAGCAGTTTTTTCTCCACATATTGCAGTTGTTTTCTACTGTTTCTTTTTACCGGAGTTTGGAAACCGGTGATAGAAGCCCATTTGAGGGGAATTAATTGTTTGAAAACCTCCCCCGGGCAGTTGAGGTTTATTTGTTTACATATGTTTACTTGCAATGAAGGGATCCCTTCCGTTTGGCGGTATGTAGCAAAATACTAGCATATTTGGATATTTATTTGCTTACATCTTGTTATATTTTCCATTCTCCCTTTATTTTTTCAGCTGCAAAAGTTTAAAAACATGATTCCTTTTGACCAGATGACCATTGCAGATCTGAATGAAGCCTTCCCTGAAACCAAGCTTGATAAGGAAAAGTATCCCTATTGGCCACACAAACCTGCTGCTGAATTGTAAATATCTATTTATTTTAGAAACGGCAAATGATGATAACCTTGAATATCTGAGAAATAAAATTAAATATTGTACAGAGTGTCCCGTGGATTTCTGGTGTTGGGGGAGGAGGTGGAGAGGATAGCTGGATCTTATTTATGAAATGGGTACACATGGCTTATAACACACAACATTTGATTTTCAATTTAAGCAGAGGGAGAAGCAGAACCTTTCACTCAAAGCTTGGGTATACTGTTTTAGCAATAACCCCAGAAGTTAATATTGATGATATATCAAAGCTTCACTGGGTTTCTTAACATGTTTTATGTACATTGAAGGAAATGAGGGAAAGGGTTTGGATGTTCAGTTGGAGAGCACTGGAGCGAAAACAGAAGCTTAGCAGAGTACTTTATTCTAATAGTTTGGAAACTCTTTTGGTTCTTTTAAAAATTAGCTGTATAATTTTTTTCCATCTAGGGTAAAGCCTTAAAAGTTTCTTAAGTCATGGTTTTATTTAGACAACAGCTCATAATTACAGCATTCATTCTAGATTCATAATACAACAATCTGCACATTATTCTGCAAACCTCTGTTAGGCTCTTTTCCTCATGTGAATCTGTTGTCCTGCTTGCTTGTTTTAATTGTTTATGAATTGAACTCTATATTCTTGCACATTCTAAGCTTTTGTACCCCATATATTTAGTGTCATGCAGTTGGGAGACTCAGTGACAGGCATATTTTCAAAGCACTTAGCACTGGAATGCTAAATTGTACAGTTTTCAGATCCTATGCATGAGAAGAAACACAGTACACAATAGGGAGGGGGGGGGGGGCTATGGGTAAGGATAGTTATATTGTTTCTCCTTTTGCATTCCTATAAAAATAAAGGGGCTCATTTTCAAAGCACTTAGCCTTCCAAAGTTCCATAGGTTTCTATGGAACTTTGGAAGGCTAAGTTCTTTGAAAATGAGCCCCTTTATTTTTATAGGAATGCAAAAGGAGAAACAATATAACTATCCTTACCCATAGTCCCCCCCCCCCCCTCCCTATTGTGTACTGTGTTTCTTCTCATGCATAGGATCTGAAAACTGTAAAATTTAGCATTCCAGTACATGAATCTTTGAAAGTATTGCCTTGCCGTTGAGAACTTAAACTTCTGAAGAAATTATGGGGCCCTTTTGCTAAGGCACAGTAGGCCTAACACGGGCCTACCTCATGTTAAAAGAGAACTACCGTGTGACGCTCTGAGGCATCCTGCGCTAGTTTTCTGCTTAGCGCATGCTAATCCCACACTGGAAAATATTTCTTTTCCAGCGTGGGAGGCACACCCATGGGCAGAGAGTATGCATGGTTGCTCTAATCGGGTAGTGTGGGCACATTACCATGCACAACCTGATTAGCATGAGGGTATTGTAGGAGCCTTTATCACCTCCTAAATAGGTGGCGGTAAAGGGCGCCTGTGGTAACGTGGAAATTAATGCATGGCCATTTTACTGGCGTGCTAAAGGTGGCCGCAGCAAGGTAGGGCGGGCCACCTTTTAGCACGCTTTAGTAAAAGGACCTCTGTGTGCGGAATGATATCGCACCCAGTGTTTACATTAAGGAAAAGATTTGCTACACTTTTTTTCAGTATTTTAAATGGCTGAAGGCCAATGCAGTCGCTATTTTATAATTTAGTTATATAAGGATTTGTTATAAAGAAGAGCCTTGGGAACTTACAATATTTCAAACATCTAGTGGCTGCAGTGCTATATAGCAGAAAGTGGGTTCATCTGAAGTAGGTGTTACACATATTTATCATTGTCTAAGGAAAAATTTAGTTTCAAATGAGAAATCTGTATGAAGCACGATTGACTGTCAGAATGTAGGAAGAACTGGTGATAGATGTTTTTTTGTGATGAACTCGTCCCATAGTATTTCCACCAGTCTCACCTTTGCATTCTTTGTCACTAATATAGTTGTACTGTTTTGGGGGTTGGTAGTTGGCAAAGTGTGTGCTGCCTCAGTTCCTAGCAATCAAAAGAAGTGGGTACTTCTAGCAGCTAAAAGCTCCCCTTGAACCTCAAAACTTGAAAATTAGCAAGCCCTAAAACAATCCTTAAAGTTTCATATTGTGCTAGTCCATTTTAGAGCAAGAATGACACAGAACAATATAATACAGCTCATATGAATATAGAATATGCCCCTTTCTATGGCAGCAAGAGCAGACGCCTTTTCGGTGTGGGCTGGATCTTGGCTTTTGATGAGGGCCACTTGCATCTCTATCAATTGCACTTCAGAATGGATTTTCTTCAAAAGTCTGATCTCTTCATTGTCTGTCTTCATCGGGCTCAGATCCCTGGGTTTGCCCAGTGCTTCATTAGGAATGCAGACTGAAAAGGGTAGGAGATACAGAAATTGAGTGTCGGTGTAAGTCGGAATAACTAATCTACATGAAATCTTAGTTTTAGGCTGGGGTGTGCTGCTGGTGTCACCGTTTTCAGAGAATGTTCATGGTTGATAAATACAATAAACAAAGTTGTCATGGACTTGTCTAACCATGGTTAACAAAAAAGATAAAGGTGGACTTACTAAAAACATTTCTTGACTAGGTGTTTGGGAGTTTACACTTCTTTCCTCAGATCAGAAGAGAATGTGCTAAAAAATAACACTGCCCAATCTTGTAATAATGTTTGTTTTTAATTTTAGCGCCTTTAAATACTTCTACTTTGACATTGCTGGGAACAGTTACTTTCTGTTCACCTGGATGAGCAGTGGCAAGGCCCATGTGCCTTAAATGTGAGCTTGAGAACCAGGGTAGTGTGGCATGTTCAGTCTTTATTTGAGTCTTGCTGTATTCTTAAGACTGCTGTGTGTGGGGTGGGGGGTGGGGGGGGGGAAGAGCACTGTGGATTAGAGAAATTTAGTAATGCTCATACCTGTTTGCTGGAAAGTGGGAATTGGATTAAAAACTTCATCCTAACTACACACAGATGCATCTGGATGTACAACATCTTGGTATTGGCATTTGTTTGTGATGTATAAGGAATAGGATATGTGTGTCTTAGTCATAAAGTGGAATTTTGAAGTCTGTCCGCTGCGTATGGTGTTTTAAAGTATTGAATTATGCCTGTATGATGATGATAATTCTCCATCTCTGGTTTGCTCTAGGATGAAGTTCAAGGCTTGTGATAGATCTGTAGGTTTTGGGGGTAATTTTTATAAACCTTTTTCCATATGTCATGGCTGTGTATACATGTGAGAGGGCATATTGAAAGAGCATGCCTGGTTTTACTCGAACTGCATATTGATGCTTCCAGAGGGTGTAGTATGGCTCGAATAGAGGTAGACTTGCGATGCATACATGTGTCTCATAAATATTTGAATACATGGTGAAGAGTATGCGCACACATTTACGTGTTTTTCAGAGTCGGTGCAAGTTTGTGCATGGGGATTAGTAAACTAGTGGAGCTGATTTTGGGTATGTATTTTGTAAAGGCTCAATAGTGCTCTAAGGTTAGGATTATTTTACAACAACAAAAACCCAGATATGAGGTCCGTTAAGAGTGCTTCACTGCCAGCTGTGGCAAGGGTTGATTTTTAAGATTTTATGCTTTTGCTTTTAAATGTTTTTATATGGAAATTGTCCATTTTATTTTCTGAGGCTTTTAAAAGTTAGATCTTGTCCAAAGTTATGTGGTCAGTACATATTAATAAATTTGAGATACCATTGACGTCATCTATTCGTTTAAATTCAATAAATAAGGAACTTATTTGGTTATGTAGTTCCTGTGTTATGGAACTCACTACCTGTATCAAGAAGATGTGAAACCAACTATCTAAGGTTCAGAAAATTGAAATCTTGGCTATTTACCAAATATCTGAATTAGGTTCTAGCATTAGTTTATCTCATAATAGCTAAGATTGTTAATGATTAGTAAGGTTTATTTGCTTTTTTTCAAATGTATTTTTTTCCTACATAAAACGTTCTTGAGCCAAGTGGTAAAGATGGTATATAAATATTCTGTTTAATTTAACAAAAGTGTTAGTCGCCATGTGTAGTTCCCCCACCCCCATGCCTCCCACAAATAACTTTTGTGTTTTGGGGTCCTATCAAAATGAGGAATGTAATGGCCTTTCTTTAGGGTATGTGTGTGTTTGTGAATACAGCTGACTGTAAATTTATCCTGACGACAGCAGTATAATACACACAAATACACAAAATATATCCCACTGTGATATCTAAATTTTTTAGATGTAGCTATCACAGTGGGGTATATATTGTGAATTTGTGTGTATGTGTGTGAATCCATATTTTTTGATATTCATTTTGTAATATCATTAAGGATTTCTAAGTTAATATTGTTGTCCTATTTTTGTACTTATCAAGTGGTTCAGGACTTAGCCATCAACCTTCACTTCATACTGTGTAGTCGTATAACAGTAGATTACTTTTTTCCTTATTGTTATATGACATCAAAATATTTAAGAATCTGTGGGACAGAAAGTCTAAAAAAAAACAACCAATGCACTTTGAATATCTATGAGGCTCTGCATACGAACCCAGATTGGAGTCGTGTGACATTTTAGTCTTTTTCTTGTCTCTCTTGAAGTATTTGAGCATTTGGTTGATGAGCCTGGGTAAAGGATGCTGAGGCTTTTCTTTCAGGTACAGTAAGAAGAAAATCTCAAGCAGACCAGTAATCATGAACATAAATGAACCTGTGAAAAACAGTGCTGAAGAAGAAAACAAAACTCATTAAACCTGTACAGATTTGGATGTGACATTAAATTTATCTTGTGGTCCATAGCTGCTCTTCATACAGTCTAACTGTAGCCAAGAAAATGCACTGAGGTGATTTAATTTCCTTTTTTTTTTGCTGCGTACAGAAATTTCAGTGTTGTAAGCACTCTCTCTCCAGGCCCTAATTTCCTCCATTCATTTTTCATAATGGCCCCAAGGCTGGCTGGCGTCTATCTACTTTGCTAATGGACACAAGCAACTTCTGTTCAGGAGGAAAATCAGTGTCATGCTTAGAACCCAGGGTCAAAAGATACCTTTCCTGAAAAGCTGTATAATTATCACAACCAGAAGCCCCAGCTGTATCTGGGAAATGGGCTGAAATGAAGTCATGCATCATTAGGTAAAGATCATCTCTGCATACTTCTTGTATGCTTATGTAACTAATCCTACGGTGATGTGAAAGTGTTTGCCCCCTCCTGATTTCTCATTTATATATGTCACACTGAATGTTTTGATCTTTAAACAAAATGTTATGTTGGACAAAAGGAACCTGAGTAAATTTAAAAACTGGGTTGTGATTTATTATATCATTTTAGTTAAAAAAAAAAAAAAAAAAAAAAAAACCAGTTACCCATGTGAAAAAGTAATTGCCCCTTGAAGATCCTTCTACTAAGTTGCGGTAAAAACTTTAGCGTGCCCATAGATGGGGTTTTCCCCTGTGCTAAGGCCATTTTACTGCTGTGGTAAATATGACTGAATTTTTCCTTTTTTAAATCAATGGCCATGTACTAATTTTAATAAAACAAAAACCGGGAAACTCGCCCACAGCGATATCTCAATGTATAAATTACTAATAGCATGCGGTGGAAAATTTCAGCACTATGTACTGTAAAGTGCGAAAATAAAAGGAGGAAAAGACCTCAGCAATTCTTTTTCTCATTGTCACCAACAGATGAAAAACTACTCATTGGCCGAAAAACTCCTAAACCTTTTTACTTAACATACCCCTATTAAATCCCCTAATGAAGCCTCAGGAGAAATGGGTCCCCTTTGGGATTCAGTGGGAAGATAATTGCTTTTTTTTTGCGAGGAACGATGAGAAGACTGTGATTTTCAGAAGTGCACACTGTTAAGTTATAGATTTTGGAGGTTTTTGGCCGATGATTAATCTTTCGTCTGTTGGTAACAATGAATTGTTGAAAACCACAGACCCTGCTGAGGTTTTTTTCCTCCTTTTATTTTTGCACTTTACATAGTCACAAAAGGGAGGGTAAAACAGCATACAACAGAAACAAAGGAAGCAACACTGGGCCTTCAGGATAGAGATAAATGTCCTTTAATGTGAAAATGACCCAACATGGGCTGTGTTTCGGCGTACTAGCGCCTGCCTCGGGTCAGACTGATCCTTCAAAATCTAGACAAATGAAGACATTCAAGCATTTCAGATTTATTACCAGAAACTGCTAATTGTCCCCAACTGGGGGGGGGGGGGGGGTCTTTTACTAAAGCTCAGCTCGAGTTATCTGCAGCAGGGCCCATTTTATTCTTATGGACCCTGCTGCAGATAAGTCAAGCTAAGTTTTAGTAAAAGATCCCCTAGGTGACTTTTCAGGATATCTACACTGAGTACACAGGAGAGACATTTTCATGCACTTCTTTCATTTATCTTGTACATATTCATTGTGGATATCATGAAAACCCAACTGGGCTGGTGGTTGGGAGGTGGGGCTAGGGCTGGGCAGACTTATACGGTCTGTGCCCTGAAAAAGACAGGTACAAATCAAGGTAAGGTATACACAAAAAATGGCACATGTGAGTTTATCTTGTTGGGCAGACTGGGTGGACCGTGCAGGTCTTTTTCTGCCGTCATCTACTATGTTATGTTACTATGGATGGATGTTGCTGCAGGACGGAATTGATAACTATTGTTCTATATAACATAGTAGCAGCCTTATTTGCCTGATTTTGTTCATGATCTGAGAGCACAGCTGTATTGAATATATGTCTTTGTGTCCCTAAGTTTGAGCTCTAACATAGAAATACAGGAAGTGATTTTTGGATTTGCTCTTGTCTTTCTCACTAGTTCAAGATGAGTTACAGGAGGTATTAAGTAATGGCAGATAAGGACTGTAATAACCTCACATTCTCCCATCTAAAGATTCTCTATGCTTGGCTCAGGCTTCTTGTTTTTCTTAAATTTTGCATTCCGCATCCCCAGCACTTGGAGACAGTTCCAAGCGTTTGTCACTCTTTCCACAAAGAAATATTCCTTTTATTGCTCCTGAGTCTACCCTTCTTGAGCTATCTAGCATGACCACTTGTATTAGATCAATAAAATTAAAAGATACCTATTATGGGAGGATTATTGGAGGTAGAAGGCAGGATTTCATTAAGCAGCAAGGATAAAACTGAGACTCCAAGAATCAGTGTTATTTTGAAACTGATCTTGTCTCCATAGTTCCCTGGGATGCTTGAAATGGCTATATCCAGTATCAGAAAGCAGGTGGTTGGCAAGAGAAGATTCAAAACATATAAAACTGGTCTTCTTGTCATGGATATCTGTCAAAAAATCAAGACAGGTAAGAAATAACTAGCTGGTTAGTGTGCTAACCAATCCCTGTGATACAACTCTGTAGCCAAAGCAATGTGTGTTGCCATTCTGCTGAAATGAACTTTTCGTACAAATGGGACTGTTCTGTGGATTCTTTTTCAATTCCCTTCCATTAGACATTGTTGCAATCACGGAGACGTGGCTAAATGGTTCGCATGAATGGGATGCAAACATACCAGGCTATAATATGTTTAGGAAGGATAGAGAGAGTCGTAAAGGTGGAGGAGTAGCTCTATATGTGAGAAATGATATCACAGTGACCGAAATAACAGGGACCTGGGGAAAGGAAGAAGCGATATGGATCACCTTAAAAAGAGAGGATAGAACCTCTATACACGTGGGTGTTGTCTACAGACCTCCAAAACAATTGGAGGAACTAGATAAAGACCTGATCGCAGATATTCAAAAGTTGGGAAACAAGAGAGAGGTGCTGTTGCTGGGAGATTTCAATCTGCCGGATGTAGATTGGAAGGTTCTGCGGAATCGGAAAGAAATAGAGAGATCGTGGATGCTTTACAAAGCGGTTTGCTCAGACAAATGGTGACAGAACCCACGAGGGAGGGAGCGAGCGACACTGGATCTGGTGCTCACAAATGGGGATAGCATGTCAAATATCCAAGTGGGTGCCCACCTGGGCAGCAGTGACCATCAAACGGTTTGGTTTGATATTACAGCTAAAGTGGAGAGCAGCCACTCAAAACTCAAAGTTCTGGATTTCAAGCGTGCTGACTTTAGTAAAATGGGGGAATACCTGAGGAAGGAGATGATGGGCTGGGAGGAAATACGAGAAGTGGAAGGACAGTGCTCCAGGCTGAAAGAAGCTATAAATAGGGCCACGAACCTTTATGTAAGGAAAGTAAATAAAAGCAAGAGAAAAAGGAAACCGATATGGTTCTCCAAGCAAGTGGCTGAGAAAATAAAGGCTAAAGAGTTGGCGTTCCAGAAATACACAAAAACTAAAGAAAAGGAACACAAGGAGGAATACAGGATGAAACTGAAAGAAGCCAAGAGAGAGATACGTCTGGTGAAAGCGGAAGAACAAATGGCTAGAAATGTAAGGAGGGGTGACAAAAATTTCTTCAGGTATATAAGTGAAAGGAGAATGACGAAAAAGGGAATTGTGAGACTAAAAGATACTGCGAACCGCTATATGGATAATGATGAAAAAGCAAATTTGCTAAATAGATACTTTTGTTCTGTTTTCACAGAAGAAAATCCTGGAGAAGGACCGCGATGGACTGCAAAAAGTACAAATGAGATTGAAGTGGATAGAGCACCGTTCACGGAAGAGTGTGTGTATGAACAGCTTGAAAAGCTAAAGGTGGATAAAGCCATGGGACCAGATGGGATCCACCCCAGGATATTGATGGAGCTCAGAGAGGTTCTGGCGGGTCCTCTTAAAGATTTGTTTAACATATCCTTGCAGACGGGAGAGGTTCCCAGGGATTGGAGAACGGCGGCGGTGGTCCCTCTTCACAAGAGTGGTGATAGGGAAGAAGCTGGAAACTACAGGCCGGTAAGCCTCACTTCGGTTATTGGAAAAGTAATGGAAGCGATGCTGAAGGAAAGGATAGTGAATTTCCTGGAAGCCAATAAGTTGCAAGATCCGAGACAACATGGTTTTACCAAAGGGAAATCGTGCCAAACGAATCTCATTGAGTTCTTTGATTGGGTGACAGGAGAACTGAATCAGGGACGAGCTATGGACGTAATCTACTTAGATTTCAGCAAAGCTTTTGACACGGTTCCCCACAGGAGGCTCTTAAATAAACTGGATGGGCTAAAGATAGGACCCGAAGTGGTGAACTGGATTAGGAACTGGTTGACGGACAGAAGTCAGAGCGTAGTGGTGAATGGAATTCGCTCGGAGGAGGGAAAGGTGAGTAGTGGTGTGCCTCAAGGATTGGTGCTGGGACCGATTCTGTTCAATATATTTGTGAGTGACATCGCCGAAGGGTTAGAAGGTAAAGTTTGCCTATTTGCGGATGATACTAAGATCTGTAACAGAGTAGACACCCGGGAGGGAGTGGAAAACATGAAAAAGGATCTGAGGAAGCTAGAAGAATGGTCTAAGGTTTGGCAATTAAAATTCAATGCGAAGAAATGCAAAGTGATGCACTTAGGGAATAGAAATCCTCGGGAGATGTATGTGTTAGGCGGCGGGGAGAATCTGATAGGTATGGACGGGGAGAGGGATCTTGGGGTGATAGTATCTGAGGATCTGAAGGCGACGAAACAGTGTGACAAGGCGGTGGCCGTAGCTAGAAGGTTGTTAGGCTGTATATAGAGAGAGGTGTGACCAGCAGAAGAAAGGAGTTGTTGATGCCCCTGTATAAGTCGTTGGTGAGGCCCCACCTAGAGTATGGTGTTCAGTTTTGGAGGCCGTACCTTGCGAAGGATGTAAAAAGAATTGAAGCGGTGCAAAGAAAAGCTACGAGAATGGTAAGGGATTTGCGTTACAAGACGTATGAGGAGAGACTTGATGACCTGAACATGTATACTCTGGAAGAAAGGAGAAACAGGGGTGATATGATACAGACGTTCAGATATTTGAAAAGTATTAATCCGCAAACGAACCTTTTCCGGAGGTGCGAAGGCGGTAGAACGAGAGGACATGAAATGAGATTGAAGGGGGGCAGACTCAAGAAAAATGTCAGGAAGTATTTTTTCACGGAGAGAGTAGTGGATGCTTGGAATGCTCTCCCGCGGGAGGTGGTGGAAATGAAAACGGTAACAGAATTCAAACACGTGTGGGATAAACATAAAGAAATCCTGTTCAGAAGGAATGGATCCTAAGGAGCTTAGCCGAGATTGGGTGACAGAGCCGGTGGCGGGAGGCGGGGATAGTGCTGGGCAGACTTATACGGTCTGTGCCCTGAAGAGGACAGGTACAAATCAAAGTAGGGTATACACAAAAAGTAGCACATATGAGTTTATCTTGTTTGGCAGACTGGATGGACCGTGCAGGTCTTTTTCTGCCGTCATTTACTATGTTACTATGTTTTAAAATCCCTTCTGAGGGGTAACAAATGCAGTGGTATAAGCTTCAACAGTTTAATACCTCATAAAAGATGCTTGAATATTCCATGCTTTCTTCTGAGACTCCTGCCACATTTTTGCTTCTGATTTTTATCTTGTTAAAGTTCCATTCTCCAGTGCTTAAATAGAGCTTTTTGCTTCTTCTGGTTACTTGGGCTGTGTTCTTGATGTTTCTCAATACAACTTCTTTGACTGTAGGAGCAGGAAGAGAAAGGCGATATTCATAATGACATACTGCATGGTGCTGAAGCCTACAGCCTACTGAGATAATAAGTATGGAGAATTGTTCTCAAAGATTGGGCCCGATTCAGAGATTCACAGATATAGAATGAGAGAAGAGTCTTAGTAAATTGGTTGTGACTACTTATAAATCTAGAAAATATGTGCAAAAGTTTCGTTAATAGTTTGTTTGGATGCCTCTCTCTATATATCCAAATGTGGAAGCATTTTTGTTTCTACAGTAATAATCTTTTCTGTATTACTCCTGGTAGAATGTTGTATTCTGTACAATTTCTTTTATTACTGTGTAGACTTCATCCAGCATAAAACCCTGGCTCTTCAATAAAACCCATCCTCCAGCTTAGCCTTAATCACCCCTCCCCCAGCACTCACTTCCCTCCCTAAGCTCTCCGCTCCCTCCCTTCTGCCTTTTTGAGGTTCAGTCCCCAGTTTTCTCTACCCATGGCCTTTCCAGGATAGACACCCTTATGTTTCTCTTTTTCCACCCCCTAGTAGGATTCCCTCCACCTCCTCTCTCAAACCCCTCCCTCATGCACACACATCCCATAGCTCTCTCAGAACCCATCTCTTCTCCCCCCTCACAAATGCCCATAGATTTCTCTCACAATCCCTCAGTATGCACACCACTGTAGCTCTCTGTCAATCCTCCCTCCCTGAGGTGCAAACCCCTCTCTCAACCCACTTCCACCCTGGTGCTCACAACACCATAATTCTCTCTATGTACTTATTAAAAAGGGGTTAGACGGTTTCCTAAAGGACAAGTCCATAAACCACTACTAAATGGACTTGGGAAAAATCCACAATTCCAGGAATAACATGTATAAAATGTTTGTATGTTTGGGAAGCTTGCCAGGTGCCCTTGGCCTGGATTGGCCGCTGTCGTGGACAGGATGCTGGGCTCGATGGACCTTTGGTCTTTTCCCAGTGTGGCATTGCTTATGTACTAACTCCCTCCTTCCCACAAACACTATTTTTGTGAATCCCCTCTAAATACAGCTCCCCAGCTCTTCCCCCTCCCCCTCCCATAAACATACCAACAAATAATGATGTTAGAAGCAGTCTTAGATATCATTACCATTACAGAGACATGGTCTAATGTCTCCCATTAACAGGACACAACCATACTAGGCTATAATCTGTTTATGAAGGGTAAAGATAGTCAAAAAGGAATAGTAGTAGTGCTATATATGAAAAATAGTATTAAAGTGGTTGAAATATTGTGTGTGGGGGGGAGCTGCGGAAAAGGTGAAGCAGTATGGATTATCTTGAAAAGAGAAGATGGAACTTCTATCCACACAGTGGCAGCTTCTGACCTCCATCACAAATGAAGAGTATGGACAAAGATCCGATCTGATATATCCAAAAGCTGGAAATGAAGGGGAGGTGCTGTGGAGGGGCTTTGACCTGCTGGATGCAGATTGGAATGTCCCATCTGCAGAATCAGAAAGAAGTAGAGAGATCATTTGTGCTTTTCAAACTGCTCTGCCCAGACAAATGGTGGTAGAATCCATGAGAGAAGGGGTGACACTGGATCTAGTACTCAAAAAGAGAGAAAGTGAGTTAATGACCAGGTCGGTGCCCATCTGGGCAATAGTGATCATCATATGGTGTGGTTTGATAGAAGAGCTAAAGTGGAGGGTAGATGCACAAAACTCAAAGACCTAGATTTCAAACATGTTGACTTTAGTAAAATGGAGGAATACCTCAAGAAAGAGCTGATGGGATAGGAGGATATGAGAGAACTGGGAAGACAGTAGTCCAAACTAAAAGGAGCTATAAAAAAGGCAACAGCACTTTATATAATGGAAAGTAAATAAAAGCAAGGGGGTGTTTCTCCAAACAAGAAATTGAAAAAAAAAATAAGGTAAAAGAGTAATGTTTGTGAAATACAGAAGATTGCATGAGAAGGAATAAAGAAGAAAAGAATACAGGATAAAACTCAAAGAAACAAAGAGAGATGTATGGCTGGCAAAACCACTCGTAGAATATAAAATGTCTACAGATATAAAGATAGGTGACAACTTTTTTTTTCAGGTACATTGGGGAAAGGAGGAAGACTAGAAAAGGAATTGTAAGAGTAAAGGATGCTGGGAACAGCCATGTGGAGAATGATAAGGAAAAAGCATACATGCTAAACAAATACTTTTATGGTCATGGAAGGAAACCCTGAAGAAGGATCACAATCGACTGACAAAGATACATGGAGGAATGGAGTAGATACTGTATTGTTCCTGGCAGAAAGTGGTTATATTAACTTGAAAAATTAAAAGTGGTCAAAACCTTGGGGTTGGATAAGATACATTCCAGGATTATGAGGAGTCCAGAGAGGTTCTGGTGGGTCCTCTAAGACTTAGAGATCTCTCTATATAAAACGCACCTCCAACGTTCTAATGAAGCCTCACTTCCCCAACGTTCTAAAGTGAAGTGGCTGAGAAGTTTTCGTCCATGAGTGTCTGCCCCGCCCACGCGTCAAACGTGATGACATTGAGAACAGAGCAATGACACTCTATGAATCACATCACCCACCCACCCCCAACATCAAACACCCCCCTCTCACCACATCCACACACCCGCCCCCCCCCCCCACATCACTCCCTCCCTCCCAGTTCAAGGCCCATCACGCACCTCCCACCGAGTTGCATACTCCCCCCTCCCTCAGATTTAAACACCCCCCTCTGCATTAATGACACCTGCACCCCCCTGCCGTGGCACTCTGGATACCACCCTTTCATCCGAAATACCTCCCCTCTGCTGACAGATCCGAAGTTCTGTCCTGCGGGGCGTGGCTTGATGAATGAGCATCTGTTGAAGTCTCTGTGCGTGCGTCTGACATCAGAAACTTCAACAGATGCTCATTCAACAAAGAACGCCACGCAGCCCAGAACAGCACTTCAGATCCGTCAGCAGAGGTACGCGACGGCTTCAGGGGAGGTATTTCGGAGGAAAGGGTGGTGTCCAGAAGGTCGCGGCAGGGGGGGTCCAAAGGTCAATAACGCGGAGGGGGGGGTGTTTAAATCTGAGGGAGGGGGGGCTCTGCAATTCGGTGGGAGGGGTGTGAAGGAGGCCTTAAACTGGGAGGGAGGGGGGTCTGTAACTCTGGAGGGACTGAAGGGGGGCAAGGGACCGAGCAGGGTGGTGTCCAGAGGGTCGCGCCACGGGGGGCCAGGCAGTAACGTGAAGGGGGGGGGGTTACAATCGGAGGGAGGGGGGAGTCTGCAACTCGGTGGGAGGGCGTGAAGGGGGCCTTGAACTGGGAGGGAGGGGTGTCTGCAACTCGAGAGGGAGGAAGACACAAAGGGGCGGAGGGGGGTCTGCACCTCGGAAGGGAGGGGGGTATGGAACTCGGCAGGGAGGGAGGATGGGTGGGAGTTTACCTTGCTAGTGCCCGTTTCATTGCGTTTCGAAACGGGCCTTTTTTACTAGTTATTTTAATAAATCCTTGGAGACGGGAGAGGTTCCATATGATTAGAAAAGAACGGATGTAGTTTGTAAGCTTCACTTTGATGGTTGGAAAAGTAATGGAAGTGCTGCTGAAGGAAAGAATAGTGAACTTCCTAGATTCCAATAGATTACAAGATCCAAAGTAACACGGTTTTACCAAAGGAAAATTGTACTAAACAAATCTGATTGATTTCTTTGACTGGGTAACCAGAGAACCAGATTGAGGACACGTGCTAGGTGTAGTCTGCTTGGATTTTAGCAAAGTTGATGAATAAACTGAGTGGGCTACCCAAAGTAGTGAACTGGATTAGAAACTGGTTGACTGAGAGATGACAGAAGATGATGGTTAATGGAATTCACTTGGAGAAAAGAAAGGTGATTAGTGCAGTACCTTAGAGATCAGTACTAGGGTTGGTTCTATTCAATATTTTGGGGAGTGTTGCAGTCACGGAGACGTGGCTAAATGGTTCCCATGAATGGGATGCAAACATACCAGGCTATAATCTAGGAAGGATAGAGAGGGTCGTAAGGGTGGAGGAGTAGCTCTATATGTAAGAAATGATATCACAGCGACCGAAATGACAGGGACCTGGGGAAAGGAAGAAGCGAAATGGATCACCTTAAAAAGAGATAATAGAACCTCTGTCCACGTTGGTGTTGTCTACAGACCTCCGACACAATTGGAAGAATTAGATAAAGACCTGATTGCAGATATTCAAAAGTTGGGAAAGAAGAGAGAGGTGCTGTTGCTGGGAGATTTCAATCTGCCGGATGTAGATTGGAAGATTCTATCTGCGGAATCGGAAAGAAGTAGAGAGATCGCGGATGCTTTTCAAAGTGCTCTGCTCAGACAAATGGTGACGGAACCCACGAGGGAGGGAGCGATGCTGGATCTGGTGCTCACAAATGGGGATAGCGTGTCAAATGTCCGAGTGGGTTCCCACCTCGGCAGCAGTGACCATCAAACGGTTTGGTTTGATATGACGGCTGAAGTGGAGGGCGGCCACTCAAAACTCAAAGTCCTGGACTTCAAGCGTGCTGACTTTAGTAAAATGGGGGAATACTAAGGAAGGAGCTGATGGGCTGAGAGGACATACAAGAAGAGGAAGGACAGTGGTCCAGGCTGAAAGAAGCTATAAATAGGGCCACAAACCTTTATGTAAGGAAAGTAAATAAAAGCAAGAGAAAAAGGAAACCGATATGGTTCTCCAAGCAAGTGGCTGAGAAAATAAAGGCTAAAGAGTTAGCGTTCCAGATATACAGAAAAACTCAAGAAGAAGAACACAGGGAGGAATACCGGATGAAACTGAAAGAAGCCAAGAGAGAGAGATATGTGTGGCGAAAGCGCAAGCGGAAGAACATATGTCTAGAAATGTAAGGAGGGGTGACAAAAATTTCTTCAGGTACATTAGTGAAAGGAGAATGACTAAAAAGGGAATTGTGAGACTAAAAGATACTGCGAACTGCTATGTGGATAATGATGAAGAAAAAGCAAATTTGCTAAATAGATACTTTTGTTCTGTTTTCACAGAAGAAAATCCTGGAGAAGGACTGCGATTGACTGGCAAAAGTACAAATGAGAATGGAGTGGATATAGCACCGTTCACGGAAGAGAGTGTGTATAAACAACTTCAAAATCTAAAGGTGGACAAAGCCATGGGACCGGACGGGATCCACCCCAGGATATTGAGGGAGCTCAGAGAGGTTCTGGCGGGTCCTCTTAAAGATTTGTTTAATAAATCCTTGGAGACGGTAGAGGTTCCGAGGGATTGGAGAATGGCGGATGTGGTCCCTCTTCACAAAAGGGAAGAAGCTGGAAACTACAGGCCGGTAAGCCTCACCTCGGTTATTGGAAAAGTAATGGAAGTGATGCTGAAGGAAAGGATAGTGAATTTCCTGGAAACCAATAAGTTGCAAGATCTAAGACAACATGGTTTTATCAAAGGGAAATCATACCAAACGAACCTCATTGAGTTCTTTGATTGGGTGACCGGAGAACTGAATCAGGGACGAGCTATAGACGTAATCTACTTAGATTTCAGCAAAGCTTTTGACACGGTTCCCCACAGGAGGCTCTTAAATAAACTGGATGGGCTGAAGATAGGACCCAAAGTGGTGAACTAAATTAGGAACTGGTTGACGGACAGACGCCAGAGGGTGGTTAATGGAATTCGCTCGGATAAGGGAAAGGTGAGTAGTGGAGTGCCTCAGGGATCGGTGCTGGGGCCGATTCTGTTCAATATATTTGTGAGTGACATTGCCGAAGGGTTAGAAGGTAAAGTTTGCCTATTTGCGGATGATACTAAGATCTGTAACAGAGTAGACATCCGGGAGGGAGTGGAAAACATGAAAAAGGATCTCAGGAAGCTAGCAGAATGGTCTAAGGTTTGGCAATTAAAATTCAATGCGAAGAAATGCCAAGTGATGCACTTAGGGAGTAGAAATCCACGGGAGACGTATGTGTTAGGCGGTGAGAGTCTGATAGGTATGGACGGGGAGAGGGATCTTGGGGTGATAGTATCTGAGGATTTGAAGGCGACGAAACAGTGTGACAAGGCGGTGGCCGTAACTAGAAGGTTGCTAGGCTGTATAAGAAAGAAGAAGAAAAGAGGTTTTAACGCCCCTGTATAAGTCTTTGGTGAGGCCCCACCTAGAGTATTGTGTTCAGTTTTGGAGGCCGTATCTTGCTAAGGATGTAAAAAGAATTGAAGCGGTGCAAAGAAAAGCTACGAAAATGGTATGGGATTTGCGTTACAAGACGTAAGAGGAGAGACTTGCTGACCTGAACATGTATACCCTGGAGGAAAGGAGAAACAGGGGTGATATGATACAGACGTTCAAATATTTGAAAGGTATTAATCCGCAAACAAACCTTTTCCGGAGATGGGAAGGCGGTAGAACGAGAGGACATGAAATGAGATTGAAAGGGGGCAGACTCAAGAAAAATGTCAGGAAGTATTTTTTCACAGAGAGAGTGGTGGATGCTTGGAATGCCCTCCCGCGGGAGGTGGTGGAGATGAAAACGGTAACGGAATTCAAACATGCGTGGGATAAACATAAAGGAATCCTGTCCGAAAGGAAGGGATCCTCAGGAGCTTAGCGGAGAATGGATGGGAGAGGCGGGGCTGG